>NW_023425540.1:39063822-39556322 GCF_014108245.1 Pipistrellus kuhlii | reverse complement strand
TAATGATGGTTAAGTGGTTCTTTTCTTGTAGTTCAGAGTTCTAAAAAACAAGTTGGTACAATTAAATGGTATATTATGTTTGGCATATTACTTTAACAATATAGGTTATGCTATATAGCAAATATAAAGCACCTTTGTCCTAGGTATTGAATATGCTATACAAAGTGAATCCATAATTGAAGTACCTCAAATAAAACTTTAAAAAAAATGATTTTTGTTGCAGCTGAATTCAGAACTCAAAGCACCCCTATTAGCCACGGTTTAGGCAGAATATAGGCAGAAGAAAAAGTATTGGTCTGCTAATGTGCTTCAACTCTGCCCTAAAGGGATTACTTCCAGGAGTGGAAAGGAGACCTAGTCTACAGAAATCTTGGCAACCTCTTCCACAGGAAGATTATAGAGGTTTCATGGCTATTTGTTGTTGGCCGAGAGGTATTACCTTTCTCCAAATTCCATTCATGCAGCTGGTTTCCTCTTCCCTCCTCTAGTAAACTTCACAGTAAATATACACATTGGTTAGTACCATGTCGAACATCTCTTCCACATGAACCAAGGTCGATGAGCCTGTAACCTGCAATGAAGAAGGAGTGAGTCGCCAGGCCAGAGTGGCTCAGTGGTTGAGCATCAACCTATGAACCAGCAGCTCACGGTTGATTCCTAATCAGAGTACATGCCCAGGTTGTGGGCTCAATCCCCAGTGTGAGGCATGCAAGAGGCAGCCAATGAACGATTCTCTCTCATCATTGACGTTTCTCTCTCTCTCTCTCTCTGTCTTTCTTCCTCTCTAAAATCAATAAAAATACATATTAAAAACAAAGGGAGTGGGTCATAAACATTAAGAGTGCAGGCTCTGGGGTCACAGGTGCTGGGTTCAAATCCTGGTTCTGTCCTTAGCAGCAGTGTAACCTTGAATCAGTCTCAGGTTCCTCATTCATAAAATGGGGCAGAAGATCTTAAAAAAATACATAGCCTATGATTCACCATCTCACTTCATTAGTATCCCCATCGAAAATACCCTGAAGCTCTCATAGGATCTGTAGAAGCTCTAACTGGCCTTTGGACCAATATGCGAATTTCCTTTCCGATGGAGTGTCCAGGGTTGCATTTTTTCTTATCCTTGGTGCTGACTCTCTCCTAATGCCTGAGCCCCCAGAATCCTTACTTGGGACAAAGACTATGAGAAATCAGTCAATCAGTTTCTCCATCTTCTCACAGTTATAGTGTCCTGCTCAGACTTTGGTCAGTGGTGACCAGGTGTTGGTGCCTAACTTCATTCCCTGAGACACTTGTTACCTTCTCAACTAGACTGTGAGCTTCTGGAGGAAAGACTCTAGCAGGCCTTGTATTCCTCTGAGCACTAAGTGCAACACAGCACCTTGGAAAGAACAGATACTCAGCAAATGTTTGTGTGTTGGTGACTTGATTATTTTGAGAAAGAGTCCTGGGGTGTTTATAACAAAACAGATTTATATTGGAGAGTTCTATTATACCCTTTCAAAATGGGCCTATCAAACTCTCTTTCTAGGAGTAACCTGTTTGGACAGTAATGCAGTGTCACAGCTGGGGTTCTTTCTTACTTACTTTTTGTTATTGTTGTTGCTACCTCTGGCCTTAATTAAAATATTTTAAATAGACTTTTATCATAATTGAAAGTGTAAGAAATACTCATGAGGCTGTCAAGATGGGCTTTTTAAAAATATCTATATCTTATTGATTTTTTACAGAAAGGAAGGGAGAGGAATAGAGTTAGAAACATTGATGAGAGAGAAACATCGATCAGCTGCCTCCTGCATACCCCATACTAAGGATGTACCCGCAACCAAGGTACAGGCCCTTGACCAGAATTGAATGTGGGACCTTTCAGTCTGCAGGCTGGTGCTCTATCCACTGAGCCAAACTGGTTAGGGCTAAGATGAGCTTTTTGTATCACACACACACATGTTAAAAATGTCTGCTAATGCTCTAGAGCACATGTGTCAAACACAAGGCCCGCGGGCAAAATCCGTCCCGCCAGGCCTTGCAATGTGGCCCGCACCGCGCTGTCATCACTGCACTCCGCTGCGTTTCCATCACAATGACAGTTTATGACTGTTCAGTAAACCATTCAGCCCGCGATTTAGGCTGGATTTTAGATTTTGGCCCCTTCTCTGATTGAGTTCAACACCCCTACTCTAGAGTATATTCTTCCAGGTTGTTTTATTTACTTATATTTTTGGTGCATACACTAAAATTTATTATTATTTCATAGAAAGATGATTATATTGTTTTCATTTAACCAAGCATTGTAAACATTTTTTTCCATGTCAACACACACCTCATTCCTTTTTAGTGCTACATAGTATAGAAGTTTCTTATTATCCAGCTATTCATTATCATTATATGAATGCCAGTACTTACTAAGTTGTATAAAAAAGCAGAAATTGGTCATAACAGAAAATGTCCACTAATGAACTAGCCACTTACTAAATTAGTCCCCACTCAGATAGCCCTCTCGACTTAATGTCAACAACTACCCCCACAGAACCAGTCAATTTTGCTGATAGTAGATGTTATAAACATCTGACAATACAATGTAAATAAAATACATTTCAGTTACCATGTAAAATTGCTAATCTTGCAAAAGATGCAGTATTTTATGAAGTCATTAGAGATGATTTAGAAGAATAGTTCCATAAGCAAATGAATATCTGGCCATGTTAGCCCAGTTAACAATTAAAGATGGGAAAAACAACAAGGATGGTAAGAGGATGAATACTTCAAAAGGCAAATTATTTGAATATCAAAGGATTAAGAGAGGCTCTCAGGAAAACTGATGAAGCCCTCACATCTTTTTTTCACAATGACCTTTGTATGATTCTACTATAAAAGTCAGTGTGAAGTGAATGGTGTCAAAATTTGCTATCAAATAATTTTGTTAGTAAATTATCCCCCTCGCCAAATCAACACTTGATTCATTCTTTGTTTATTCTAAAAAGTAGAGCATTCTTGCAAATAGAGTTGTTATATGTATACCTTCAAAGATAAATTATATTTAAAGACAATATAATCTTTTATTTTTTCAAAACAAAGTCTCAATTAATGCTTTTTTTTTATTCTTTATTTCACAATGCTAGACTCTAATAGTTTTGGAGCTTTCAACAAATATTAAGGCAAACAGAAACAACAGATGCCGAGAATAAGGCTCCTAAATAGACTAATCAGATTCCCTACCTCTCTCTCCGGGAGGCGTTTAGAAGCAGGACAGGCCACTTTGCAAGGAGTAGAGCCCCAGGGTGTTTGGATTAATTCAGGGGAGGGAAGAGGCCTTAAGAAAGGAGACAGGCAGTGGACTTCCTCTGGCACTAATCTGGCCCATAGACGTTTGGGCCTAATGTAATTTGAAAAAAATAAAAAAGATGTAACCTTATTTGTGTCCAAGCTAGTAAAGCAAGTTATACCAGTTAAATGCAGGCACATCAGGATTTATTTTTAGCAGTTATCTACTGACTAATATTTGGGTTGCTTCCAATTTTGTGCTACTACAAGCCATGTGGCCATGAGCAACAGTGTACAAATATATCTTGGTGTACTTGTACATCTCTGTAAGAAAAATTCCTAGAAGTCAAATTCTTGGGGTTGGAAAAAGGTACATTTAGAAATGTTAATAGGCATTAGCAAATCATTTAATGCCACTTACAATATCTGAGCATGTCTGTTTCTCCACACCTTTCACAATGAGACTATTGCAAAAGTATGCTTATACATTATTGGTTTCATTTTCGATAATTTTATCATTTAAATTCTTGGTCTGCAAGACATGTTTTGCTCACTACCTGCTAGAATCTCTAGGAAGAGCCTAATTATAGACTGGAAAATCTGAATGATAGATATAATGAGAGATCATCTCATCCCTGGTAATGGGCAAAAGCTAAAAAGATAGAGCACAACATACACTTTTCTATTCAAAATCCCTCTTCATCTAGTCATTGCTTACACAAAATAAAGTGTTTGTAGTCAGTAGTTGAAGATGGAAATAATTATTTTTGCAAATCCCTGATTTCAGGACTGTGAGATCCTCTAGAGATTTCAAAGTGAATAGATAAGGTCAGTAGATCTTGAAACTGGATGCTTGGTGTTATCAAAGCCCACACTCTTTCCATCAGGATTTTGGTTACAAAAAGTGTTAGCATTCTAACAGAAACATTCTTACATCTATTGAAGATTTTAAAAAGAAACAGAAAAACATCCTCAGATGTTGCATTTGTCATGATCCATCAAATGATAGATTAAGATGTGTGCATTTTGCTGTTTAAATTTTACATTTAGAAAAACCATAGAGAGTGCTCAAAAAATTAAACATAGAACTACCATATGATCCAGAAATTCTACTTCTGGGAATATACCCAAAAGAAGTGAAGGCAAAGACTTAAACAGATATTTGTACACCCAATGTTCATAGCAACATTATTTGCAATAGGCAAAAAGTGGAGGCAACCCAAGTGTCCATTGATGGATAGATAGATAAATAAAATGTGCTATGTACGTACAATGGGATATTATTCAGCATGGAGAAAGAAGGAAACTGACACATGATATAACATGGATGAACCTTGAAGACATTATGCTAAATGAAACAAGCCAGTCACAAAAGGACAAATATTGTATGATTCCAATTATATTGGTACCTCATGTAGTCAAATCATATATACAGGAAGTAGAATGGTGGTTGCTAGGTGCTAGGCAAAGGAGAGGTTGAGGACTTAATGTGTCTAATGAGTAAAGTTTCAGTTGGAGAAAATATGAAGGACTGATGGTGGTATAACAATGTCAGTGCACTTAATGCCACAGAACTGTACACTTACAAATGGTTCAAATAGTAAATTTTATGTTTTGCATATTTTGCCATACTAAAATTACAAACCACACACACACATAAATATTGAATTCTAATGATGTGCCTACTAAAGTAGTTGGGGATGAAATGAATTGATGTCTGAAATTTTTTTGAAATGTAATAAAAAATGAAGATGAATTGACATATTGATAGAGGACTGAATGAATATGTGATAAAGTAAACATATCAAATGCAAATTATAGAATCTAAATGGTAAGTGTGTTGGTGTTAACTGCACCATTCTTCCAACTTTTCTGTATGTTTGAGAGTTTTCTTAAGATGTTGGGGGAAAACGATCTAGACTAAAACAATAACTAGCAAATGAGAGATTCTCTTTGCCACAATTTCATATTTTGCTATTGTTAATTATAGGGAATAATTTTGTTATGGAGAGAACTTCAACCAGAGTTAAGGAATAGGACTGGTTTTTTGTTTGTTTTTAACCATGGTCAGACTGAAACATTTATTAGATAAGCATTGGACAGGTATTGATTCACAAGTGACTCCATGATATTAAAAATGAACTCAATAACACCAAAGTTGATAAATATTACTCTCTATATACCCTGTTTCCCCGAAAATAAGACAGTGTCTTATATTAATTTTTTCTCCCAAAGTTGTGCTAGGTCCTATTTTCAGGGGATGTCTTATCTTTCCATACTCTAGGTCTTATTTTTGGAGGATGTCTTATTTTCGGGGAAACACGGTATTAAAGACAAGGGTCATAGTTTAGCTTTTTCTTCCATTTGTAGAAATTGAGCATGTGTAGAAGGAAAGAATCCCAGCCTACTTAGTCAAATGGAAAAGATGACACAAATAGATCAGCTATGATGACATGCAAATTTAGAGCACTGGAGATCCTCCTGATAAATATTAGCTCTTTGTAGAAGTGTGGTAGATTATAAATAGCAGCTCTTCATTTGCTCATAGAAACATGTTGGAGAGCTCCACATTCTTGATCTTCAGTTTATAGAAAAGTAAACAGAGAGAGGGCCTCCATTTCTGGATTTCTACATTGCAGGCATACTTAGGCAGTTTTTATAATTATGGAAACATGTGATCATCCTACCCCAATAACACTCTTATTGCACCGGAGCAAACATTCAGAGTTTCTGAGGTGCCAACTCAGTGCCCACTGGGGAAAGCAAGTAACCCTAATGAGTAATTCAGGTCAGCCCAAGTGGGAATTATGGCCTCTTGGAGACCCTTATCCTCACAAAGGAGGAATATGTGACTCAATCTTAGCCAACCGACCAAGATAGCCAGATATGTCTGGTGTTTTTCTAAGCAGTCTGAAATTATATTTTCCAAGTTTAAATGTGGCCAACAAATTCAAATGTCTTTCAAGAACATTGTGTTGGTTTAAAAAACAAAACAAAACACACACACACACACACACACAAAAACACAAAAAACCTTGGTTGACATTCTAGGGCCCATAGGCACGCTGTGTGTGACCTCTATGTATACAACATGGGATAGTCCAACTCTCTTCAGGGCTAATGTCCAGTGGAATTCAGATCTAGCATTGTTGAACACTTTGAGGTTATATGCGCATCTCCAAGTGTCTGCAGTTTCTTCCTTGTATCAGTGGAATATGAATTGCTCGGGTCTTTATCGCTTTACATTGCAAACAAATATTTGAACCACTATGAAATTTGCAATATTCATGCAGTAAATGTGTCTTGAAAGTCTACTTTGTGTCATGACCTTTTGGGTTTCCCCCAAAAGGTGAATCAACAAAAAAGATATAATTCATGGGTCCCCTCCATTTATTTACATGTAATAATCAGAAAATTTATGTGTTTGGAACTGAGGATATTTTTTCATAGGACGATAACTATCATTTAATGAGTGCTGCCTCATTCACTGTCTGAGGCCCCTTATATATTTAGCTTCTTTAATTCTCATATCATTATTCTGATTTTATAGATGAGGAAACAGGCTTAGAATAATTGCATGGTTTGCCAAGTTGTTAAGTGTCAGAGCCAGGAATCAAATACATGTGAGGGTTTTTATTTAATTCTTCATCACCATAGTGCATACAATTCTGTGTCCTACTTGCTTTTAAGGCCATCAAGACAGGCTACAAAATACTATTGTATTCATATACACTTGCAGAACTATATTCCTAATACTTAACTTCTAAGAGAACTCAGACTCTGGTATGATTATATTTTCTCTTTTGTTTTTTTAGTGATTTTATTGATTTTAGAAAGAGAGGAAGGGAGAGGAGGAAGAGGAGGAGAAGGAGGAGGAGAAGAGAGAAAAAGAGGGAGAGAGAGAAACATCAGTGTGAGAGAGATACATTGATCATTTGCCTCTAATATGCATCCAGACTGGGAATTGAAAATTTACAGCCTGGGTATGTGTCCCCACCAGGAATCAAACTGGTGACCCTTCTGTGCACAGAATGGCAACCAACTAAGCCACACAGGCCAGGACAGGGGAGACTATATTTCTTTCTTCTATGTAGGAAAAAATGTATCTAGTCACCCAGGTTGTGCATATAGATACATTCTCAGTGTGAAATAGCCAAACAACAGCAGGAAGGAAGATTCTCCTTGGCTTCCTCCCCACCCTGATCCCAATCCCTCTTCTAGTTCTGGCTCAACCACTATTAATAGCATGGCATGCCCAGTTGGCACGGCTCAGTGGTTGAGCATCGACCTATGAACCAGGGGGATCAGGGCACATGCCCAAGTTTCAAGCTCATTCACCAGAGGGGGGGCATGCAGGAGGCAGTCAATCAATGATTCTCTCTCATCATTGGTGTTTCTATCTCTCTCCCTTCCTCTCTGAAAACAATAAAAAATTTTTTTAAAATAGTATGGCATGTTTCTTCCAGACCTTTCCTATCCATTTACATTCATATATGTACATATATAAATATGTATGGAGCTATGTTTCTATGGTAAATGCATCCAGAATTCCACCTTGGGATGTCAGACCACTTTTCTGTTGCAGCCCTGGCAACTTCCCAGCTCCAAGTCAATGTGGGAGGTCTTGGGTGTGGGGTAGGGATGAAGATGGCTGTATTAGTTATCTATTGTTACATAACAAACTACCGAGTGCAATCCATCAGCCTAAAACAATGAACATTTATCATCTCACATTTCCTGAGGCCAGGAATCTGGATGCAGTGTAGCAGGATGCCTCCAGTTCACCAGTTCACCAGTTCACCGTGTCTCTCATGAGGTGGCATTCAAGATGTCAGCTGAGGCTGCAATCATTTTTGAGGATTGATTGGGTCTGGGAGATTCGCTCAGATTGAGCTCACTCAGTGGTTGTTTGCTCAGGGGCCTCAGCTCTTCCTTGGCTATTGGCAGGAGTCCACATTCCTTGCCTGGATCCTCTCTATAGGGCTATTTGAGTGTTCTTATGGCATAGCAGCTAGATTCCTCCAGAGCAAGCAATGCACCACTGACAAGGCAGGACAAAGGGGAAGCGGCAATGTCTTTTATGACCTAATGTTGGAAAGCACAGACCATCACTCCCATCCCACTCCCCAATTCCATTCTTTAAAAGAGAGTCATTACATCCAGACATCACTCCAGGGGGGGGAGGGGGGGGGAGGAAGACTTCGGCTCCACCTTTTGAAGAGGGGAGTGTCAAAGAATCTGTGGACATATTTTAAAACTACTGCAAGGACCATTTTGTGTAGGAAGAAAAAAGAAGCATGACAGATTCTAAGATTAGGGCAGCATAGGCTGAGGAACAGGCAAGAGAGGAGTGGGCCGGAGATAGTGCGGTAACAGGACTGTGAGAGGTAGAATAGCATGGCTCGCTAGCCAATCCTGGCTACACATTAGAATCGCCTGGGAAAATTTTAAAAGCACTCTTGCCCGGGGCCCCACAGAAGATCAATTACATCTGTATTTCTGGGATGGAGGCCCAGGTGTCAATATTGTCTAACAGCTCTCCAAATGATTCTAATGTGCCGTATGGGTTGTGAGCCACGTAAGAGAAGAGGTGCGGGAGTCTGGCTGTGTCTGGGCTCGGGTCCTAACGATGCCAATGAAATAGCTGTGGGATTTTAGGCCAGTTTGCTCACATTTCTGTGCCTTATCTGTAAAATGGGGATATTAACAGTGCTTCCTCCTAGGGTTGTTGTGAGGATCACCTGGATTAACCACTCTGAAGAGTACCCATCATAGGGAGTGCTGTGTAAATGTTACCATTGTGATTGTTAGCAGCATTCAGTGGGCTTTTCCTCCTTGCCTTCCCTTTCCTAGAGGAAAGGATGGCTTTCTGTGCCTCGCCTCCCTCCTTTTCCCTGGAGACGAAGGTACCTGGACCTTGCAGCTCAGCCTCTGCAAGTCCTGCCCGGCTCTCAGGTTCCTGGTGAACTGAGGCGCTGGGCTGTTGCCACTGAAATGGTGGGCATGGCTGCAGAAGGATCTCCTACACCTTGGGACATGGGAAGAGAAAGCAGCATCCTAGGGTAGTGAGAGGAAGGGAAATCCCTCCTCATCTTCACAGATAATTGAGATACAACTTACCATAAGAGTGCAGGAGCTGGGTCAGCACACAAGCCTTGCAATCCCTTCAAGAATCCTTTCCTGGTCTCAGTGTCTTTGAACTCCCATGATATTGGCATGGTCCCTCAATTACCTGCTGCCTTTTATGTTTATTCATGTATCTTGTGTGTTTTCTCTCCTCCAGACAGTACATTCTTTCAGAGACAGAGCTATACCTTCTAGGAGAAGTATCAGTGAAAGAAGGAGGGAAAGATGAAGGAAAAAGGGATGTCTTGTTTGGATTATTGATTTTTCTTTAATCTCTAAAATTTACGTATAGGTAGTTGGAAATATTGCTCTGCTTTTTTAACTCCCTCTCCGTTTTCACCTATATCCCTAAAACACCCCTTCTCCTAACCACCATTTTCATGGGAAAATAGCCTGAGTGTTCTTTTTCCTGCTTTTATGCAGGAGAGGTTAATAAATTGCCACTATTACGGGGTATTCCAGCTGATATTGATGAGGCAGGTACAGAAATAAGCTAATGGGTTAGTTCCTATAAAGAACCGTGTTCCCCAAGCATAAAAGCATTACTCTGTAGGAAAGTAGATTTCATTTTTTCAAGCCTTCTAGGATAGATGGACTGGGTAAAAAGAATAAAGAATCAAATGATTAAACTATAAAACAATTGTTGACAAAATTTCTACACAAATTTTCCTGATCTCCAAAATTAAAATTGTGTAAATTATGTAATGCTTTGAGTAGATTTTATCTTTATTTTCTGTGTTTTTTTTGTTGTTGTTGTTGTTTGTTTGTTTTTTAAAATATGTTTTTATTGAGTTCAGAGAGGAAGGGAGAGGAAAAGAGAGATTGAAACATCAATGATGAGAGAGAATCATTGATCAGCTGCCTCGGGGATTGAGCCCACAACCCAGGCATGTGCCCTTGACCGTAATCAAACCTGGGACCCTTCAATCTGCAGGCGGAGACTCTATCCACTGAACCAAACTGGTTAGGGCTTCTGGTTTGTTTGTGTTTTAATCCCTCTATTCTACAAGCTTATCATTTGGATCCTAAAGGTTAATAAAGTGTATTAAACAAAAACATAAAAACCTCTGCTGTTTCTTAAGCGTACTTTTACAATAATGTAGGTAACAAAAGAGAACATGGTTAAAACTATGACAATAAGGTGCCTCAATTCAATTGCACTTGTGCTGAGCTTTAAAATATAGAAATGAACATCATGACTAAGAATTCTGGGTAGGTGGGGCTTGATCTCATGTGTGCCAGTGGTGTCAAAACATGAAACTATCTGGTTAGCAAGCATCTAGATGCTAAAAAGAGGTAACTCTAGATTCTGATTTCTCCTAGCTAAGTTCATCCATTTCTGCCAATGCAAAGAATCCTGATTTTAAGCCTTCTGAGCTAGAAATAAAATTAACCCTAAACCTAAAAATTATTCTAGAAAAATATGGCCTTGATGGTTGTGGTTGTAATAACTATTACTTGTATAAATAACAGATTTTATTGGTCTGGTTAAGTGATTCCCAGATGTCCTTCTGAAACTTTCTACAGTCATTTGTCACTGACTGCCATCTCTGCTCTTAGGAAAGGAAAAAAACAGGGAACTCAAGGCTTCTTCACCCATGATCTCAGCCAATAAGCTGAAAGAGGGCTCAGCGGACACCACTGGCCTTCCCAGGAAAGCTACCCGCCTGAAAACTGAAGAAACATGGCACAGAGACACAGCCATAAAATTCAAGAGACTAAATTAGCTCAGTGAGCCTGCTTGGTCGCTAAACACTGAATACATTTATGTGCTATTCTGACAGGAAAGCATGGCAGCTTTTTAAGAATTTCATTTTTAAAACTCTGGTATGATTTTGTTCTTCTAACAGCATCACCCCGTGTCTGTGTTTGCTCCCAGTGAGGTCATTATTAAGTGAATTGAATTATTGTTCTGCTCAAATGACCTGTACGTTCAACAATGTGTGCCGAGCTCCAGCAAGAAATGTTTTATGTATTATTGGGAGATGGCCATCTGTGGCAAAGCCGGGCCTCCCAACATGCAGAAATGTTGGGAGATAGTTTATGTTCAGCTTTATCTATGATCAGAATTCCATTTATAAGCTTTTTTTCACCCACTTGTCAACACTGTTCACTATAGCAACACTGAAAATGGCAAGAAATAAACAGATTTATCAGAGCAATGCGAGGTCAGACTGTATGTTTCAATTACTGTATATTAGATTTTTACCATACATTTTATTTATTTATTTCTTATTTTTTAAATAAACCTTTATTGTTCATATTATTACAAAAGTTCCTCATTTTTTTCCCCCTCCACCAGGTTCCTACCCTATCCTCTGCCATACATTTTAAATTTTATCCATAAAAATGGTAACAATGTATTAAAATTGAAAGTTGATTTCTTTGATCAACTTCCAGTTATCACAAGTGACAAACTGAACAAGCTTGATTTCATGATTTTTATTAGATAATGGCTCTCACATTATATATGTATATATGTATATTTTAAATATAACATTAGTTGTCCATGCCAAGAAACATGGATTAATTTTTTTTTTCAAGGCTGAAGAACACTATTTTTCATTCTCTGAATATATAATGGAACAGCATGGTGATATGTAAAATTAAATTTTAAAATTGTAGATTATATTTAAACCACACTCTCCCAACTTTTCTTATCTTTTTAAGTGACCTATTGATGATGCTAGGGGCATGTTGGACCAAATGAATGATTTCACATAGGTAAATATACCCAGATATTCTGTATTACAGAATGAAATGATTTTTTGGTATCTTTTTTTGTTTGTTTTGTTACTGTTGTACTGAGACCTTATTTAATCACAGGAATCTTTTTTACACGGAAGTATAAAATCTTACAAGTGGAAAAGGACGTTCACAAGTGAATTTCTTTTCTCCTTCCTTTCTCCCTGCCAACCTTTCCTCCTTTGCTTCCTCTCTCCCTCCCTCCCTTCCTTCCTTTTTAAAAAACTTTCTAAACTGTATAAAGTAGTGTTCACTTTGGACATATAGCTGTACCTTTTAAATATATTTGGATTTTAATTTCATTTGTAAATCAAAGATGTTTGCTAGAAAAATGACTAGTATCAAGCAAACAGGTAGAGAGATAAGCTTTGCTCCCAAATGTATCCCTGGAGTCACATTACATTCACTCACCTTGAAAGTATCATAATGAAAATGATGATGGTAATGATGATGATGATGTAGCAATGATCACTAGCATTGAATGAACACTTTGTCTGTGCCTGGAGCTAGGCTAACAGTTTCGCAGGCATTGTCTTATTTGCTCTTCACAACAACCCTATGAAAGCAGATAATGTCACATCTTTAGGTAAGGAAAGGGAGGCTTCAGAAGCTAGTAAACTTGCCCAAGGTCACTTCTTAGGACGCCCTTTTAGGTCTTCTGGAGAGAGGGTGGAAAGGGTAGGATGTGTGGGACAGTTTCCTCCATCCTGTCACACAGAAGTCAAGCCAAGTATGCAGTCAACGGCTTTGCTGTGGCTGTGAGAGGCCTCAGGTTTCTGAGATGAAAAGGATTCCCTGGGTAACTGCTCCAGCAGGTCCTGGCCCTGTATCTCCTCCACCTCCCTGATGCACTTTCGGATTTCTGGAGCAAATGTTTTTATTGAATACTTGTTTGATGTTCCATATTATGAATTTCCATTCCTGGTATTCTGGAACACATCTCTTACATGGAACACAATGGCATGTCTACCTCATCTCAGATTCCCCAGCTCTTGTTATTGTTGTTCGGGAAACCCTGATAGGACTAGAGGCAGTGCCTCATCCAAAAAGTGGCCACCACTGGCTGGGAACAAATGGCTGTGCACAGTAGGAACAGCAGTATTTAGACCAGAAAATCGGGAGGGGGGGGGGGGGAGTATTGATCAGATAGGACTAAATGGAGAATGAAATAGACATTCTGAGGAGCGAAGATCATGTTGAGAAGAGACCCAAGGGAGTAGCTGTTCCTAAACCTGCCTCAGCTTGCTGGTGGCTTTCAGTCTCCACAGATGTGTCCTTGGACCTTTGCATAGGAAGACCCTAGTGATGCTCTCTGTCCCTGCGGCTACAAGAGCTCGGCAGTACATATGAGCATCACACCGCTAACACCCTTTTGTTGCTTATTTTTCCTACCCCTGTCCTTGATAGATTGATTATAAGAGGGATACTAGTCAGAATGACTTCCTTTGCAAGGAACAGAAACACAACTAAACCACATTAAGCAAAAGCAAAACAGCAAAAATAAATGTAGGGCTGGGGCAGGGAGATGGGCAAGAAGTAGGATTTAGAACTCTACTGCTATAGAATGCAGAACTGAAAAAAAAAAAAATTGTTGCAAACCCAAATAACTTGGAGCCCTTTGTGACTAAAAGTAGAGACGTTGCTGATATGGTTCTCTTCCGCTCCTTCTCTTCAGCTTTGTCTGTTTTCCATTATCTTGCACAGTCCACACGGTGGAGGATGAGGCTCACAGCAGCTCTTGAACCCATTCTTAACAGTTTTGTGAACAGAAATAACTGAGAACTTTCCCTATCAGTAAAACGTACAAATTTCTCAGGAAGAACTCTGATTGGCTAGGTTTTGGTCATGTGCCACAGGAATATTTGTTAAGGAAATGAGGTCACACCTTATGCTCCTGTGGCCTAGGAGCATAATGATCAGGTTCTAAACCCACCAAAAATGTACAATTGCAGTGGGAAAGAGCAGTTCCACAAAGGAGCAATGTTTTGTGCAGACAAAATAAGCTGCATTTATGAGAAAGCTGTATCTATATAACTAGTGCTATACCTTTTACAAAAAAATCAGAAGAGCACATAGAATTTCTTTGTCTAATTTCCCAAGTCCCTGTACAGATGTGTTCCACACTCAGCTCCCATCTCAGATGGCTAGCTCATCTCAGGACATTGGAATCATTCCCCTGAAGAGAGGCACTCACCTCCACCTGGTAGTCATCCTCATCCTCACCACTGGGCCCACCTTGAATGAATCTGAAGACCTTCATAAGGAGATGGTGGGGGCTCTCTTTTCTTTACACCATGGTTTCTCAATATGCAATCCCTAAACCAGCAGCATCAGCATTATCTGGGAATTTGTTAGAAATGGAAATTTTCAGACTTCCCCCCTCTCCTCCAAATGTGCTGAATCAGAAACTCTGGGAAGGGACTCAGAAATCTGTGTTTTAACACACCCTTCAGGCTAACGTTTAAGAATTTCTGCTTTAAGCTATCCTTTCAACAGCCCCTTGTTTAGATGGTTTCTCCAGAGCATTCCTGAGTAAAGACTGCATCTATCCATTGCCACTTAGGTCATCCAAATAGATCCCAGAGAGAGTATGAAGGGAAAAGGGAGGGCAAATGAAACAATTTGTATGTAAGGTTCTCTCATATGGCGTATTGTGGCAAGGCATTCCTGCAATGAGAATGTAGACTTTCCTGTGCAGACACACACACACACACACACACACATACACATACACATACGTCTCAAGTGTACTTGGGGGAACTTCTTGTGTCAGCTACAGAAGCTCCTTATAGTCCTAGAGACTTTAGGGGTGATTCCTGGAGGAACACTGCTGTCTTCTTCATGCACCAGTGGGATTTGCTTAAGAAACCTCATGAACTTAAAGAGGAAACTGAGCCCCAGCTGTTTTTCTGCCATTTTCCTTTTTGTATTATTAGAAATGTAAGGTCATGTTTTCTTTGCAATGTGAACACCATGATGGTAGCTTGTAAATCCTGGGTATACAATAGGTATGGAGGAGGGAACAAAAATCTGGTCCCCCCCACTGATTTTGCTTTAGACTGTTAGTACTGGTTTCTGGCCCATTCATTCAGAAGTAGATACTTTGCATATCTAAAAGTTCCTAGCATTAAAATATCCCACTTACTGCCGAAACCGGTTTGGCTCAATGGACAGAGCATCGGCTTGGGGACTGAAAGGTCCCGGGTTTGATTCCGGTCAAGGGCATGTACCTTGGTTGCGGGCATATCCCCAGTAGGGGGTGTGCAAGAGGCAGCTGATCGATGACTCTCTCTCATCGATGTTTCTAACTCTCTATATCTCTCTCTTCCTCTCTGTACAAAATCAATAAAATATATTTAAAAAAATAAAATAAAAAAATAAAATATCCCACTTACTATTCAACCAAAAAAAGTGGCTTTAAGATTTCAAAAAGCTTTATATATAGACTGAGAAGTCATTAATATATATATTAATATAAATATTAATATGTGTGTGTGTGTTTGTAATATAGACCTATGTTTGGGCAAGTTAAATTATTCATAAACCAAAGATTATAAATCTTAAACAACAAATGCACTTTAATTTTTATCCTCAGAATCCTCCAGGTGCAAGAACCCTTGTACAATCATCTAATCCACAACTTCACCTTTAAGCCAAAACTGCATCTGCCAGGAAGGAATTTTCATCCCAGAGTAAAAGGATTTGCAAGCAAGGATTCATAACAGAAGTGCCATTTTAGCCTTATTGATGGGATTGAAAAGTGATAATTTAATTTAATTACACAATAATTTAATATCTCCTGTGTTTCCCTGCAAGCACTTCGAGGACAGTGTTTGGAGTGGCAGCTAGGACTTTGACAGAGCAGTTATATTATGGAAGGGGAGGTCGTACCACAATTACTACCCTGTTTCCCCGAAAATAAGACCGTGTCTTATATTAATTTTTGCTCCCAAAGATGCGCTAGGTCTTCTTTTCAGGGGATGTCTTATTTTTTCCATGAAGAAGAATACGGTACACATTTATTGTTAAATGAAAATAAAGGAAATTTATTACCTGTATACAGTACGGTAGTACGGTAGTTGTCAACACAAACCAGACAAACTATGAATCCTACAGTATCAAGAATTTACTCATTTATTCAATAACAATCATGTCATCATCTTCTGGAACATCATCATAACAATCCAATTCCTGATTTCCTGGTGAATTTCTTGTGACTCCATTTCTTTCAGAATCAGTGGACCAAATCTCTCATGTTTAACCTAGGGGGGGCCTTATTTTCAGGGGATGCCTTATATTTCACTCAGAAGGAAACCTGTAAGTAGGTCTTATTTTCGGAGGATGTCTTATTTTCGGGGAAACACGGTAGCTAAGGTGTTTTTTGTTTTTTTTTTTTAATAATTGAAATCTCTGAAACATTCACTAAAATTTTTAAATATAAAATAACAGCATTCTTTCTCAAGGTCATTTCATTTGCATTTTTATAAACAGAGTTGGCTTCCAGAGAATAGTTGAGTATTTATTTGCTCAACGGGGGACTGAAGCTTTCTTCTCTAAAATAGGAAAAAGAGACAGCCACTTCCCCATTCCTTCGTTTTATCACGTCCCAAAACTAGGCCCTAGAAACTGCCTGGAAATCTGTTGTTTTGGCTTCTTCAGTAATTCAGGGAGTAAAAGACAGATAGGACTTATGCCAGATTTCACTTTGTAGTGAATTATTTAAAATTGTTTAAAAGGATAAATATGCTGGAAATTAAATGTGACAGACTGTTAAAAATCGCCCAAGGCAATTTTTAGAACTCTTCAGATTTTTATCTATTACCTTGGGTAAGGAAAATGGTGAAGCTGATGACAAAAAGAGGGAAGTCAGAAGGAAATTTAACTTGTTAGGAGGAGGCTGAGTTTAGTTCCCGCGTGGTGAGTTTGTGGTATTACCCAGGACAGTGGGCTCAGGAATGTTCCACTCACACATACTCTCTCAGCTAGTAGGGTGTTACCAGTTGATGGCTCCTAGCTGAGTCCCGCTCCAGGAACTTCCCTTAGTTAAAGGAATTGTCCTGCCCAAAGTTACATTTCTTTCCACAGGGGTAGCCCATAGCCAATGACTGGCTGATAGAGGGTACCTGGTCCCAGCTCCCTTGCCTCAATTTAGGGATACCTGTGACAGGCCACTCACATTCAGACTCCGGGTGGGATTGCCTGAGGCTTTGCAAGCGCATCACAGTACAACTTCTTCTGCCTAGTCCTGCTCGTGAGATTCTCCCTCCCTCCCAACTGGTGGGTGGAGTTATGACACTATTGGCATCTGTCACAGAGACATCCCCAAGACATTGAACCACCAATCAGCACGTGCCAAAGTACCCTGGAGCCCACCCCTTCCTGTTCCGCCCTGGGTCCAATCCTCCCCTGTTCTTCCCTTTAAAAAGACCCCCAGACTAGCCACCTGCTGCTTCTTGCCATGTCCATCTGGGGGCAGCCCGGCTGGGTCCTTTCTCCCCTTCCCACTCCTTCAATTCTGATTTCTCTACCTCCATAATGAGTCCTGCTCATTACTGGGGAATAAACTTTATTTTAACATGTCTTGGTGGTCAGTTTTCTACGCCTCACACCTTACACTGCTTTCCTTACCCACTTACAACTGTTGTTTTCCAAAGCACACCCTGATAAAAATGCTTGTATACATATCTTCATTTCTGTCTGTGTCCTGAGGAATCAAACCAAAGATACCTAGGAACTAAACAAAAATGCTAATATGATGGGGGTGAAGAAGAGGAGGGAGAGGTAAAAGGAGTCCACTATAAGACAATCTTAAATTTCTTTTAGGTTATAAGCTTTTAATTCATAGCATCCCTTAAGGCTGATTTGATGTATTAACGTAAATAACACCGGTACAACTCAAGTAGTCAACTATTTACTGGCCACCCATAAAATAGCTAGTTTCTGACAGAAATCCCCATTAGTGGTGCAATTGGTTTATATAATAGAAGAGCGTGTTGGCACTATTCAGATAATTTGCAGTTTTGACAATAACAAGCTTTTTTTTTTAAACTGCATAGATAAGAAGATCATGTGATTTCAAGGGCTCCAAAGTGAGTTAATGACCCAGTGTGTACCTTGTCTGATAGAGTCCCATAAGCAACTAGAGTCATATATAATTAGCTCCTCATGAAATCTATTTAAAATGTACTTTTTTGTTTTGTTTTGTTTTGTTTTTTAATCACCTCCCGGGACAAAGTTACGGGTCAGAGTCCTCTGTGTAATGATTATATTCGGTGTGATCAAACACGCAGCTCCGTTTTATAGATAATGTGTGAGAACCATGTAGGAGTCAAGGGAAGGCAAGAGCCTGGATGTAGTATCTCTCATCTCCTCACTTCTTCCTCATTAACACTTGTCCTAGGGCAGTAAGAGCTGCCCTCGTGTTCTCCTGTTACCTCTGGCAGCCAAAGCCCCGTGCAGCTGGCCCGGCAGGACCAGAGAGACCACAGCGTTGATGCCCAAAGCATGCAGCCTCCAGAATGGCTTCCGTGAACCATTTCATTTCTGTAAGCCCAGCTGCTCCGGGTTTGCTAGCTTCCCGCAGGTGTCCTGTTTGAGTATGGGAGCCCGAAAAATAGCTAATGATATCGATTTTTAAGAATAACGAAGAAGCACACAGTTCCTAGACCTCCGTTATTTTCACCCTGGGATCTCCAACACTCATGGTGTTCCCTGTGCGATGCAGTACCTCTCCACCATCCCAGAGCACGTGTGCTAGAATGTTGCAGAGAAATACAGGCACAAAAGATGAATTTTAACAATTTCTCTGTGTATGTGTGCGCGTGTGCAATTTGATATGAAAATAGTGATTTAACATTTTAATGTGGCATAGTTGACAATGCAGGTTTGTGCAATGAAAAGATAATTGCTATAACGTTTTTGAAATATTTCATTATGACATTTTTAAATAATAAAAACAATAAAATGCTTTTGCATTTTACACTCACAGCCTAAACTTTAATAATTATTCTTATTCAAATGACAGGATGTAGAACACTTGAATGTTGGATATCTACCCATGAATGATTTAGGGGAACTATGAAATTATATTAAATTTGAAGAATACACTTTAGTGTAGGGGAAAAACCTTAATGACTTCACAAGAGAAATATTTATTGGAATATCGTGTTACCTTTGTTTGCAGCATAATGGTCTCGGAGGGACCAAGTGAGATTGTTTTGATGGTAAATTTATTACAGAGTTTTTAGGGGCCTGGGCCTGAGGGATCTTGTTGAAAAGGGTTTTGTGATCCCAGCAGCTATAAGAAACTTTGGCCTCTCCCAGAGAGAGCCTCCACAGAGTGAATCAGTGTCCTTGGAGGACCAAAACAGATGCTGCCCAGGGGGGGAACAAATGTTTCAAGTTGGTGTCAGCTCGCAGAGGAAGGGAGCAAACAGCCCATATTTCACTTCTGTCAAAATGCAGTGTTTCCTTTCCTATGGCAACTCCAAAGCATTTTTTGTTTTTTTCTCATTAAAAGCTCAGGCTCAAATATTGAATTACTTGAGCTGGAATTCTGGCTCTATTTGTATTTGCTGGCCATTTGATCTTAATAAGTTACTTGACCCTCACCCTTACCCCCCCCCCCCGCCCTCGCCCCCCGCCCCCCGCCACCCCAGGTCTATTTCTTCATCTGCAAAATGGGAACAAGAATAGGATTCCCCTCACAGAGCAGTTAGGAGGACTAAATGAAATAGGTCATCAATAAGTGGCACTCAGGTACGTAGACAGTGCCTTGGCACATAATTAAGCTTTCCAACAATAGTAGCCATTATTAGTAGCCATTATGGCAAAGAGCTCTTTTTAAAAGCCCTGTTTTGTCTGTAATGTGTATGGGAGGGATACAGGATGGCATGACTTGTGAAAGTGAGTCTGCACTTTAATGCCTCAAACTCCATCTTCACTCCAGGGACCTGCAGTCCCAGCAAGAGGGCCAGCACGAGGCCAGAGGTGGATAATGTATCTCTTAGCCATAGCACACTCTGAGGCAGCCTCTCACAGAGTCCGCTGGATAGCAGAGGGCCTTCCACACTCTCTTCTCCCACACACACATCTCTAACGCAGGCCCCGGCCAGAGATTCTGGATGGGCCATAGAGCACGATGACAGTACAACCATTTGCCAAAAAAGAAAATCCCACTCTGCCACCATCACTTGCAAGAATTGGCTCCTCTCCTCTGCAGCTCTCTTCCCCCTCATCACTCCCCTCTGGAAGCTCAGCTTCACCCCAGACCTGGCACCAATCTTGTCCACACTCAGAGGGATCTGAAGAATAAGAATAACTTGGATGACTCCACATTAGGAGCATCCTGTGGCTTCTTTGCTTTGATGAGTTGTGCTAGTTCTAGTAGTACAATAACTAAAATTTAAAATACACCCACTAATTTATCTCCCTTTTCCACAGCTGAGTCTGGAGAGGACCATTACAGGGAGCTAGGGTTTTATCAATAGCTTTCTTAAGATATACCAAATGACCAGAGAATCCCCTGAAACTCCTCTGGGCTATCTCATGTTAGGATAGCTCAGCGTGTTTAGCATGGGTACACAGGATTCTAACCATGTACTCAGGAACAGTGAAGATGACTAAGGCCTTGAAAGAGCAGTGAAAAATACTCAAGGTGCCGAAACCGGTTTGGCTCAGTGGTAGAGCGTCAGTCTGTGGATTGAAAGGTCCCAGGTTTGATTCCGGTCAAGGGCATGTACGTTGGCTGCGGGCACATCCCCGGTAGGGAATGTGCAGGAGGCGGCTGGTCTATGTTTCTCTCATCAACGTTTCTGGCTCTCTATCTCTCTACCTTCCTCTCTGTAAAAAAAAAAAAAAAAAAAAAAAAAAAAAAAAAAAAAATCAATAAAATATATTAAAAAAAAGAAAAAAGAAAAGAAAAATACTCAAGGTGCCCTTAAGACTGCGCCATAAGCCTCTGAGTAGGAAGGGGGAACTTGGCTTACTGTATGAAAATGAGCCTCTAGAGCAGTGGTTCTCAACCTTTCTAATGCCGTGACCCTTTCATACGGTTCCTCATGTAAATATCTGTGTTTTCCAATGGTCTTATGCTCTACAGCAGCGACCCAGAGGTTGAGAACTGCTAGCAGGGTCGCCTGAGACCATTGGAAAACACTAATATTTACATTACAATCCATTAAAAGTAGCAAAATTACAGTTATGAAGTAGCAACAAAAATAATTGACATTTGGGGTGGGTAACTGGGATGCAGCTTGTGACAACTAGGCAACTAGGATGCAGCTTGTGACAGAGGCTCTGGACTGGAACTCTGAATCTGGGACATAGGACACTCCATTTTGGTGGCAGCAGCAGCAAGTCTGCAGAGCCCGTGGGGGCAGAGGTGCCCAGAGTGGCTTCAGCATCCGGTGCCAGTATTAACAAGGTCCTTACTATGAAGTTCCTAAGTGGGGTTTGGGCTGCTCTTGGTGTCGCTCTACTTTTAGAGTCCAGTTTTCTAGCTTTTCCAATGATGCTGTGATCTACCAAATGTCCTTTTGAAACATTTATTTTTCTGCAGGAATGAGCCAGTCACTTCCTGTTGCACACACCCAAGAATCCCTGACAATTGATACACTGGGAAACCTACTTGCAGTGTTTTACAGGCAAAAGCATAATATCCCCCCAAAACAAATGACTCTAACAAATTCAATAAGGAAAGATGCCTATTCCAAAAGAAAACAGGGGCACACGGTATGAACAATTTGCCAAAGAAGGAATATAAATGGTCAATAAACATAGGAAAAAACGTTGCTCTCATATTTTCAAGATGCAAATTTTTCAAATACTATTGAGAACTCATTCTTCCCATACCATACTGACAAAGATTAAGAGTGCTATACTCAGCCTGGTGAAATTGTGGAGAACAAAATGACATAAACTTTCTTAGGGGGGAATCTGATATTGTATACCAATATTTAGAGTGTTCCACTTGGCCTAGCAATTTGACTCATAGGAATTTATCCTGATAAAAGGCCATGACCCGTGAAGCTCAGTTCCCAGATGGTGTCCTGGAATATACAGTCACGTAATTCAAAGTAAATTCACAGTTCAAAGTAATTTCTGAATAAGTCGCACCTGTTATTTGTTGTGTCAGACACCATGGAGAAGATGGGCTCACAAAATTATATATCAAATCCCTTCTCATCCTCTCCCCTAATACATTGCCCCTGTATTTTGAAACTGAGATCCTCAAAGACTCTGCCCTAAAGTGCTCCTCCCACCCCATCCCCAGACAACTATTCCCTCTTCTTTTGAAACAAGAAGACCAAGAATGTGCCTTTTCTAAGGGCAGAGGACTAGGGAAGACTGAAAACTATTGCAGGGGTGGTGGTGGTGGTGACAAAGAAAGGGTCACCTTCAGACCAGCTAGTGAGGCTCAGTGTTTGAGTGTCGACCTATTAACTGGAAGGCCATGGTTCAATTCACGGTTGGGCATGCAGGAGGCAGCTGATCAATGATTCTCTCACATCATTGATGTTTCTCTCTCTCTCTCTCCCTCTCCCTTTCTCTCTGAAATCAATATAAATAAATATATATTTTTAAAAAGAACGGGAACATTTACAAATTAATAACCCTTGTTTACACTGACAAATTAATAATGCTTATTTTAATGCTGCTGAAAAATAAGTAAATAAGTATTCTAAGAGATACAACTTAGCCTCTACCAACTCCTTCACTCCACTCTAGCCACCTGGAGTCCTTGCTGTTCTTTAGGCTTTTGCATTTTCTATTGTTCTAGCCACACTACAACTCAAGGTAAATTAAAAGGGCTTGAATCCTCAAATCCATTCATGGTTTTTCTCAGATGCAAGATCTTCCCTCATCATACTATCAATATTTAAAATTGCAACACCCAGTTCCTTAACACTTTCTATACTTCTTCCTGGCTTTATTTTTCTCCTTGGCACTTGTTATCAGCTAACATTCTCTACATTTTATTTATTCATTCATTGTCCATTTTTCTCATCCTCCATTAGGATGTAAATTCCATGGGAGAGTGATTTTGGCCTGTTTTGTTCACTGCTTTAGCCCCAGTACCTAGAAAAGAAACCGACACAGAGTAGATGCTTAAGCAAATACTTGTTAATACAAAAATAACCTTATTAATGTTTATAGTAAAGACAAATAAAACACTCAAGTGTTCTGTAAATTGTAGATTCGTTAAATATATTACACTATATTTACACAATGGATTGCTTAGCACACTGTGGTAGCAGGATAATATTTTATACTGAAAATTAAAGATAGTCTGCTAATAAGATATCTAGTGCTAACTCCTCCATCCTTACATGTAACCTAATATGGAAAAAGGATTTACAGGTATGATTACGTTAAGGCGTTTGAGATGAAGAGATCCCTAGGATTACTGGTGGGCACGAAGTACTATCACACAAAGTACGTTTATGAGAGAGAGGCAGATGGGGAATTAATGTACACACAAAGGAGAAAGTAATGTGGAGATTAAGCAGAAAAAGATTTGAAGATTGGAGTGACGAGGCCACAAGCCAAGGAATGCCAACAGCCACTGGAAATTGCCCTGATTTTCATCCAGAAAAACTCCTTTTGGACTTCTGCCCTCCAGAATTGTCAGAGAATAGATGTATGCTGCTTTGAGTTACCAAGTTTGAAGTAACTGGTTACAGTAGCCACAGAAAACTAATACACATTCCTAATTTTTAAATTATTATTTTGGATTATCCTTTGGACCACTTCTTACACTTTTTTTTTTCTTTCCAACCTGGCTAACCTCAGGAATGAAATAATGCCTCAGTTCCTGCCTTTTCCCCAGCTGCCGGTAAGGTGTTCGGTCCTTCTGAAGAAGATAAGGCCAAGTTGGGGTGAGGCCCTCACTTCATCCCTGGACTAGCACCATTTAAAAATAAAAGGCTCTATTCCTTTAATTTTTTATTAAACCTTTTATTTTGAGGTCATTGTAGCTTCATATGCTACATCTGGTGGTAAGAAGTAATTCAGAGAGCTCCCCCAATACCAGGGAACATTTTGCAAAACAATATGAAATTTGCTATCAAAATGAAATCTTCATTCCAACCAATGCCAAAAAATATCCTGGCTCCCTACTTTGTCTTCTCTGACCCCAGCCAGCAAGAGTATTGGGGCACCTCATTACAGCCTCATGAGGGTGAAAGTCTGGGGTCCCACTTGACTTGCATTGGTATGGATATGGATGGGTCACAGTTTTTCCTTTGATATTTGGCTAGAGTAGAGCCAAATTAGCATCTAACAGTTCTGTCTTTCCTGGCTGTTCCTTCCCTTGTCCTTTGGCCAGAGGAGCAGGCTTTTGTTAGAGCTTTTGTCACCTGTGCCCATTTGTGTTTCTGAGTTCCTGGCTTCCTCAGATCCAACCTGGGATAAATGAGCAAAGAAAAACCCAGGGAACTCACCACCACAATGTTCCTCATATTGTGATGTCCCTGTGAATCCACCTTCTTTTTGCCTTTCAGAGTTTTCTTATCTCTGCTTTATATATAACGTCCAGGGCTTTTAATTGTTCTAAATGGGACGAAGAAGGAAAAGTATGTCTACTGCATCTTCCCAGAAGGGGAAAATTCTCAATATCTTTCAGTGTGAACAAATTGTTTTCTTAGGGGTTTTTCACATACAGGAAGAATGAAGGAATAGAATATTCAGAAAGCTCTGAAAAGTGGATAAAGCTACTTTTCCTTAAGGTTTCCAGTCCTACAGTCTTGCCGACCCTCTCTTCAGACTCAGATGCATGGCTTTCTTGTGTACTATTATACCTACACATGTTTTTAGCTGTTTCTTATAAGCTCAGTTCCACTGTGAAGTCTTTGGCAAAGACCACTTCTTACACTTTTTTTTTCTAACCTGGTTAACCACAGAGGAGGTGTCTAATAATTGGTGACTGAATACATTAAAAAATCTACCACAGAACAAGCAATGTGGGAGTCTTAGAAAGGTGTGCAAGAGAAAAAAATCACCATGTCCTCAGAGGTCTTAAAGTCTAGAACAGATGAATTACCCCTGGCATTCCTTATATGTCCAGTCCACCAACTCGACTTTGTACAACAGAAATGAAAAGTTTATTCACTCTGTGGGACAGGAAACCCAACTCCTAACCATAGCATGCGGTAGAGGACTATTTCATAAGTCGATTGGTGCTTGGAAGTGATGAAGATGAACAGATCCTATCATTTCACTTGCTCACACATTTTTTAAAAAAAGATTTTTTTCTGGAAAAGGCTCAGATACTCTATGATATCTGAAGCAAGCAATTCCTACAAAGTAAGCTCTTACCGTATTGTGAGGCATGTAGACTAACCCATATCTTAGAACCATAGAGTACTTGTGACTGGGACTGACGAAGACCAGTGCAGATGGACTTAAATGCAAGCCTCGTACTTGACATTCTGCAGACTGAATTCTTTCAAGCAGTGGCTGACAGCTTCAACAGGCTGTCAGCGGTAGACAGAGATGGTCATAGGTCTGGGAAAGTGCCATTCCTCCTGAAATAACACAGCAGTGCCTATGGCCTTCGAAGTTTCTTTCTGAATACCAACAACCCATTGGATAATAACCTCTGAGTTTTTAAGGCTGAAATGTTCCATCCACTATAGGCTTTAACATGAATGGACAGAGGGACGAATTATCTTCGCATCTGGAATGCAGATGGTGCCATCACTGGGGCCGTATTATTCTAATTTTGACTCCTCCTTGACTTTTCTATAAATTGTTTAACCTCTTTGTACCTTCTCATTGGCCTATTAGAAAGATTACCTCCTCACCTGAATGTTGGAAATGAGACATATATAACAGTAGAATTTTTTTTTTTTTTAATGTGAGATACATTCACAAGAAAAAGTACTGTCCTTGGGTTTCTAAACTATAAAGTTTAATCTTCAGTCCCCAGTGTCTGAACTCTTGGTTGATTAATTCATATAAAATTTTCACACTTTCAACAGTTTTCTCCTTTTCATTCCCAATCCAAATCTCAAGGACAATATACAGAAATTAATTTTTGAATCAGAATGGGAGAAGCCGTGTTAAATTCCTTCAGAGAATTAATGTGGAGTTCAATGTAATTTGTGGAATCTACAATGCTTTTGCCAGCAGTTGTCCTTGCCATTTTAATTTTTTATGTCTGCTTTTACAGCAACTATTTTCATTTAGATTTTCAAGTATTTCACTATAATGTGTAGTAGAGGGGGGAAAATGGCCAGAGAACAGTGACAGTTTACCTAGGTTGGATGACCATTAAGTGCGTTGCATTTTCACCATTGCTACCTGGAATATGGAGCTTCTCTCTGAATGATATAATGGGCCATTTTGGGGCTAATTCATGGTCCTAGAAAAACCATACACTTAACTGCCCTTAAAAGCAAAATCTTTGTTTTGGCAGACACTCAAGAACACCTTTAAAGTGGTGATGAATCTGAAATAGTTTAGAGACCTTCCACCCTCCACCCTCCACCCTTCACACTCCTGTCTCCACCTATGCCAGATCTGATATTGACAGTCTGTTTGTTATTTTCAAAAATGCCTTCAGATGGTGACTTTGTTTATCATCTCTATGCACCTCCAGGGCACTTTGGGAGAAATTCATAAGTAAAAGGATGAGCATGAAGGAAACCAAAAGGTTTCAGGTTTGACTCCTGGTCGAGGCATATACCAAAGGCAGTGATTGAAGTTTCTCATATTGATGCTTTACTCTCTTTCTCTTGCTCTCTTTCTAAAATAGCAATTAAAAAAACATATCTTCAGGTGAGGATTATTTTTTAAAGTTATTTATGGAATTGAAGCTTATTTAAATGTATCTTGATTCAGAACATTTCCCTCAAGTCGTTCCAGCTACCCTTTCTTACCTTCCAAATTATAACTGCTATTTATTTCACTGTCACTATCTATCAGGCTCTTTATATATATGCCTTTACAATAGTCCTGGAAATTATACAATTCTTATTTGATGGTTGAGAATAGTTGGCATCTGCGCAGTTAAGAAATTTAACCTAGGAAGCAAATTAGCAAAAGACAAAGCCCAGATTCCTATTTAGGCTGCCTGTGCTACCAAACCACTCTAGAGATCCATTCTCCTGCCCCAACTGGTGTCCTATACTCCACAAACACTTTCCCCTCCTCTCTAATTAAAATGTTTTATTCTTTATGTTTTTGTTGTTAGGATAAAAGCAAGACAATTGCCGAGCAACATTAATTTATGCTCAAGTATTAGCCTTAGAAGAATTTGTCAGGTCAAATTAATCATTAATTTGTGGGATACGTGAGAGATAATCTTGGTGGGATGCCTTTCTGTTTTCCCTTTCTTAGCCTAAGTCACCAAAAGTACCCCCACCAACACATGCACAGTCTTGAATAGACACACACACACACACACACACACACACACACACACACACACACACCTGGAGAATAAAAGGTTAACAATTTGAAGTTTGCTTTGTGCGGACCCCAGATTTAGCCAATTGAGCTAAGTGGTTCAGTAAGTATTGACAAACTAAGACCTGAGACCTGGCTTATATATCAGATTCAAGATTCATTTTAATATTAGTCTACTCAAAAAGCAACTGACCTTTCCAATTAGCTAGAGAATATAAGACATTTCATATTCAATACTTCAAGTTTAGCCACTCGAGAGAAATTATTTAAATAGGGAATTGCGAAGGGATCTGGTAGAGGAGGTGCTACACCAATATACAGCGTAGTCTTTTTCTCTCTCAAACTCTCTCTCAATCACCCTCTCTCTCTGCTTGCCAGCCCACAACCGGAAAATTTTAATCGTATCTGTTAAGGCTGTATAATAAAATATCTAATCGTATTCTAGATCTCTTTAAAAAAGAGACTTTTTCTTTTAAACTATACAAGGAATGCATAATTACAGGCAAACAGTGAAAAATTAAAACAATATAGAAATATAGAGAATAAAAATTAAATTTCTTACCACCTTCATTTGTATTTCATTCCCTTCCATCCCCCAAAATGAGTATGCATAGTTTGGTGTATAGCTGTCTGGACTTTTTCTATCATGTACATATAGTTAATTTATAAACAGATATATTAGTATTTTTGTGTGACTGAGTTTATACTAAATATAATCTGAAATTTATTTTGTTTAGGGTACCAGGAATGTATTTGTTCTTATATGTTCTTGGTCAGGTCCTTTAATCTCTCGAGCCTCAGTTTCCTCCTTTTGCTAAAAAAAAGGAGAGCCTCACACTGGTACTGGTTCCTGAGAACCAATTGTGTGTATTTCTTCCCAACAGCTTGTTCAAATGTTGAGTTGGCAGCTTGAAGTTGGCCATAGTATTTACACATGGAAATTGGCAAATAAATCAGGGCTTCCCTAGGCCAGCATGCTAACCCTATCCGCTGATCTCCGAGGGCTAGGCTAACCCTAACCCCGTCCCTTCACTTTTAGCGCTGTACCTCACTATTCAAATTCACATTTGGTTCTTCCTTTATGCTTTGTCTGTTTCCCTCCCCCTCCTGCCCTGGTTTCCCCAGACACTTTCTCCCTAACTTCACCCCTTCCATGTGTCCTGGGGTGGAAGGAGAGCAGAGCTGGAAACAGAAACCAGTAATTTAAGGTCAAGCACACTTTGCTGAATATAATTTACAGCCTACATTAAGAAAAATAAATCTATTAATCCAATAGGAGGGTTTATGGAAAAAGGTTTTTCAGTTCTAACATACATAAATAGGAAAGAAGCAATCAGAGGGAGCATTGGTCCTCACAGGCAGCAGGCTAAATTGGTGTATGCCATTCTGGGTTCCATGTGTCATTCTGCAATATAAGTCGCTTCCAAGTAAGCATCTTGGGTAAGTTCCTCCCCAGATGTTAAGCATTTACCACCAGAAAGCTGCTTAGAATGTAGGTTGTCATGAAGATTCCATTAAATGGTATATACTAGTATACTGTGCCTGGCACATAGTAGGTATTTGGCACATAGTAGGTATATGTTAACTCCTTTTCTTGTGTAAATGAGAAAACTGCAGTCCAGAATGGGGTAGTGATTTGCCCAAGATGGCACAGCTGATTACTGAGAGAGAAGAGACCAGGAGGGCCTCATCAGAGGAGGTAGTTCTGTGAAGCCAGTGGTGCAAGGAGTCCTGAGCAAGCATTCCTTTTTCCACCTACACTTGTTGTGTGAGGCTGGGTTTTCTTCATATATTTTAACCAACACGACATAGCAGAGCAGGGTAAATGCAACTCAGATAACAAAAGCTTCCCATCTTCTATTAAGCCAGGCATTAAAGAGATTTGCAATAATACAAAAGAATGATATACTCTCACCAATTATTTTTGTTTGGAAAACAGTTATTTTTTCATAAGAATATTTTACCTATGCTAACACATTTGTTAGCATTATTACTTTCAAGAAATAAATTCAGAAACATATTTTTAAATCTCTGATTTTTCATTTCAAACATTATATATATATATATATATATATATATATATATATATATATATATATTTCTCTAACATTAGAGCTACGACCCATATGAATAAAAATTCTTTTACATTCTTAAAATTTAAGCCTAAAACGGTCCTGAAAGCAAAATAGTTGAGAACACCTGTGTGAAACCATCCTCTTCCCTCAATACATATGATCCTTCTGTGAGTCAAATAAAGAGAAGGAATTACAACCATGAATAAAAACATTTTTTTTTTAACTCTTGAATAACTTGGAATGCGCTAGAACACATGTGTCAAACACAAGGCCCGCGGGCCAAATCCGTCCCGCCAGGCCTTGCAATGTGGCCCTCACCGCGCTGTCATCACTGCACTCCGCTGCATTTCCATCACAATGACAGTTTATGACTGTTCAATAAACCATTCGGCCCGCGATTTAGGCTGGATTTTAGATTTTGGCCCCTTTTCTGATTGAGTTCGACACCCCTACGCTAGAATGTAACATTTGAATCTGGGAATTTTGATAGAGTGCCATAATTGAAAACCATTGTGTTAAGATGGGTGTGTTGGGAAAGGGTCTCTCTGGCTTTAGCAGTTGTGATGGTTCATTTTATATCAACATGGCTGAACCATAGGGTGCCCAGATATTTGGTAAAACTTTATTCTGGATGTTTCTGTGAGGGAGTTTTGGGTGAGATTTACATTTAAATTGGCTGACTGGATAAAGCAAATTGCCTTCCATAGTATGGGTGGGCCTCATCCAGTCAGTTGAAGGCCTAATAGGAGAAAAAAAGAGACTGATCTGCCCCAAGAAAAAAGGAATTCTGCCAAAAAAAAAACAGCCTTCAACTGTAATTTCAGCTACTCCTTGACTCCCCAGCTCACTGGCCCACCTATAGGTGCTGAACGTGCCAGCTTCCATAATCATGTTAGCAGATTCCATTCTGTTTCTCTGGAGACATGTGACCAATACAGCAGTTAAGTGGGGGACCTATTAGAGCATAATGGTCTTGGAGGTGGGGCTTTAGACCTATTAGGCAAGGTTTAGTCCTGGGAGAGAGGAGGCATCTTTCTCAGGGCCAGGGCAGAGGGTCTTCAGCTAGGGAGGGCATGCCCTGTGAGCAGGCAGGCCAGACTATGGGTGCTCGGCCCTCTTCCTCGTCCACTCCACTCCTCCCCTACCATGCCATACTTAGAAGCTAAATTCAGATTCCTGTAGGTCCTTTGATCCTGTCGGAAATTTCTTGGGGGAAAAAAATATTTATATATATATATATATATATATATATATATATATATATATATATATATATATATATATATATATATATATTTGTATATATATATAGCCTCACAGGAACACATACCAGTGGGAATGGGTTTTATTATAAGGTGTCATTTACTTTACATGCCATCAGAATCTTCTAAGGGTGGTTGGGGAGTAGGTTGTGAAAAGAGCATAACCATGTGCTCAATGAGAAGAGGGAGCAGGCAGGTAGGCAGGGGACTCAGGCACAGGCATTTCACCACTCCCAATTTTGTTGTGCCCATGCAGTTTGAGTGCGGTAAATTTTTTTTTAATATATGCATATGTTGGAGTTAGTTTCCTAGGGGATTAATCAGTTAAGGTATCTTAGACCTTTGGCTATAGGCCATAAAATGCACTTGACCTGAGTATGATATAAATACCTCCCATTCCACTGATATATTGACTTGTTTTCATTTAGCTTCTTTATGTGCCATGCACATCCATATCCCAGCCTGAGTTCCCAGGGAGTAAGGGCTGGCTTAGAAAAATTCTTTGAGCAACAGAAGAGCCCAAAGTACAAAAGACTTCATATTTATCCTAGACCTAAAATGTAACATTAAGGCATTTAAATATTAATCCTCTCTACTGATTTGCTTCTCTACCTCCCCACGCTCTGGACACTCATGGCAACATTTCCCCCTCCGTGTCTGATCTTCAGCACATTTAACAAATAAGGAAATCTGAGCCTCAGCTAGGTTATGAATGTAGTATGGAATGTTATTTTATTTTTAATTATTATTGTTTTTTAAATCCTCACCTGAGGATATTTTCCCATTGATTTTTAGAGAGTGGAAGAGAGAGGGAAAGAGAGAAACATGGATATGAGAGAAGCACATTGATTGGTTGCTTCCTGCGCGTGCCCTGACCAGGGCCTGGGCCAGGGAGGAGCTTGCAATCAAGGTACATGCCTTTGATATGAATCAAACCTGGGACCTTTCAGTTTGCAGGTCAACGTGCTACCCACTGAGCAAAACTAGCTAGAGCTGGAGAGTTGTTTTAAAATATATTTCCTATTGCTTTCCCCATCTTGGTAAGTTGGTGGTTTACTGTTGGATGGTTGGTCTCCTTGAAGTTCTAATATCAGTAAGACCAAGCACTGAGACTGAGGCTGACTAGATGAAGGAAGAGAAGAGAAACATGAGTAGTCAGAGAAAGATAAACATCACATGATCTCACTCATATGTGGGATATAATGATCAACATAATTTGGTGAACAAGATTAGATCCATCTAGAGGCAAATGGTAGGGGGAGGGGATTAGAGAACAACCAAAGGACTTGTATGCATGCAAATTAGTATAACCAATGTACAAACAGAGGACACTGGGGCAGTAGGGTTTGCCCAGGGTGTGTGTGTGTGGAGGGAGTCAATTGGGGAAAAAGGAGACACATATAAAACTTTAGACAATAATAATAAAAAATTTTAAAAAAATAAAAAAGAGGAGAAGGAAGTAAAAGGGGCGGGGGAGAATGGTCATAAAAACTCCCAAAATAGATATTTTGAAACTGAAAGATGCTGAGTAGTGTTGAATGTACAACTTGAACCATTTTTTTCTACTTCTGAGTGGAAATGGAAGCTAGAAACTAACTTATCAGTATTTTTTCAAATTTCTTTGATTACTACCCACAATAAACAATGCATTTGACCTTGTGACCAGTAAACACCTGTGTGTGTGTGTGTGTGTGTGTGTGTGTGTGTGTATGTATGCACGCGCACATATTTCAGAACCTACTTTCATGGAACATACTGAACCCTTACCAAAGAACTCTACTATTTTCTATTCTATTTTATTTCTTTTTAATTAATGATAGTCCAGACTATAAAATTATTTCATGATCCATGAATGATCACCAATCTTAGAAAAACACCAAGTTATAGAAAAGTTATTTCTTGCTCGATGGTGGCTCTGGGATTTTCCCCACATTTCTTGTGCTGAATGTGAATGAGTTTCAGGAGAAGTTCTACCTGCCGGTCAGAGGCACCCTAGATACAAGTCCATCTTACAAACTTCCCCAGTTCACGGGGGATACACACGTCCTCCTCCCATCTGCTTTCAGCTACAAAACGTTTCTTCCTGGACAAGTTATGGAACTACAGAGCTGCAGACAAAATCTGAAGAGCTTTAATCAGAGAGAATATGAGAAAATATTCTTCCCACTGTACGGGGAACTTCTATGTAGATGTACCTTCATTCAGGAAAAAAATATACACCAAGTTCAAGGAAGATAGGATAAAAAAAAAAAAAAAAAAAAAACAAGAACAAAAACAACTGTCTTTCCCTCAGGGCTACCTGCTCCCACACCCATCCAGTTCCCTCTCCATTAGGGTGAGGATGATGGGGAGCCAGGGGCAAAAAAGGAGGATAATCCTCTCTACTGATTTGCTTCTCTACCTCCCCAAGCTCTGGACACTCATGGCAACATTTCCCCCTCCGTGATTATCTTTCACATTGTTCTCTCGGTAGGTTTTGTGTTGGGGTGGTCTACGATGTTGAAGAAACACAAAAAACTAAAACCCTCCTCTTTGAATGAAGCAGGTGAATGATATTTTTCCTGGAGACAAAGACTGGCTGCCCGGGCACGTTCTTTGAGAAAGTTGAAGTCTTTGTCTTCAATGTCCAAACCCCTTTCCCTTTGGAGTGTTTCTAGGCTGTGGTGATTCCTCCAGGAAGGCCTAGAGTAAATCTGGTCTGAAATCCTCATATTTCCGGTTGCTTGTCTATTCTGTTACCTCTCTCTGATCCCTGTTATTCCTCCTGCTTCAACCGGGAAAAGGGTTGGCTGGATGAAGTTGTCAATTCCTGACCTCCCAGGCCCTCTGTTATTTTCTCACTCAGGTTTTGAGTACCAATCCCTCTGGTCTTGCAGTTTTTGGAACAAAACAACCTCTTTCCTGTATCAGAGCCTTTGCTATTCCTCTTCCTGTAAAGTTCTTCCTTTGGTTCTTCACAGAGTTAGTTCCTTCTTTTCCTTTGGGGCACAGCTTAAATATCACATCCTCAGGGAAATTTTCCTCAATCATATCCTCTAAATAGGTCTCTTTTGTTCTTCCCTATCTTGGCCTTTGGTTTCTTTCATGATACCAATCACAACTTGTTAATAGTTTACTTAATTATCTTTATGTCTGCCTCCTCCACTATAATGAAAAGGCGAAATCAATCCTTTGAAGTAGACACTGTTACCCTCTCCCACACATTAATAAAGCTCATTTGCCTTGTGATTGGGATACTGTGGGCAACCTTCAACAAAGTGAGCTCTTTGCCAGGCTCTTCTTTCTCCCCCACTAAAATTATTCATTCAGTCATTTATTCATCCACTCATCCAGTCAACAGACATTTATTGAGCACCTACTTAGTTATTTTGTTCCAGATACTGTGCTACAATGATGAACAAGGTAGTTCTTATTCATTTCATTTCACCTTGCAGTTAGCCAGAATGACGGTTCTTAAGTACATTTCTCAGCTAAAAATCTTAATCAGTTTCCAAATGCCTCTGGATGAAATCTGAGCTCTTCAGTGTGGAGAGCAAGGCAGGCCCTCTGTGACCCAGCCCCTCCTGCCTTGCCAGCCACATCCCCTCCTGCCCCAGGCTCTGCTGGGGAACTACTGAAGAAGATCCTCTGGAAGGGAGGCAGAGAGCAACAGCAAAGGTCCTTTGAGCTCTCTGGTGCTCTCTCTCTCTCTCTCTCTCTCTCTCTCTCTCTCTCTCTCTCTCTCACACACACACACACACATACATGTATATACATGGTCCGGGAAGATCACTTACGACAATGGCTTCTGGGTTGCTCATAGAAAATCTCAGCAGGCATATTTTTTCTGTTGTTTGGTCAGACAGTCTTTTGATCTTACCTGCTTGGCTGTGAGCTTTTTCTAATTGAGATCTCAGTCCCAGCACAGTAGGTCAAGGGTGGAGCTGGCCCTATAACTTAAGGGCAGGCCTCCATAAAGGAACACCACTTTACCAGGTCATAGTGTGGCTGGTGGTGTCAACAATGGCATGGACTTTGCTCATTCCAAGGATGCTAAATATCTACCGAGTGCGAAAGAAGAGGACGTCAGAAGCCACAAACCTAAGAGCTTCGTATCATGAAGCTTTTCCTCTGGATGAGGCAGTACCTTGAATCTATGCCTTAGTAGAGGGACCTGGGAGAAGGGAATTTAAGCCATGGCAATTGTAAATATTTACTTACTTTCAATTCCACACCTTTTCTGGATTGCTGTGGTAGATCTTTATAAAACTTTCCCCTTTTCATTTTGTGATACATGGGTCTTGCTTTTAATTTTTCCCCTTGGGGTAAAATCATGAACAAAGAACTAAAAGGGAAGGAATTTCTTCAGCTTTTCTGGAAACTTGTAGTGACTTGATTTCTAAATGCTTTATGCTTCAGTTTCTTCATCTATAAAATGGAGAATTAGCAGAATTAATGAACCTTTGTCTTTCATAAAATGTCTTATAGGGTAGGTGCTGTGCAAGTAATATGCTACAGAATGATAGCATTTTGTTAGTGTTTATAAACATAATTTGAATTTTCCGTTAATTGGAATTAATCCTGTTTATAAGGAAAGACCTTCCCAATTAAATCACTGGTGTGTGAATTTGGGTGGCTGAAGCCTTCATTTTGCTTTACTTCTTAAAATGGGTTCCTACTTTTTTTAGGTAAAGTCATAATTTGCATCTTCGTCTGACCAGTTTCAGTAAGAAGTTTCACCTCTTACGTAGTCTTCCTCTCTTTATTTGTTTAAAACATACCTTTCCTCATTGTTGAAAATCATTTTACAGCTGAAGGTTAATAGCAATGTTTATTCAAGGTAATACTTCTGTGTGCTTTAAAATTTTTAAATAAAAACAGTAATCTTTCATTAAAACACTATTTTAGTAATAATATTTTACTTTTACCCTAGATTCATCATGTTCTTTCTTTTTTTAAAAAAAAAAAGTTGTTTTTTTATGATGTTCCCTCTTTTTAATAATTAAAATTATTTTGAACATTACTGGCCCCAAATGGTAGTGAACTACAAAGCTATTCATACTTTCAGTTTTGTCATTGAAAATGTCCAACTGCTTCTAACGTTAACCTGTGTTTTTATGCTATTCCCTCCACAAACCTTTTAACCTTTGTATAATCTTTTCTTTTCTTAAAAAGTAAAAGATTTTTCAACATTTCTAGATATGCCTTACATCTAGATTTCAGTTGCTTTCAGTCAGAAGGCAAAAGGTGTTTAGCTTTATTTCCCCTTGGGAGAGCAGGGGAGTTCTAGCACCCACATCTCCCATGCCTCAAGGGATCTCAATATCCCAGCTCCACTGGCTGCCACCCCGCTGCGCTGACTAGCCATGGGAGGACAATCAGTACCAATTCTGAAACTGCAAAGTCTGGAGTGAAATCAAAGCTCCTGGGGGGAAAAAAGTATTAAGGATAAGTTGAAAAGTGGGGGATTTTTCACAATAATTCTCAGCATTCTAAGGAGAAAAGGGACTGGTAGAATAAATACTGTTATGATTGCCCCTTCACAAAGCTTTCTGTATAACACTTATAGTCACCCTCAAGTCACTTACAGGCATTGGTGGTGTGAGATAGAATCCACTCAAACAAAAACATTAGCTAGTCATGTATCGTTTACTGAAGTTCTTGAAAGGAAGATAAGGAAGGTTTTACACTGCACCCTGGCCTCTCTGCCCGTCTCTGGGGCAGGCCACTGGGCCCACCACAGCAGGCCTCCTCTTCTTTTGTGCCTCTCTCCCCTCATTGTAATGGAATGCTCAGCCCGCTAAGCCTACCTTTACTCCCCCAATCTCCTCCTCCTACTGTTTGATGCATAAGCCACTTCACCAAACTTCTTCAGTTTCTCCAAACTTGTAGGTGCTCAACGCAAAATAACACTTCAGAGTAACCATAAGTTAATGGTTGTGTGACAGGCTGTGATGGGCTCATATCCTCTAGATCAGTGGTTGGCAAACTCATTAGTCAACAGAGCCAAATATCAACAGTACAACGATTGAAATTTCTTTTGAGAGCCAAATGTTTAAAACTTAAACTTCTTCTAATGCCATTTCTTCAAAATAGACTCGCTCAGGCCATGGTATTTTGTGGAAGAGCCACACTCAAGGGGCCAAAGAGCCATGTGTGGCTTGAAAGCCAGGGTTTGCCCATCACTGCTCTAGATAGAACCAAATGAGCCAGCCAATCCTGGCTGAATCCTGCCTCCAAGAAAGGAGGGTGGAGCCATGTGATCTATAGATGACTTCAGGTTATTGGTACCTGCACAATATAGGCTCCGTAGAGGTCTAAATTGTTAGGAAGTCGATAGAGAGACTCTCACCCAGCCAGCGTGGCTCAGTGGTTGAGTGATTAACCTATGAACTAGGAGGTCACAGTTCCATTACCAATCAAAGCACAGCCCGGGCTCTGTCCCCAGTGTGGGTCATGCTGGAGGCAACCAATCAATAATTCTCTGTCATCATTGACGTTTCTATCTCTTTCTCCCTCTCCCTTCCTCTCGGAAACAAATAAAAATATGTGTTTAGAATAATAATACATATAGAGAAACTCAGGAAGATGTATATGTGTAATAACCACATGTTGATATCCCCATTGTGTTCTTCAATCTTCACAAATCACAAAACTTTTTATACAGAAGCAATATCCAAGTCAACCTATTGGAGATTTAATAGGATGGATGGAGGGAACGTTTCTATCACACACCACAGAAAAACAATTTAATAAAGCCCTATTATACATTTCCCCCCAAAGGCCCTTTCTAGGTGAGCTATGAGAGGAATCTTCTTTTCTTTGACCCCTTCGTCCAGGAAGACCTTGGCCTTGCACCTGCCCATTCTCTCCTCTACGAGGTGGAATCTTTTTCACCTGCACAAAGCCAGGACCCCAGCAGGAGCTTCTATCCCACTGCAGGCTTATCAGAGTATTTATAGCAAAGCGAGCCTCTTCCTACAATTCTCAACACCAGCTGGCAAAAAGAGAGTGCTTTCTCCAATTGTTATTCATCCTTTATTGTTTGATATTTGCTGAATTTAATTATGTGTACTGATCCAGCTTCATCTTTTCAACAGATAATTACTGAGGGTCTTTTATCTGCCAGGCCATGGGCTAGAAGCTGGGGCTACACAGTGAGCAAGACCCAGTACCAGCCCTCAATGAGCTTACTATTTAATAGGGAAGGACTAGAAGACAGATCAACTCAGAGTGGTAAGTGTATATTGGGGGAATATATCTGTTGTGATGAGAACAGTTTCAATTGCCAAAGAAAGTGACAATAGCAGCAGCCAGGCAGACAAACAGTGTTGGGGGAAGGGAAGGGTGGAGGCAGCATTCCAGCAAGGAAACAGCCCCCAAACCCTGAGGGCAGAAGGAACATAGCTGCATCAGGCTGCGAATACAAAGGGAGGAGGAGAGGTGGGGGGGATGAAAGAGGGCAAAAAGTGAGCCTAGAGAAGAAAGCATCGGAAATGGCCTGCAATGCCACGTTGAGGAGTTTGGGTTGTTTTTTTTATGTAGTTGTTTTTTTTTTGTTGTTGTTTTGTGTGTGTGTGTGTGTGTGTGTGTGTTTTTTGTTATTTTGTTTATTTGTCTGAAGTTAATGGGAGAGATTTTGAGCAGGAAAAAAAAAATTCATTGGATGAAATAAAAGCCAACCCAAACCAAAACAAGGTATATGTGTGATAACTTCTATGTTTGAATAGTTTGCAAAGGGCTGTGAGAGACTGGGTGATTCCTGAAACTGAGATGGACTTAGATGGGTCTTCTAAAGCAGGTGATCTGGGCAGTAAAGGGGCACTTAGGCAGAGCAAATGCCCTGGTTTTATTCTGATGCATATCCTTTAATTCCTGAGAACTTTACATACTCAAGCATCTTCTAAAGCCACAATCCCATTTGTTATTTATCTGAAGCTCCTGGGGGCTTTCTTTCTTGTCATGGATATTTTGGGGCTCCGATGATAACTTCTTTGAATAAAAATATTTTAAAATTTTCAACTTTGAAGAAAACCATCAGCTACAAATAATAATAGGAGCATTAATCTAATGTCGGTGTTATTTCCTGAATAATCTACAAAGTCCAAAAATTTTACAAAAATGTCAAAGAATGAGATTTGCATGATCATTAAATTTTTTTCAAGAGATAATAGCTTCTCTGATGAGAGCAATACAATAAAAATGAATCTATGTCAAATTTTAATTTGTAAATGAAGAACTATTAAAGTAGTAATTAAATAATGTTGAACACTTACTGTATAACTCCATTGTTGATTTAATAATTTGATTTTCTCTTTAACCTCCATAGACTTCCTTTTGGTCAGACCACCATCATCTTTACTGAAGGCTGCAGGGCATGGCCTTAAATTTTTTATTTCTCCTAGATTTTTTTTAATTCTCACCAAATTGTGAGCCGTGATTAATTAAAAAGACTGACTACCTCTCCCAACATGGTTTTCAGTTGTTGGGAAGATAGTTTTCTCTACAGCAGACAGAATAGTGTAATAGTGAAGAGCATCTCTGGCTTTAAGTTCTAGCTCTATCATTTCCTAGCTGGGTGTGCTTAGAGAAACAAAACTTTCCACAGTGTCAGTTTCTTCATCTGTAGATTTGATTAGTTGACATCTGCAAGGTAGTACCTATCAAGCATTTGATAAGGAGTAGCTTTATTTATAGTGAAATCTGTTTTCTCTAATGCTACCACAGATTAGACTGTTGCAATAGATTTCTCAGAACTGGCATTGGTTTGTTCACAAATACTTCCTCTTCCTTACATGGCGCCATATGTACACCCTTTCTGAATAGGCGTTTGACTGAAAGGTTGGCAAGTGATTCTAGTGGTGATGGTTAGGGGGTAGGGTTCCTGGCTCAAACTGCCATCTATAAAAAATATAGATGCTCAGTTGGCTCTGTTTCATGCTCAGTACACTTTGTACTGAGCATGAAATGTTTTTCTAGCAAGGTGTCACTTGTTAGAACCCTGGAGTCCTTAGTCTGCTCACTCTCCTGTTTTGAGGGCTGACTGTTGGCTTAACCCTGTGCCATAGACTCAAAGGTTATATTTGCCTTCACAGAACAGGAAACAGGTTGTTTCTCTGGCGCTATGCCAAGGATCCGAGTGTAATAGACATTTGAACTCAGAGAAATGACATATTTTGTTTGTTGGTTTATCGATTGGTTAATTTTTAGAACCTAAGACTTCTCTCAGGATCAGCCAGGCCTCCTTCCCTGGAAATCTTTTTACAATAGTGAGGTTTTCATTATTATGGTATTTATTATAAGGGGATCTAAACTGTAATATAATGCAATTACAATCATAAATATAATTATGACTGTGTAAGTGCTGAGGGAATACAGTCGAGGAGATTAATTAGAGTCAGGTGGTTCTAGTACTCTTCCAAGGGTTTCTGATTGATTCAGGGGGAGATCTTAGTTCTCTTTAGATTTCTCTATGTTCCCAAGGGACTCTCTTCCACTGAGAGCATAGGATGGAGAAGGTAAGGATCTTTGCATCTGCATCCAAATCAAAAGGCTCCAGCTTTTAAGTCTCACTTTATTTTTTTTAAAAATATAATTAGTATTACTAGAATATATTTTATTATTCATTAAAGAACTAATCTTTGAGACCTCTAGTGATGGAAATTTTCCCCAATTTTGAAAAATAGCCTTTTAAAAATGAAATGATATGCAAAAATCTAGGATTATCCTTCCCCCAATTCTTTTGAGGAGAGGCATGTGTAATAATGGGCCCCATAAGTTGTGAAACATGAATGGATCCTGACATAGCCCTCATGGGGCACCTGGGTCACTCTCATCTGATTGGTCATGCATGAGGTCTTACTTTAGAGAAGGGATGTAACCACTCCACATCCTTTTGTCTTCCCATACACCTACTCATTGCACAGCCTTGCATATTTGGCAAGAGACTCCTCCTAACACTGAGGAATAAGTGAACTGCTAGGTATGAGGTTTATTTTGCAAGAAGTTATTTGGGAAGGATGTAAACCTTTTGACCATCACTGACACTGAAGCTAATTTAACAATGAACTCGGGAACTATAGCTAGCCCTAGGCTTTTCTAGGTTCTCTTAGCCCTCTACGCTTCAGGATGCTTATGCACATCAAGCAGCAATTATAACTTCCTGCATAAACTTACCTAGACTGTCCTTGGTCTTTAGGTTACTTTGATGCATAAATATGTTTTTAATCACCAAAGCCCAAGTGAAACCAGAAAGAAGAATATAATCAAGTGAACCATGTTGACCATCAGCTGTCTGGAATACTGAGTCCTAACTTCAACTTGGTGATGACTTACTCTACAACCCCATATATTCCACTTAAATCCTCTGCTCCTCAGTTTCCCCATGTATAGACAAAGACCTACAGAAGACTTTTTTAAAATGACCTATTTTCAAGCATTTTAGTGGGAAATCACTGTACAGGAACAAAGACAATAAATTGTTTAAAAAAGAAAAAAAAAAGCAAACTTCTGGCCTGGGTTGATCTTTACATCAGTACCACATTACTGGTCTGTTGCCTTATATGGTTAGAAATCAGCAGTCAGGCAAAAGTGAAGTTCCAAGAATCTGCATTATTAAAATGCCAGCAAGTAAAAGGTAGCTTGTCATGTTTCTAAACCACTGGTAAGATGGGAACAGGCTGAAGCCGGCAGCTAAGCAGCTAAGAAAACCGTAGGCAGGATGTAACAGAGCCCCAGGGTTAAAAAAGAGAAGGTAAGGGTGAAGTGGGACCTATGGCTTCACAAAGTAATTAATTGTTATCACATGATTCAAATATGTTTATTCCTTAAACATTCACCCTAGTCTGAGGTGGAAAAGCAATCTCTTTTTAGCTACAACTGACTATTAACAATATACAGGCAAAAGAAAGAAAAAGGATGAATGAAGGGGGGAAAAAAGGACTGTGATTATTTGCATTATCAAAAGTGATCAACAATAGATTCTTTAAAGGCTGTGAGTACAACATTTCACCATTATTTTCCAGCCACAGCTAGCAACAGAAACTCCCTATGGAAGGCTAATAGCTACACAGACAACAGAAAAGGAAGCTGCTTGCTGCAGTTGGCACATTCAGGAGGACAGACAGCCTACAGGGCGTTTCATCCTGAAGGTGTGTGTATGTGTGATTAAACAAAACCTTCACTTGGCCATTTTTTAAGGTGTTTTTTAATAATGCTGATGCAAAACAAGAGTAAAATTACAGGTGCCAGTTCCCAGTGTAGAATGCTGATAAACAACTTACCACTTTGCAGTGGCTGGTCACATCTGGAGCCTTTTGGGATGCAAAAGTACTGGAAGGATTATTGCAAAACTTAAAGGCACTTTTGCTGCCATTATTTTGTTTTTAACCTAAATTAGTAAGGATTTTTTTTTTTAGGGGCTGGTGAGAGAGCCCTTTTTTAGAGAGACATAATGCTTACATCATAAATTTATTTAGTTAACACTAATCAAACAGCAAAATGGAAAAGAGGGTTAAGTTTAGAGCAGTTGCTTGAAAACTTTTCTAAATTGACCTCAAATAGAGAGAGGCTAGTATAAAACTATGGATCAGTGGATTATGGTCTATTAATTTTGGTATGCTATCAAATTTCCCAATTTAAGTAACCTGCTTAAACTTGACTTGTCATTGTTGATACCTTTCCTTAAAATGTTGAATTAGCATGTAATGTGCACAGAATAAGAATACTAACATAAATAGAACTGCATTGTCCTTATTCTTTATGGAGTTATATTTTTCCATAACCACAAAAGAACAGTAACATAAGGATACAATATAGTAGAGTGTGATTGATATTTTGCTCATTTTTAATAAAGCTCATCTTTTAAAATATAAATATTTCTCTATATTTTATATCTACTTTAAAGTTATTGGCACTAGGGCTAGATATAAGTGGATGAAGAGTCTGGGTCTTAGCCTTTACAAAAGTATTTCTTGATTCTTACACATTTTCAATCAGGTTGCTTGAGGAATAATTATTCGTGTATATAGCTAGTAGTACATGATCCTCCTGCTCCCTTTCTTATTATATCCCTATGCTGAAAACATGCAACCCAAATCTTAGCCTTCAAACTGGTCATAGCCACTGAAGTCTGGCTTCCATGAAATTATTTTCTAGATCAGTCACCAAGGAAATCAGACATGTTAATGAGCACACATGCTTTCCTATAGCGTTCCATGGACTGACAGGTCTGGAGATGATTTGGTTAGACTCGCCACAGTCCTCCAAAAATTATTTCCTGTGATATCATGTTATATAATGAAGAGAGAATATGGAAATTGACCACCACACCATAACGGTCAAGATGGCTGTGCCCACAGCAGAGGCAGGGATTCTGTAACACAAGATGGCTGCACCACAGGGGAGGCTGAGTTCCTGTAACAAGCCTTAACAAGCAATCAGCAGGGATCTGAGGCTGCACCCTCTGCCCAGCAGGGCTTGACAGGGGACCTCAGGCCATACTCTCTGCCCCATTGATGGACTGGGGGACTTCAGGCTGTGCCTCCCACCTCGGCACCAGGCCAGGTGACCTAAGGCCATGCCCAGCAGGGCTTGATGGGGGACCTCAGACTGCAGCCCCTCCCCCCCCGCCCAAGTGCTGGGCTGGGGGTCCTCAGGCCATGCCCCCACCCTGGCACCAGGGCGTGCTCCAGACTCTGACAGGAGGAAGATTTTCATATACATTTTACTAATTTTCTTTCATCTCTGACACTTCTATTATAGAGAAAGGGCAAATAGCAATATTAAATTATTTCCTGTAATCAATCCCCTTTTAATGTGCAGGAATTTTGTGCACTGGGTCACTAGTATAGTATATTTGTCATAGGACTTCTGTGTCAAAGATAGTCCTCTTTTAAGGTAAATAACAAGTTATGAAGCTTAATAGATTTTATTACTGAACATTGAAGCAGTGAACCTGTTTACTATGTGAAGCATTCTAGCTTTATTCATGTAAATGAGCAGATATACTTGACAGGTCAATTTTGAATTTATGGGATAAAAAAAATCAACTGTACCCTATCTGTACATGTAGACACAAGCACACACTGGCTTGGATATGTATTAACATCAGATGTTACTGCACTAAAAAAGGCTTATTTTAAGTCCTATATATTTCCTCTTTTTGTCAACAATATAAGAAGCTTTTTAGCTGACTAGGTCAAGAAGTCAGAAACAGAAACAGGTGTTTTTTCCCCCCTAGTTTCTGCTTATTAATTTGGAGTGATACTATGTGGTTTGTTATTATAAAGGAAGAAAATAGGATTCACATGGTGAGTAAGGGGAAGGAGGTGATGAACATTTGCTGAGTACCTGATACATACCAAGCTCTTTCCATAAATTATCTCATTTATCCTTCACAACAATCTAAAAGGAAAATATTATCCTCAATGTATAGATGAGGAAACTGAGGCTAAGAAAGGTTAAATAATTTGACCAAATCCACAGAGCTCATATTTAGAGGAGCCAGACTTTCCATCTGGGTCTACCTCTAGAATTTATGTTATTTCCATTTTACTGTGATGCTTTTTATGGATTCTGAAGCTTCATATAGAGATGATCAGAGTGAGAGAATTCATTTGGAGGGTCACATCTCATATTGTTTGAAGTGGATTTTCAACTTAGTTAGTAAATCTATTTGTGACAAATTGGGTTTCTTGAATCTTCTGTGGTCCAGTCTGCATGCATCTTATAATTGGAAAAGCATACCTGAAAGAGGTTCATCTTGGTAGCTACAAAAAAAAAAAAAAAAAAAAAAAAAAAAAAAATTAAAATCTTTGCTTTGGGTACAATAAAATCTACAGTGTACTTGGTAGTGACCTTTTCAATTGTGGTATTAATGTTTTAGCCAAAGCTCTATTCATTGCCAGAAAGAGGAAGCCACTCAAGGGGAGTTTATTGTGCTGTTAAAAGGGGCCAGCTTCTGGACATCCTAGGAAAAAAAAATATAAATGTACACAGTGGACTGGATTAAGAACTAGACCTGGAACCAGGGTGCTTCCTCTTCTCCCCTGTCACTTCATGATTTACTGTGTTTGTTTCTCTCTGCACATTTACTCCATTCTCCAGCATTCTTGCTCTCCTTAGCAGCATGCTCACATGGATCCCAAGTTCTCATAATCACCAGATTGCAACCTGAGGACGCTATCAAATCTCTCTAATTTCAAGAGAAGGTCTGATTCCTCATTGCCATTGGTTGTTCTTTGTCAGGTGTCCACCAGTGTCACCAGGGAGGGAGGCACAAACGTAATTACTCTGTCTATGTGTTTAGTAAGGGTTTACAAGTTCCAGCAGTTCTTACAGAAAGGGCTCTAAGTGAAGCAGGCACTCCAAGTACACCTCCGACAATAAACAAAAAAGTGTGTGAATGTGACTTTACAGTTTGTGGAGTGTTTTCATGTGGTTTCCTTTGCTCTGGAAACATGTGTCCCCATTGTACATGTAAGGAAACTATGACCTATGACCGACTGGATGAATGATTTGCTGAAGGTCATTTGAAAAAGTAATGGAGCACTCAGTATTAGAGATCAAAAACTAGGTCTTCCTGCCCTATTAGACTGCCTCTTTGTCTTGGAAATGGACACAAATTATGGAAGAAAGTTGTGATAGTGATCTTAACTATACAGTTTAATTCACAATTAGCATTCATGAGTGAATTTGCTAATTTGAAACAGTAGTGGGTTTTAGCTTCCCTTCATGGTACCTAAAGATTAGTTCGGCACTCCATGGGAAGCTTGTCAATGCATTCTCTTATGCTGGTATAGCACAAATTTGTAGAAATTATAGATACCACGAAAAGAATAAGGTGAATAGATTGTTTGGGGCTGTAAAGTAATTGTAGTTCAATTTTGTACAGGTAATAAAATATGCCTTTAAAATGTTATGTGACAGTTTTGGGGAGCTGGAACATTTTCTTGAAGCACAGGCCCTATGAAAGTGAAGATGTCTTGAAGGAATGTTTTAAAAATGCATGGGGAATGAATCCTTAGTCAGGTCTACAACCAGGCACACTTGTGTCAGTTTTTTTTAATGACTCCTCATCCTTAAACCAAAATTGAAAAAAATAAGTGAATGAAAATTTAATTGAAGTTATCTTCTTTGTCCAGAGATAATGCAATTTCCCTGTGCTAAATTCTGTTAATTTTTCCAAAATGTAAAGAAATGATAACATTTTAAGGATGAGAGGAATTTATTTGTGCCCTCAAGAAAAGAACAGTGTAGTATAATGGACAAATTGAAATGCATCAAAATATAAAACATTGCTTTATTTCATTCCTAATGGACACATCTACTGGCAATGACCACCATGGCAAGAAATGGATGGTAATTTTTCATGCAAGAGCATTACAAATAAATTCCTGTAGTGCTTTAAATGCCTGGAAAAGTCTCTATAAATGGACCTTAAATGGTTACACAGCTAACATTCAGATATCAAAGAATTCAGCAAAATAGAAACTGTTTAAATATTAAACATCAAATTTTCCTTCTTTCAAAGGACTAATAACTTAGTAATAAAAATTGTCTTTGAATCTTGCCATCACAAGATCTGTCGGGCAGTGGATTTTAAGTTTAAAAAATTTCAAGCAGTTCCTATTTAAGCAAAATTAACAGCTGAGCAAAGGAGAGGGGATTAGTAGATTGCCTCAAACTCACCTTGGCCGGACAACAGTCTGCCTCCTTTGCAGCACAAGCTCCTCCTCTCTGGAGCTGCCTGCAAAGCTAAAGTGCCCGGGGATCGATGCTGTCAGGGAAATGCGTCCACACAGAGCAAGGCCCTCATCAGGTCTCTGCAGCTGCTGACCTCGCCCTCCACATTGAAAGATGAAACGTGCAGCCACGGAAGAGAAGCAGATGGTGGACAAGGAATTGGAGAAAAGGAAGGCAAGAAAGGAGGACTCCCTAGGCTTGAAAACAATGGGGCACCCACCAAAATAAAGATCTCTTAGCCCATATTGATGAGGAAATATTTCATTAAGGGGTTCTCAGAGACTCACCTGCGTGGAAAAGAAGAGAAGAGTGATAGATAGAGCTGCACCCGAGGAAGAACCAGAGCCAGAGTATCAGTTCCCCAATAGTGGTCCAGTTATTGAACAAAAGATGGGAGGTGGGAACCAGTGACAAGTAGCAGAGGAATCATAACTCGGGAGGAGTGGAGAGTTGGGGAACATCAACGTATTTTTTTCTATACTTGAGACCCTCTGAGAAATACTGATTCTCTTTGGTTCTCAAGAGAAAACTCATAGAGAAAAAATTAAAATATCATTGAATCTTAAACCTGACAATAACCTAAACCTTTCTAGTTCAACCATCCTATAGATAATAAAAAAAAAAGGAGATTCAAGAAGACCCAAGAGCTCCTTAAAACCACATACACATCAGAGCAGAGAACTAGAGAAAACCAAAGTCAAGTTCTCTGAGATCTCAGAGCAGTGCTTTGGAGGTTCCAGTAAATTGTCTACACTTCTGAAACCTTTTTAGCTATGGGCTCCTGGCAGAACCCTTCATTTCAATAAGTAGGTTAAAAATGAAACATTATGGAATAGTTAATAGTAAAACTTTTTAAAATCAATAATTATTTCTATAGGAAATATGCCTCCTATCAATAAACCAACAAAGTACACTTTGGTTTTGCAAATGTTGGAGCAGTTGTGTCCCTGTTGGATGTCAGAGATCCTTTTCCAAATATTGTCACCAAGTGGGTTACAGCATAGATTGGCCTTTGAACTAGTAAATTTCTACAGTGAAAACAAGAATTCCAAAGAATCTTAGTAGCAATGTAAGCAGTACCATTGCTTCCAAAGTACTCACTTTATTTCCTTTATTTATGGAATTAATGCATATAAAAACTGTAAGAGCTGAAACCATTTGGCTTAGTGGATAGAGCGTCAGCCTGAAGCCGGGTTTGATTCTGGTCAAGAGCATGTACCTTGGTTGCAGGCACATCCCCAGTGGGGGCTGTGCAAGAGGCAGCTGACCAATGACTCTCTCTCATCGATGTTTCTAACTCTGTATCTCTCTCCCTTCCTCTCTGTAAAAATTCAATAAAATATATATTTTTTTAAAAAAACTGTAAGAGTTGTAAGGAATCAGGAAAGCAGTGATTTAGTTGGAGTATTTGAAGTATTTTATATACTGAAAATCTCTGCTCCTGAGGTCTTTAGACACGTGCTTCAGGTTTTCATCACAAAGAAAGAGTAGATTGTTGTAGAAGCAACCACCTCTTTTTTTTTTTTGACACATCAAAGATCACATTTAATTATTAATTAATTAATAAGGAAACCACTAAGATGAATTCAAAGGAGAATGTACAATATCACACATAGGTGGTCAAATAAGGTATATTAAAATGAATTTTCAAATAGGTGCAAAAACAGGAAAATTGTGCTAATATCCACAGGCAAATAATTGATTGCATTCCAACACAATTTGGGCTTTTATCCTCAAGAACTACATTTTTATAAATTTTTTTTTTTACAAGTAACAGAATTGTGAAGTAGCTCAAAGACAATGAAGTTCCCACAGAATCAGAAAACCTAGGATATACTGGCCATAAATGACTTGTTTTCATTGAAGACAACCTTTTGGTGCATTAAAATTCATGATTTTTCCTACAATTCACATTTTATAGCATAAAGAAACTCAGTATAGAAAAGTAATAGCTCAACCTGGATCCCTTGGTGATAGGGTGTGAATGGGAACCAAAACCTGTCTGGTTCCAGCGCATTGCATAGCTTTCAACTAGGAGACCTGCTGGCGATGCCTGGGACATTTTTGATAAGTCACAGTTTGGGGGTGATCCTGGCTGCTAAGGAGGAAAAGCGAGGGATGCTGCTGAACATTATACAATGCACCGGAAATCCCTTCACAACAACAAAAAGCAACTCTTTTTGAAAAGTATCTGCTTTAAAATGTGATATTTCCTTTGGACTTATGTAGGTTATAAATTAAACAAATAGGAACCTATGTGCCAAGGCCACCATGGAAAGCAAAAGGCATACTTTTGAGAGGATCATCTCTTAAGACTCTTCCATTAGCATGTAAATCATTAAAGAATTGAAAGGGCTAAGAGCAACTGGTAAGAGTCAATTAGACTTGTGGTAATTCACGCACAGTACAAACATTGACTAATAGGATCACAGTAGTATTTATTCAACTTTCCCACAGGCACCGCTGAGGGGGTAGAGGGTCATGCCAGGGAAAGTATTTAATTGGCAACATTATTATGAAATTTACGTGAATTTGGAAGTAATGGTAAATGAGAAATATATAGATGGTATCCAAAAAATGGATCCACACACTTTAAATGATTATAAAGGCAATGTTTATTAAAATACATTTCATTTTCAAAATTGAGCTAGCAGCTGTTAATATGTGTATACATTTTTTGGACACCCTGTATTTATCTCAATATTAAATGCAAAGTAAGCTAGTCTGGTAGATACTTAAATATTCTTTTAATACCTGTACACTAGATGTAATGCTAGGTGCAAGGGACATATAAAGATAGAAGTTGATGAGCTAGTGGGGAAGATGAACATGCACATAAAAGATTATCATGAAGCATGATCATTCCAGGATTCTATGGGAAAGCAAGCTTAACATTGTAAAAAGGAGCAAGGAAGGCAACTTGGAGAACTCAGGCAGATCCTGGAAGAATGGACTAGAAGAATAGGAGTAGAGGGATAGAGAATTCTGGGCAGGTGGAATTATACTGTTCAGAGGCATGAGCATGAGAGAAATTCATGAACTAGGATATAAGTAAAAAAGTGGGAAAGGTAAGGAGAATCATGCAAGATGACAATGGACAGAGAGCTAGGGGTCTGATCAGAAAGAGCCTCCTATCTGGGTTGTTTCCAGATTATTATTTTTTTTGGGGGGGGCGTTATAATAAATAAAATAACTACTGAATATAGCACAAGTGTTTTGTGAACATATGCGTTTTAATTTCTTGTGGATAACACGGAATGGCTTTGCTGGATCAAAGAGTAGATACGTATATTTAACTTTACAATTTTTCAGAGTGGTTGTACCATTCTATACTCTCATCAGCAATTATGAGAATTCTTGCTACTCCACATCCTTGCTAATATTGAATATTGTCGATGTTTTAAAGTTCAAGTCATTTTAGTGGATTTGTAGTAATATATCAGTGATTTTAGTTGACATTTCCCTGATGATTAATGATGAGGAGATATTTTAATGTACTTATTGGCTACTTAGAAGTCTTCCTTTGTGATGTTTCCAAGTCTCTTGTTCATTTTAAAAAGTGTATTATCATTTTATTGTTAAATTATCGATGTGCTTTGAATTTGTCTTTTGTCAAATATATCAATATATTGTGAATATTTTCTCCTTGTCTATAGATTGCCTAGTTATTTTCTTAACAATATCTTTTGATGAGTAGAGATTTTTGACTTTGATAAAGTCCAATTTATCAATATTTCCATTTTATGATTATAGCTTTCTCTGTCCAATCTAAGAAATCTTTGCCTACGCTTCATCATAAAGATTTTCCCATGTTCTGAATGCTTTTTAGTTTTTGCTCCTGTGTTTAAGTCTATGATACATAAATTAATTTTATGAATATGATATGAGATAAGAATCATTTCACATTTTTGTACTTATGGGTATCTATTTATCCCAGAACCATTTACTGGACAAAACCATCTTTTCAACCTCATTGTATTTCTTTGGCATTTTGTTGTAAATCTTTTGACCCTATAAATATGCATCTATTTCTGGACTTCTCTATTGTGTTCCACTGATTTTTCTATCTTTTTGTTAATACTACTTTATTTTGACTATCACAGCTCTATAATAACTCTTGAAATCAAATAGATTAAGTCTTTCAACTCTGTTCTTTTAAAAAATTGTTTTGGCTATTCTAGGTCCTTTTCTTTTTCATATATGTTTCAGAATCAACTTATCAACTTCTACAAAAATGCCTTTGGGGATTTTGATTGGGTTTGCATTGAATTTATAGATCATTTTGGGGGAGAATTGATATCTTGACAATATTGAGTATATCAATGAATGAACATGTTTATCTTTATTTAGGTCTCCCCCCTCCCCAATCTTTCAGCAATACTGTGTATTTTTTCTAGCATTGAAATCTTGTACTTCTTTTATTAAATTATCCCCAAATAACTAACTGGTTTGGCTCAGTGGATAGAGCATCAGCCTGTAGGACTGAAGGGTCCCAGGTTTGATTCCGGTCAAGGGCATGCACCTTGGTTCCAGGCACATCCCCAGTAGGGGGTGTGCAAGAGGCAGCTGATCGATGTTTCTCTCTCATCTATTTTTTTAACTCTCTATCCCTCTCCCTTCCTCTCTGTAAAAACTCAATAAAAAATATATTATAAATAAGTAAAAAAAAAAAATCCCCAAATATTTACAAAACTTTTGGATGTTATTATAAATTCTATTTTTCAGTCTTACTTGTTTTTTGTTTTTTATTTTGAAAAGTGAAACATCTTTATTGTTTTATCAGTGTGGAAAATAAAAAATTATAGAAAACAAAGTATCAGTTGTAATATTACCATCCAAAGATTATTATTAACACATTGGTACATATCCAATAGGTTTATTTACATGCATACCTACCTACACATATGTTTAAAATGTAAATGGTAAGTCTGTCCTTTAAAAACTAAATCTAACAATACCAGAATTAGCCAAAAATCATTAAAAGGCAACCCTGGACTTACATTGGGTTACCTTTTTACTAGTAAAATCCCTATGTACATTATTTTTTTTAGAAATCAGGACACAATTTTCCCAAAGAAACAATAAAGCAGAATATGCTAATTATTGAATAGATTGGATGTCCTTCCGAAAGGCTGTGAGGGAAAACCTGGGCCCGGCTGCCAGAGAGAAGCCCGTGCTGGCAGCCGGGGAAGGAAGGCCCACTCTTACACAAGTCCTGCGCATGGGGCCCTTAATGTTTAAATATTAGGAAATTAATTCAGGTTAAAAAAACAAAACAAAACAAAACCAAAAACCATCCATAGTGGCTTTTAGCTTTCTGACCTGAGACCATTTCTAAAACCTTCTAAAGCTTCTCTGAGCATGATCCGCATATAAGTCTGAGTCTCTTAAAACTCTATAAAGAGAGAGGCACAGGATGGAGCTGGTGGGCAAGGCTGGAAAAGCCTTAGCAACAGCAGGACATTGCAGTCGCATAGGGAGTCCTGTACCAACACCTACTCTGTGGTTCCTAAGTGTAACCTTCCGAAGTCAGATGGACCCCGGCAGTAGAACTAAGTGGTAGCAGCAGGTAAACGGTCAGTCATTCCCAAAGTAACTCTATTGAGGCAGAACATCGGGAGGTCCAATCTCCGGGTCATCATCATATTGTCTGAGAAACATGGCCCAGTAACTAAAAGGTAACCTCAGCATAATGTAAATGGTTGCCTCTCTCAAACACTGTGCTGTCAACACACAGTCCACAGAACCATTTTGTTTAAACCCTTCGTCCTCCCACTGGTTTCATCCTACAGCTTTTCCAGAATTTCCTATTCCGCATCCTGTAAACCTTTTTTCCTAGCCATGTCCATGTACCTTTTTCTTCTTCTTCCACCCCCTGTCTCCCAATTCTGCACTCCCTAAGTTCAAAGAGGCATCCTGGCAATGGCAGAGCCCTCTCCCGGTAGAAAGGGACAAGGGAAATTCTGGGAAGGCCTCCAAGTAGCAACTTCCATGTCATCTCCCGGTGTGAGGCTCCTACGTCAGGAAGAGCTTATGTAACCAGGAAGACTTGTGCGAGGTCCTAGAGGCTAGGGAAGGGAGACTTTCATAAGAACGGATTTATATTCTTACTTATAAAGATAATGGATGCAGAGGAAGTTATTTCCAGGAACTTTTCATCCATGTCCTTTAAGCCTCCCTTATTAAACTACCCAACAAACCAGCTCAGCCCCGTGCTCTCAAGGGCCGAGGTGTGGAATTTGCAGGGAGTTGCAGGTCAGCAGGGGCCCACTTGGGCGGAGCACAACAGGGGAGCTGCCACGGGTGCTGTCCATGCTGTCTTCATCTTTTGTTCTGACACTTGTTTTTAGTTTCACTTTCTTTGCACTGTGGTCTCTCTGTATCTGACCTGAACAGCACCATCCTTCTGGTTTGTTAGTTAATTTTAATGATAACAGCATAGAACCATTAAAACTGCTTCTCGGGTCACACTATATTGCAGAGAGCAGATTGTTAATTAAATGGTAATGTTTTCTGAATATAGAAGTAATTCCTAAAGTTAATAGTTCTTAGTTACCTTGAAATGGTAAAAATAATAATAATAATAATAAAATAAAATAAAAATCATCATCAGAATATAAAATCAGCACATAATTAGTAAGCTGCCCTCCACGAAGCAGGTCACATCACACCCTGTCCAAAAGAAACAGCTCTGCTGAGGAGGCACTGACATAGTTAAGAGAAACCATGAATCACGAGGGGCCGGGAAAACGGTGCTGCCCGGCTCACATTCAGAGGCAGCATAATTTATGAAGCACTGAGGACAGCGGGAGGTAGGCTGTCAGAAATGCTAAGTTCTCTGTGGAATTATTACATTCCCTTTGAAAGATTCCGTGTCATTGAAACGAGGTAATCTGGGGAAGCTCGGAGGTTCTGTGCAATCGGGAAAAGTGCAAAGATACTTGGAAACGAAGCCAAATTTCTTCAGCCCTTTTCCCACTGGAAATCAGGCCTAAGGTCTTAGGAAAACAGACTTTCTTTTCAGGCGTCAGGAGGAAATACTGCAAGGATGCCCATGTCATATGGAAACTTCCAGATCTACCAACAGCTATGATATATATATATATATATATATATATATATATATATATATGTATATGCTGTGCCTTTCTTTATCCCTCAGCACATTCTTTTCAATGTAGGCAATCATACATTGCCTGCGGGTTCAAGGGGAAGAGAGAACGTAAAAATTAACAATACATGTTGATGATTTGAGCAAACATTATTCGTAATTACATTTATTATTCCTTTTGATAAGTAATAATTTCTAATGTTTATATTGGGTGCTTACTAAGTGCTGAAGGCAGTGTTAAGTAGTGCATTTCACGTTGTTGTTTTTTTTGTTTTTTTTTAATACTGCCACAAATATAGGTACTACCTTCAATTTGGAGGGACAGGGAAACTGAGGCTTAGGAAGACGAAGCAACTTTTTCAAGATCATGCAGTTTATCAAAGGTGGAGCTTTTAGTTCAGTCCTTTCTCTTTTATAAAGGCTTCAAGTTTAATCTACTAAAAAGATTAAAATGACTAAATCTACTTGACATTTTGGAATGGAATATGATTCACCTTGAAGAAGAGCACTCTGGATTTTGGCATAGCAGGCTGCCTGCTTCTTCCTGTCAAGTCATTTTTAAACAACTCCCTTCTGGTCCATGATGACTCTGTGGCATGTACTCTCTGATTATAGATGAAATCACTGTTAATGCCTCCATGGAATATTCCTCAACAAGAGAAGAAGTTTACTCAACTTGGGAAAGTGGTATCTGCAAACTCTTCATTCCAAAACCATCTCATACATTCAGGCCCTTCCCCCCCCCCCCCCCCACACACACACACACACACAACCTGTTCATGTACTCAGCTTGTCCATTAAGATGTGGATCATATTGAGATTTCTTTGAATGGGTTACATTCTTTTCTGTCGAGCAGCCATTTATTTCCTTATAGATCTATTGTACCCACTATCCATTTCCATGGGGGTGGTCCTATTTCTTCAGTATTTATAAGAAGTTTCACAATGGTTTCTATGGTGACAGAGGATGACAACACTACTTGAAGGCATTTAAATGATAATTCACTAAAACAAGTGTATACAATTTTGTTTACTCCCTGGCCATTGGAAAGGTCTGGGTAACTTGGTTGGCAGTTTTAAGAAACCCTTTACTCTTCACTTCTTTGTATCAGGTAACTACCTGGACAGAAAATTGATTTCCAGAAACATGAATGGTCACAGAGCAATTTCAGCCACAGTTTTAGCTGAACCTTTGTGGTAAATAATGCCATTTCCTGGATGCAGAGTGACTGAACTTCAAAATGAAGCATGGAGCCCACAGGGCAAGCAGGCCTGCTTTCCAGGCTAGGAGATAAGCTCTTCTCTTCTGAATCAAATATCAGAAGTAACCCTTTCCCATTTATTATGATACCAGAACAAACAGAGGTCCCTCACAAGGGGAGCCTGCTTATTTATTTTTATTTTTTATTGATTTCAGAGAAGAAGGGAAATGAAGAGAGAGAAACATCAATGATGAGAGGGAATCATGGATTGGCTGCATGCCCCTTACTGGGGATGAGCCCACAAGCCTGAACATGTGCCTTGGCTGGAGACAAACCTGGGAGCCTTCAGTCCACAGGCCTGAGCCAAACCAGCTAGGGCACAAGGGAAGCCTTTTGATTCAGTTCAACAGATGGTTATGGGGAGGTAGCTTGGCATTGTGGAGAGAACAGGCTTCGGGCCCTCCTGAAGAGCTAGATTCAAATCCTAGCCTTGGTTGTGCAGCCCTGAGAGGATTATTCATGTGCTCCAAGGCTCTTTCTTCACCTAGAAATTAAACACAATAATGTCTCCATGGGCAGGTTGTCTTAAGAATTAAACATAATATGTATATAATCCAGGGCCCCCATTTTTCTATCTTGAAGAAGAAACAAAAGCTAGGAACAATTAGAGGCAAATTATATCCTTTACTTGGGTTTCTCAGAGCACAACAAAGGAAATCCTACAACAGCACTTCTTAGAATAATGTCTCTCCATCTGTCTCCCCAAAATCCTGCCTTCATAGGGCTATCCTTTCTTTCTCTCACCCTTTCCTCCCACTTCTTTAGTTCTGTTTCTCTGGCTCCCAGTCTCTCAAGTTTATATAAAAAATTCTGAATCTGGCAAATGTCTAATTCCCCTCAGAAGGCAGAAAAAAATAGACTCTAGAGAGCAAAATCCAGAATTCTCCTTAGATCGTAGCAGGGGTGTGACAGGGCTATGAGCACACCCTCTGAAAAGGTTTGCTCTGTCATATACATATAACACTCCTCTCAGTGCCTGGAACCTAGCAGGTGCTCAATTAAAAGGCTCTAGATTAAGGAGCATCTACAAGGTGTCAGATACTTATCTCATGAGTGTGAAGGTTACAGCACAATAATGAGTAAGATAAGATCTCTACTTCAAGGAGTTCACAGTGTAGCAGTTATTCTTGAATTCAGGTGTCTGTTTTAAGCAGCTACATAATCAATAAGACAATGAACATGCACTCAGTCATTTCTATTAAGTATCCTAAGCATAGTAAAACATTTACATGGGATAAATGACAAATTAATATATAGATCATATTACAGAGCCCTAATTTCAAAATTGATAGGTAATATTTCTTAAAACAAACAAACAAACAAACAAACAAAAAAACACACCAAAATAACCCACCAAAAGCAAGTTATTTAAGATATGCATTTACTAGTTTTATATTTAATATCAAAAGTTGTTAGTGGGTTGTACAATAATTGAAGTATTATCAATGTATATAGATTGTTATTGCTTTTTATCAATTGTCACTCATTCTTAGATCACAGTGATAAACACATATATTTCATTCATTAATTTCTTGCTTCTTTCCTCTTCTATAACTGTGACCCTATTCTAGCCCTAAATGGGTTGTGAACTCTAAAATCAGCTCACTTATTAACTATATTTTCAGTAAATTATTTAACATCTCTATGCTTCAGTTTTATCATCTGTTAAAGGGGACTAAATATAACCTCATGAGATTGATGTAAAAATTAAATGAAATAATGTATTTCAGCACCTAACAAAGAGTCTGGCACACTGTGCCAACATGTAACAAGTGATCATTATTATTGCTGTTATTATTGTTATTCTTTACTAATGCTATCATACCAGTTTATTATAGGAGCTGCGCTCTATGAGGTACAAATAGGAATAAATTTCACTTTATTTTTAAATTTTGTTGCCTTCAAACATGTTGTTTTAGCTCCCTTTCCTGTCCCTGGATGATTCTTCAGACAGATTCTGTGTACTTTCCTGTTACTTTAGGAGACTAGACAATGGTCTTGTTTTCAGGATTTAAGAAGTCTAGTCCAATCTAAGTCAAAACTTCCATTTCCCATCCACACTGTTCTCTTTAATGACTCACTAACTTCTCTTATATAGGATGAGAGCATGACAGAATGATCCAGTTAGCCAATTCTGGGTGGATGTGTTTAGCAACTGTCGTTAGACTGTGGATTCCTGCTGCCTATTGTCCTCAGCCGTGGCACTTTGGCGGAAACCCCGAGACAACAGGAAAAGCCCCATCCAGCATCCTGTTACATTTTTATTATGCCTGAACTTTTACAACAGTCTCTTAATTAGTTTTCCTGCTGCTTATCACCCTCTATTTTATCCTAACCCATACCTAACTTTCTAAAAAACACCGTGTCTTGTCATATTTTCCCTTGTAGTCCACCACTGTGGCTTCCACAGGTTGGTGACCATTTCAACAATTCTTTCAAAAAGAAAAGAAAAAGCTGAATGTAATCCAAGAAGCATAAGCGGTCACAGTCGTAGAGTTTCTGGGAATCCCAAAAGCTCTTGTGACCCTGGTTTGCTTCCTAATGCTTATTATGTTAAATAATCTCCCCAGGCTATGAGCAAAAACTACACTAATTCAAGGAGGTATTTACAGTATGATCAGAGATCCTTAAGGCACTAGAAAGTATCTTCAATATGTAACCCCAACTTCAGTGTTTCATCAAACTCCTCTAAACTTTGGGAGTGACCCACTGACTGAACATTATCCAGATCACTGAGAGCTCATTTCTCCAAGAGGCACATTGACACCAAGATAGTACAAAGACTGAATTCTGGAGAACTAGAAGTTTGGCCTCAGAGAATCTCTGACTCAAATTTCCCGTTTTACAGCTTGTCAAAATGATGACTCACAGAGGTTTGTGACCTGCCCAAAGTCACCAGGTCATTTGAGGCACAACTGAATCGGTCCTCCAAGTCCTCAGATTCCTAGAGTCAGGCTGATTTCTCCATCCCAGGTGATACTGTGCCAGCTGGTTTCATTTCTCTGTAAACCGCTGTTCCATTAGTTCCTGTATCACAGAAGGTCACCCACCTGTTATGGTAAGGGGATGTTCTTTCTAAAACCTGCTCTAATAGCAAGTAGGGAGAATAAAATTATTACTATTAAAAAGAATTAAAATAGATTGCAGACACAGAGTTTGTCTCCAAAGGTGTTGATGGGCCTTTTCAGAAATAAAAGGGAAGGCTGGGGACATGAGCAAGATGGGAAAGACTGAACAAACCAAGTCAAACTGGTTTAAACAATAAAGTAACAGGAATGTTCCATTTCCAGTGAGGATCACGAAGAAGGTAATTTGGCAGGCCAATGGTTTGAAGAAGAGAGAATAATGGTGAAAAAAAAAGGTCCCTGGGGATGGAGAGAATGGGCAAACCAGAGGGGGGAATGGCTAAAAATAAACTCCCCAGGGCTGAAAACCTTAGAAGCAGAGAAGTTTTATATTTGAATTGAAGTGCTTTTCTACACTGTGCTGTGGTCACTCTAGGTCAGTGGTTCTCAACCTTTCTAATGCCGTGACTCTTCAATACAGTTCCTCATGTTGTGGTGACCCCCAACCATAAGATTATTTTTGTTGCTACTTCATAACTGTAATTTTGCTACCGTTATGAATCGTAATGTAAATATCTGTCTTTTCCGATGGTCTTGGGCTCTACAGCAGTGGTTTTCAACCTGTGGGTCTGCCTTGAGGAATAAAGGATGAGGTCATTTGTCCATGTCTGGGGCAAAAGGGAATAGGAAAAGTGAAAAAGGCATGGGTAATCCTGACCCCTAGGTTGCTGTGGCAATCAGATTAATAGCCCCCCAAAGACGTTGGAGTCCTAATTCCAGGAAAGTGTGATTGTGTTACTTACAGGGCCAAGGAGAATTAAGGTTGTTAATTAATAGATAGGGAGATTCTCTTGATTTATTTCAAGTGGGAAATGGAAGGAAAAGACAGAAGAGGAGGTTAGAGTGATACGGCATAAGAAGGGCTCCACCTACCATTCTGCTTTGAAGATGGAGGAGGCCATGAGCCAAGGATCTGAGCTGCCTCCAAAAGCTGAAAAGGACAAGGAAATGGACCCCCCCCATAGCCTTTAGAGAAGAATGTAACCCTGCCGACACCTTGATTTGAGCCCTTTGAGACTTGCCTTGGACTTCCAACCTACAGAACTGATAATAATAACTTTCTATTGTCTTATGCCACTACATTGGTGGTAATGTTTTCTAGCAGCAATAGAAAATTAATTCAGTTGTCTAATTTAGATTTGGTAAGAATCTTAGTCCTTGTACTTAACCCAAACGTTTCAGCTTTCTAGGTTCAACCATGTGAAAGTGCAGAGCTGGCCTCAACATTTCCAAAGATTTCCAAAGTGGTAAGGAACTGACATTCTTCTTGGTGGTTGTCCAGACTACTACTATACAGTCAAAATTTTTATCATTTCCTGAACTATTTATTTCTACTTGATTTATGTTGGTATTCAAATCCCTATACAAGCTTGCCCAAGCCTGAGTTTTCCACTTCATCTTCCATGATTTTTCTTCACAAACCCTATACTCCTGCCCAATTCGACCACACTTATCCCAAACATCCTCCTCTCTACTTTTGCTGGTGCTATCTTGTCATCAGGAAAGCTCTATCTCCAGTTCTCTGCACCCCAGGCTTGTCCTTCACAGTCTAGTTCAAATATCACCAAAATCCCAAGGTCTCTCTAGCTCTCTCCCCCTCAGAACTTCCCCAGCATGTTTTTCTTAGCTCTCTTCTTACCATCTCTAATCATATACTTGCTGCTTGGCCATTTAAGTACCTCTCCTAACCCACTGCGTTGACTGGAGGCTCCTTTGAGAGAATTAATATGTATTGCTTATCTTTAAAACCTTCACAGCACCACCCAAACTGCTTTTCACACCACAGATGCTCAATACATGTTTGCTAAAGGGGATCATGAAAACATTTTTGTCTAAACAACTTATTTAAAGTGGAATCCATTATAATTCATGTCATCTCTTTATCTATCTATCTACAATATCTATCTATCTATCATCTATTTATCATCTATCTTTTCCCCCCCTTTTGAATGCCAATGGTCCTTAGTTACAAAAGGAACAACCATCATTTCCAAATAACTCTTTCATAATTTTGGATATCATTTAATATTGGATAAGATCAACACATATCTTGGTGTGCCTGGAATAGTCCTTGTTTACATCTGTTGACCTCACATGATTATTAATAGTGCTCCTTTTATTCCAGAAGTGTGCCAGTATAGATGATACATTGGACGGCCATCTGGCTATTGGAGGACATAGGCTTTTATAAAGGCAGCCTCTGGCTTCCATCCTTTCCTGAGCATGACAACTGAAAAGTTGCTCCTAGCAGTGCCCTCTTTGTTTTGCTTTGATGTGCCCTTCCTGTCTGTCTTTACCTTCCATGGCAGACATTAACACTTGGAACTACTGCTCCTTCTCTCAGCCTCATCCCTACTTCCTACTCATGGTTTGGTCTAGGGGAGTGTCTGTAGTAGTAGGAGTTGAGGAAGAAGAAGAAGGCAGGACAAATCTTCAAGTTAGCTGCTCCCTTGTCACTCTCACCAGTCATGTGTTTCCAGCCATGTACAATCTGCCCTCATCTCATTCCTATCCTTTATTGTTCCATTCCTTATTCTTCAGTATCCGACTCTACTTTAAGAGTCAATTTTAAATCCCAAGACCCAATTTTAGCCCTAGACTGATATCACAGGAACGATCACTGGTATCTGTATTACCTTCAGGGTAACCCCCAACCTCAGAACAGCAAAGATGCTCCTAACATCTTAAATTGTAACTCAATACATTTTCCTTCAGGAGCAATTTCAAAAATGTGTTCTGGGGAACTCTAGTTTTGGGTATTAATATCTGTTATTCAATAAAAGGGTTTCAAAGTCAAAGGAGGTTGATGAAAAGGGTTTCAAAGTCAAGGAAGGTTGATGAATTTCAACAGAAAAATTTAAAGCAGTTTTCTTTCCTGCAGAACTTCTTAAAGTCTTTAATATGCAAATGTACATTATGAATCTCCGAGTGGGATGTATGATATGTAGTGTTTCTCAAATTTATTTGACCTTGGGAACTTTTTTCCTTGAAATTTCCTTGAGGGAAATTCTTCTGTGAAACACATTTTGTCTTAAAGTAACATACTTAACTGTGGGTTACACATAGGTTCTGTGAACTGGCACAGGGGTATAGGCATTCTTGTTCTACAATTGCATGTTGGAACACAGCAGGTTGTGAAGTGGATAACTGCATAAATTCTAGGAAGGTGAATTATACAGGCAAACATTTTCAAGGAGGGCACTACCTTACCATATTCATATATGCATTGAGGTTTAGTGGCTACCTGGTGAAGGGGAATTTCTTTGTAGAAAACACAAATTAATGTCTAATTTAGAGACATTTAAAAAATCACCTGGTTACTTTCTCTGAGCAGAAATTGTACTTTAGATATTCCTTTTTATTTTACTTTTATCATTTGATATGAAGAAAGTAAGATTTTATGAGTAAGCATTATTTATATAGGACTTTTTCCAAATTGTTTTACCTAAATACTACTATTTAAAAAAAATATATATATTTATTGATTTCAAAGAGAAAAAGGAAGATGGAGAGAGATAGAAACATCCATTAGCTCTCTCCTTCATGCCCCCTACTGAGGATCAAGCCTACTAAATGGGCACATGCCCTGACAGGGAATTGAACCAGTGACCTCCTGGTGCATGGGATAACCAAGTGAGTGAGCTACACTGGCTGGGCAATAAATTACTATCTCTATTTGTTGTCTTTTTGGACAAAGGAACTCAAAGTATATTACACCAATTGGTTAATTTCAATACGGGGTGAACCACTTATTTGCCATTTCAGAGCTACAATTACTCTTGGTTTTACCCATAGTGAGTCATGGTTGAAAAATGCAAACAGACCCAGTACCCTTTACTTCTCTGCTTTAGATTCCACTTGGACCACTTAGCATAGGCCACCAATTTTTAGGCATTAGATTGCATTTTTCAACAGTGAATTAATTAGCACAAATTCTTTGTGTGGTTGAGGAGGGAGAGTAAATAAAACAGAGAAACAGGATTGATAAGAATTGAGGGAAACAGGTTATTTCATCTTTCCAAGATGGAGTTCTGTGGAAGGAAGCTTCTTTATGCTCATTAGAAACACAGGCCTCCATACATGCATGGAGGAATGGGAGCAAAAGGGATTCCAATTACTTTTTCATGAAATCTGACCCAAGGTTGAACAAAGAGAATTCTAAAGCTTTTGCATATGCCATTTTTAGGGAGGGGGGCATCAATCTCTCCCACCCCTTTCTCTGCTGTTGCTTGCAAAAAAGAATTATTGGAATTGAACTTGTTCAGGTTTTTATAAATCAAGATGTCAGCAAATATGAGCACTAGTCTAGTTACAAGAGACTGTAGTTTTCAGAATAAAATGAACCCTGTTTCTTTTTTTTTCTTTTTTTCTTTTTTTTTAAAGCTCTACAAAGAACACATTGTTTATGCCTGTGTAAAAACGTCACGTAAAGAAGCTCTCTGTCAGGTACTCTATTTTTATTTAGTTGTTTCATAACTCAATTATAATGTTCCCCTCTGTCTAATAATTAGCATATGCATAGTAACAAGGCTTGAAAACTTGTCCTTTTCCCCACTGTGTGTCAGCTAAATATCTAAATTGTAATGGAGAACGTGCTGTGCCTTTTTGTATGTGACTCGTCTTTCCCTGCTGCTCTGGCAGCCAGCCCCTGTGCAGTAGCTGAGGGTCAGCTCTTGGAGAAAGGCCCAGCCAGAGGCCTGCGCTGGTACTTCCTGCAATCTGGAATAGTCTGGGGCACAAGGAAAAGTGTCAGCAAGAAGCACTCAAATAACTCCTTCTCCAGCTCTCCTGGGATGTCCAGAAATTCCCCCGGTTCCATGGCTAGAGAAATGTAAGTCTCTACCAGTAACTTGATGGACACGTTTTAAGCTTTCCATTTAGTTTGCAATTCATGCCTAGGTTTTTATGGCCACTCACTCTCTCTTGGGCATCCTTTCTGTGTTTGAGGAATTCCCTACAGTATGAACTCTGCCTCCCCAATGTACAAGCCCCAAACGCACTTTCACATTCTCTCGTAGCAATGGAGTGCCTTTGTGACCTAGGCCCAGCCAAGCCAGCCCACCTTGTTTGTAGGAGAAATGGTTTGGGAGGAGAACAATGGGAGGAAGTAGGTACTTCACAGAATCACTTTTCTTGGAAGAGTGGCAGTGGGAATTTTGCTGACTTTGGGGAGGACAATAGTGGAGGTCCTGGCATCCTCTGTCCATGGCAAACTGTTCACTGAGGTGTAGGGGCTGGGCTACAGGGTCTTCCTGTGGCAACTGTGATAGATCAGTGTGTAAGGCCAAGATCATCTTCGCCATAAAAAAATTAAGGGCATTTAATTTGATTTGTTGGAATTTTTTAAATGTTATTAAGATGATAACTTGTAAGTGCATTATTTCCCAGAGGTAATAAATATAACTTGTGATAAACTCCAAGACCAAAATGTCTGAGGGGAACTGGTGTGGCATAGTTACCCTTCAGATATTTGGGGGGCCACATGCATGTATATATTTAGTTTGGATGTTATCATTTATCCACTTCTGAGCTTCCTTCTCCCTCTCCGTCTCCTCACATCTGTCTGCATTATTGCAGTAACCTGATTTTTCCTAGTACAGAGTGGACAGAGGTCCTCTGGTATACAGCATGCCTTCAAGGCAGGAATGCAGAGCCCCATTAGTTGGGTTGAGGAAAAGGGTTACAATGGAGTTTACAATAAATCTCCTAGTGTGACAGAGGAACAGCAAACTCCATCCAAATTAGTGAAAAATAATTTTTAAAAAGTAAATGCTATTTTATTATTGTCCAAATAATTTGCATAATATAAGAAAAATTATATTTGTTAAGAATAGGCCAGTTAGGCACTAGCCAGTTTGGCTCAAATGATAAGAGTGTTGTTCTCTGGACCAAAGAGTCCTGGGTCCAATTCTGGTCAAGGCCATGTACCTTGGTATCAGGCTCCTCCCCCGCCTGGGCCTTGGTCAGGGTTCATGCAGAAGGCAACCAATCAATGTGTTTCTCTCACATCAATGTTTCTCTCTTTCTTTCCCTCTCTCTTTCGCTCTCCCTAAAAATCAATGGAAAAATATCCTCAGGTGAGGATTAACCAAAAAGAAGAAGAAGAAGAAGGAGGAGGAGGAGGAGGAGGAGGAGGAGGAGGAGGAGGAGGAGGAGGAGGAGGAGGAAGAGGAGGAGGAGGAGGAGGAGGAAGAGGAGGAGGAGGAGGAGGAGGAGAAGGAGGAGGAGGAGGAGGAGAAGAAGAAGAAGAAGAAGAAGAAGAAGAAGAAGAAGAAGAAGAAGAAGAAGAAGAAGAAGGGAAGGAAAAGAAAAAGAAAAAGAAAAAGAAAAAGGAAAAGAAAAAGAAAAAGAATAGGTCAGTTAGTTTAAAAAAATACGAGTCATTATTGGCCCATGGCAATGAATCACGAACATCCTTAACATTATGGAAATAATAGCTGAAACCATAATCCAAAGATATTCTTGGAATATTAGAAACCCCCTTTTTTTCAGGGGAAAAGTCATTATTTTTCTCTGCCAGAATGACACTACAACTGTATTCCTGCAACAATACAAGTGTATGGGGTCTAAATCTATGAGTTTTAACTATAGAAATAAATTCTGAGGGATGAGAAGTTTATGAACTCAGTACAGGGCACGAAGTTACAGGAATCACAACTAAAGACCTTCGCTATTTTCTGCTCCTCGCTCTGTCATGATGTTGAAAAAGACTGATATTCTAAATACTAACCAGCCAGTCTTTCTTTAGTCATTCTATTGGCTTTAAAAATTATCTCCTCTTCCATCCTATACCTTGTGCCATAATATTTACATGACAGTATTCCTGTTATGAGTGCTATTTAATTATTAGTTAATTAAGCAAAGAGAATTTAAGTGTCTTGGTGAAGGTCCCTCAGGTGGGGCTATAACTGACTGGATGGAGAAAAGAAACCATAGTTTTCTCCTATAGTTTAGGAGTGCTCTATCACTGCTAGTTCCTTCTGGTTCTAGAAGCTATATGATTGCCTTGTATGTTTTATTAATTCTGTGGTTTCCACTTTACATAAAGGAAAGTAAGAGAATAATATCCTCACATCAATGTTCTTTCTGCCTTTCTTCTTCCAGTTCCCACTGGTGTTTTATTACTAATAAATGATTTTAAACTCAATTTTGAATTCTTTTCTCAACACATCTTAATGTTTCTATAATTCTGAAAATAGTACTTCTAAAGGTAGGAGGTACAGCCACGTGGCTCAGTGATGCAGATTTTGTTCTACCTAGGCCAGGAAGATGGCTTAGTTCTGTTGTTGAGCTCCATCTAAACGGTGTGCAGGACTGGGAGACACAGAGAGCCTCTTTCAAAGGAAGGCATGCTACCCAGCCGTGGCACGTGTTGGCATCTACAGGGTCTGCTGCAGTGGCTAAGAACCAGTTCTCTGGAGAATAAGCCCTTCCTGAGGCAGTTCACATCCAATGAGTGAGGCTGAAAGACAAAAACTATTTTGGCCAGACGTAGGACACTATGAAGATTGTCTGAAGGTTTGTCAGGTCTACAATTGGGGTTGACTTTTTCTTCTGTCCTATTCTACTTCCACCCTTTCACCCAGTTAATCTTTAGTAAACATATTGTATTCCAAATTCACCCCAGACTCTAAGAATCTAACCTGTGACAGCAGGAAAGTTGTATAGGATCTGGAGGCTTTCCAGTCAAGGTCTGAATGACCTAAGCCAGGATTTTGAATTATTCTTTGTCTTGGGGGGATATATATATATATATATCTGTTTACCTACCTACATTAAAAATTTTTTTTTCTTTTGTTTGGTTGTGGATTTAGTTTTTATTTTGTTTTTGTTTGATTGGAGAGTATTGTTTGTTTGTTAGAAGAAACTATGGGATGCTCTTTATACATTATGAGACTGAAGAGAGTAAAAATGCTGACTTTCCCCATCAATTTCCTCTGTAATTGAAAAGATATATTCTCACTGAGAAAAATTTGGTTCTATCACATGAAGTAATTTGTAGTTAAAGGACTTTTCCATGCAATATGAGTAAACTGTCTTTGCCTATGTAAAAATCTATGGGTATTTAATTAATATGAATCTTGTAAGCCATTGCTCAAATAGGTAATTTTTGCCTACTCTTCTAAAATGGATACACGCAGTCCAGCTTTTCATTTCTCTGCATCTCCAGATCACATATGACACCTAGTTTGGGTCCTTTCTTCATCAGTCTTTACTTGGATCCTTCTGATACTCTTTCAATTTCCCTGCCTCTACCTCCTCTTCTCTCTCTTCTTCACACAACTCTCAGAGTAATTTTTTTAAATTGCAATTCTGATCAGGTCATTCCACTGCTTAAACTCCTCTAGTGGTTCCACAATTATTTAAGGATTTAAAATCAACCGAAGATCTTTTTTCATGGTACAAATAAACCTCTCCATGAATCAGTTTTGCTTTCTTTCTAGCTATATCTTCACAACTGTCTCCCAGTCACCCTTCTTCAGAAAAATTCCCTGTAGCTTCCGGAATGTGCATGGTTTTCCCCCCCATTTGATTTTGTACATGCTGTTCTCTTTGTTGAAATGCCTTTCTCCACGTGTTTTTTTTTTTTTTTTAAACAAACAAACCAAAAAAAAACCCAAAAAAAAACAAAACAAAAAAACACACATTTTTATTAAGTTAAGTCTTATTCTTTCATCTAGGCTGTAGGTAAAAGAATTCCTCTGCACCCCCAGAGTACCCATTGTTACTAACATCATTCATAGCACTTAGAAGACTGTCAAACATATAGACTGTTATACTCCCCTCTAGACTATGAGCTCCTCAAAGAAAGAAACGTTATCTGTATACTTCTGGTACTTGGGCAGTGCCCAGCTCACAAGAAGTACTCAGAAAACTTTTGTATCTCCAAACTTCTTTGTGGTAGCTACTGATGCTAACAGATTTTTGCATCCCCTCCACTGCTTAGCCAAATACTGTGTTACTCAATACTATCTACTGTAGGTGCTCAATGATTGTTGAGTGGACCACTGTTCTGTATTGTTTTAAGTATCACCATTCTATCTAAAAAAAAAAAAAAAAAAAGAGAGAGAGAGAGACAGAAAAAAACAAAGAAAGAAACTCGTAAAAGATTCCAATTAGGAGGAGTTGCTTAGAAAAACATTTTAAGTGTTGATTGACCAGTAGAAGTCTCTAAAGAGGTTTTATTTCACTCTAGAACAGTTGCCTAAACCATGAACTACAAGCTGACAGTATTCACAGGAGAGCAACTCTGTTTGTTTGCCTAGACCGTTTGTGATATTAGCTATGCAAATAAATATTTTGATTGTTCATTTGGGAGAAGGGAATTAGTTGATGACTGTCCTGAAGTATATGTGGGCTTATTATGAGGAGGAGGATGACTAATTTTTTCCCATCACCATTGCTGATTCAATAAGGAAAAGTACTTACACTGTGTCAATACTTAAAGATAAGGAAGAATTTCTTCACTGGAATTAAGGGGAATTGTGGAAACTTCCTGTTTGCAGATGTAATTAGATGACATAAAAACTTTTGTTTTCATCCTTGAATCTATGAAATTTGAAATAACGTCGTCATAGTGACCAACTGCCATCCATAAACAGGCTGTTGAATTTGGCATTCCATTCTCCAGTTAGTACCTTGAGATAAGAATTAGAGCATACATGCTATGAATGTAGGACCTTCTTGAACTTTGCTGAAGAATCACAACATTATCCTCACAAGTTTTTCTCACTGGGGGAGATATGACACAGGAAAAGTTAAGTTCTTAAAAGGCAGCTTATCATTATTATTATTTAAAATATATTTTAATTGATTTCTGAGAGGAAGGGAGAGGGAGAGATAAAAACATCAATGATGACAGAGAATCATCGGTTGGCTGCCTCCTGCATGCCCCCTACTGGGGATCGAGGCTGCAACCTGGGTATGAGCCCTTGACTGGAATTTAACCTTGGACCCTTCAGTTCACAGGCCAACACTCTATCCACTGAACCAAACTAGTTAAGGCAAGGCAGCTTATTATTATAGGTGATATCCTACATAATAAAAGCCCAATATGCTAAGTGTCCGCTCGAACTCTGGACCACTCTAACAGTGTGATGTGCACTGACCACCAGGTGGCAGATGCTCCCAGTGGTAGGTTAGCTTGCTGCTGGGATCTGGCCTATCAGGACTGAGCAAGATGGGCCACACATGCCCTGGAGCCCTCCTGGCCCCAATCATGTACCAGTGGGGTCCCTTGGCCTTGCCTGTACCCTCTCACAATCTGCAACCTCTCAGGGGATGTCAGAGAGCCTCTTTTGGCCCAATCCTGCAGGCCACTCCCCTTGGAAGGGTGCCAGACACAGGCTCATGACTGGTGAGTGCTGCTGCCGTAGCCTGAGCCTCTCCTGATCAGGACTGATTGGGCATGAGCCCACAGCAGGTACAGAGGGATCAGGATGAGTGGGAGCGGCAGGTAGAAGCTGCAGGCAGCGTTGGATTGTGGGTTTTGGCCCGATCCCCATAGGCCACTCTGAGGGACCCCACCATGCACAAATTCATGCATTGGGCATCTATGTATAAATATACAATGTACTAAAAATTATAGGTACGCATGGATCAGACTGGATAAAAATCTGAGTGGAGAGAAGCTACTCTATAAATGAGGAGGCTCCAAGGTTTTTGGAAAGGAGAATGACATGATGACTGTGTGCTACTTATGTCCTTATTGTCAGCAATAATAAGCCATTTGGAACTCCAAGCAAGTTAGATCTGTGGTGATGGAAAAGAGGAGGAAATATTTCTCTCTCATATCTTGCTCACCAGAATTTTGCTAAAGTGGTTTAGATGCTGGAATAATAAATTGAAGTAAGACAAGGCCTAAAATCTGAAAATGTGCTGATGCTTTCTGTCCAATTTCTATTGTTCCTAAGAATATAAGGAGCCGAGAGCCTGTAGGGGTAGGGTAGAGGGCTGGAAAGATGATATATTACAAATGTCTTACAGAGCAAGGATCTAAGGGTAATTCACATATGAACATTTTGGAGTTATTCGTTCAGTCAGCCAATCGGTCATTTAATGAATTTGTTTATTGAGTGCCTGGTGCTGTTCTGGGTTTTAGGACACAGGGATTTAGTATGAGAAGAAGCACAAGACCACTGTCTCCAGTAGGGTAACTCAGATATAAGCACTTCAGATAGGGACATATGACTATAGAGAAAACAAAACAGGGCAACGTGATGAAGAGGGACTAAGGATGAGAGGAGTAGACACTTTAAAAAGGACCCTCAGAGAAAACCTCTCTGTGGAATGACATTCCAGAGGACTTGAGTAATGAGAAAAAGCCAGCCAGGCAAAGAGCAGAGGGAAGAGCATTCCAGGCACAGGAAACAGCTAGGGCAAAAGCCCTGAGGTTGGAAGTTAGAGGAAGAGGCAGCAGGAACCTTGGGCTGTTGCCATTAGCTACACTCAGAACTCTGAAAAGTACATCTGAAATACTTCCTCTTCAAATATGATGCCAGGGAAATACTGCAACAATTAACAGTCTGATGATTCTCATTATTAACTTGGTTCTTAATAACCAATTAAAATTTGCCATCTGAAAAATATGGATATTTAAAAAATAAATTTGAGTATAAATTTGAGTATAAATTTTTATCTGACAAATAAAAAAGAAATAAAAGTCATAGATAATGAATCAAAAAATACGGGTGAAGGGTTTCATAAGCTCACCTTGCAGAGGGACATTGGGGGTGAGGGTTAGAAACAAGAGGCTGAAAATCATGTACTATTTATTAATTTAATAAGTCTGTCTTGATGTCAATGTAATTGAATGTTGCCACAAAATAATGGTCTCTTGCTGCTACATAAATGTTGAGGCCAAGATCTGATGTTTATTTTCAAGACAAGAGACATTGATCCTTCACTAATAGGATATTACAAGTTTATTTCTATTATGCTAAGTAACCAAAGTTGATTTCATTGTTTGATTTGATGGATGTTAGTGCTGTCAGAGTTCAGAATGGTCTGGGCTGGGAGGCCAAGAAAATGAATTGTTGGTTTCCCTCCACTCTCTGCCCCACTTCCCCAAAGCCCCAATCAGGCATTCTTGGGTTTCATTCTAATATAAAATCAATACAGGAAAACTTTAGAGGTACTAGTCTATGGGATCCTTCTTCTGATGACCCAGGATTGGAACTATTTGGCACAAGATTGCTCTCCCCTGGGACCAAAAGGACTCTAGAGCCAGACAGTGAGTGAGTTGGATGGGGGCCCCACCCAATGGCAAAGGCAACAGGAAAAGTGATGAGAGGAAAAAGACAGCTACAACAATAGAAGGAAGAAGCGAAGCCAAAAAAAACCACACACACACACACACACACACACACACACACACACACCACACCAAGAGATCAAGGAAAAGTAACAAACTTCAGTAATCCACCAGAAAAGGAAAATCATACATGGAAACTGGTCCCAAACCCAGTGTATTGTAATCTGCTGATTTAGGTGCAGTGGACCAATTTTGTTGTTGTTTGGGTTTTTTGTTTTTGTTTTTTTACCATTTCTAGAGGTAGGGCACTTATTTGCAGTGACCCAGTGAATGAATGGTGATGTGATCCAGGCCTCCCTTTGCCTAAGCAGAATATGAATGAAACAAAGATCCTGCTTGGCTTTCACGTTTCATCTGGCACCGATCACACGGCCACATATATCTGGGAGTTGTGATGACTGAAAAAGGGATGAACAAGGTTGATGAACAATGAAAATTGAAAAGAACACAAAAAGTGACCAATTTATTAAGAGCAAGAAAAATATTTGCCTCTTTTAATATCAAAAGAGAAATAGATCATTCCTCCTTCTAATATCTTATAGTGGGCTGAGGTATTCACTTTACAATAGTCAAAATGGGAGGACATGACGTACTTGATAAAGGACATGGTTGCACTAAAGCAGGGTGTGGCTGGCTCGGTGTTTCTGATTTTGCCTCATCATGGGGTTTTGCTGTAAGAACATAATTCTTCGATGCTTACCATGCTGAACCCAAATCCAATAAACCCTACTGGAGTAGTCCCACTTGTACTTAATCCAACCTGAATTCACAGAGAAGCGTGCTTTTGGAGAATCATAGTATATGATAGAGCAAAGGTTAAGGGACTGGGGTGATTGGAAGGACCTATGTATCAGATTCCTGAGAGGACCTGAAGAGATAGACTGCCTAGGTGCAAATTACAATCCCTTTACTCCCTAGAAGTACAAACTAGGAAAATTTTGCAAATAGTAACACCTGCCTTAAAAGACTGTGAAAAGTATTAAGTGAGATGCTCTATGTAAAGCACCTAGACAGTGCCCAGCAGAGCACTGTTAGAACTTGATAGAGGTTAGTATTGTTACTATGTAAGAAACCTGTGGCATGGCTTGCAAGAACTGAAATTCTTGCATGGCTGGACCATATAACATTGTCATTAGTCAACCATTTTTGCCTCACAAAAATAGCAGATTCATATATTTCAATTTAATATGTTCCCACGGAATGTTCCTATCTATAATAATAAAAGTGTAATATGCTAATTAGACCGGACATCCTTCTGGACGGACTAGGGAAGCCTGGGTCCTGGGTGCCAGAGGGAAGCCGGTGCCAGCAGCAGCGGGGTGGGAGGGTGGGGAGGAGGAAGGTCTACTCTTGCACGAATTTGATGCATTGGCCTCTACTTTCTCTTATATTTTGCCATTTGTCAGTTGTTAAGGGGAATGTAAAAAAAAGGGGAGGTGAAGGGCAAGGCAGAGGAAGAACAGGTAAAAAAAAAAGTAAGGGGAAGGTGAGAGATGACATGGTAAAGCCCTTTGAAGGAACCTGCACTGACTGGAAGCTGAGGTGATGAGAGGTAATCCGCTGCTCAGCCCCCTACGACCTTTTAGAAAATTCCTGCGACATGGATGTGGCATATGTCTCCTTGTGCCACAAATGCTCCTTTAAAATAAAGAAAACACCTAAACCATAGAACAGAGCTCGCATCTGCCAAGAGGACACAAAGCTGAGTCAAGAACAAAGGAAGCAGAACACAAAGCTGGGGTATAGACACCCCAGTAAGAGGGGTGGGAGAGAGTGCCCAGACGTGGGTTCTTGCTTCACCACCCTTCTCCAAATACCACCCACATCCATCACCAGCACCAGAGTGAGCTTTTTGTCTGTCTCCCTTTCAGAAAGCAGATGAGGGCGAAAAGCTAGGGCAAATGGGTCTAGTGCTCCTGTAGCCTTTAATTTCCACTTTCGCATCAAGCATATTACCAAAGAATATTCCAAATGGCAGTATCCTTGGCCAAAACGCTCCTTAACCCAGAGAGTAGCAACAATGTTAGCCCTAAGCAGTATCCACAGAGCAGTAGATGATTGAGTTTTTCCTCAAAGAATTAAAAATCCCATGAGTGTTAAAGGGAGGACAGAGTAGCAGTAGCATGTCCTATGCCAAAAATGTATCCTTTCTTTAACTTTCTTAACATTGGCCCTCCAATACCACAGACAACTTGGGTCTCAGAAGTTGAGTGAGGTTAACGGGAATTTGCTTTGTAATCGTTAATAACTTAGCACCACGTGACAGGGGGACCCTTCTAGTCTCTGCCTGAAGAATTTAGGTCTCAGGAGAAAAGGCCTGATGGGTTGGGGAAGTTGATGATAAGAAGATTATATAATTATCTGATGAGGAATCTGGTTTGTGCCTTCATAATCTGATGCAGGTGGCAATTACTACCACAAAATACTTAGGGAATGTTCCAGAATTTACTGCAATAAATAGGATGGGGCACAACGGATTTCAAATACTTAGCTTTTATTATGGATCATTTTTATTGGTATCAGTATTAATTGTCTCCCATTTCCCCATTTTTGCCCCTCTACCCAGCCCCTGCCTCACCATAGGCTTTTGCCACACTCTTGTCTGTGTCCATAGGTTATGCATATATACATATATGATCTTTGATTAATCTCTTCCCAAAGGCTTTTCGAGTACTCTAAAATAAAATATTTGAAGAGCCCTCCATATCTTTGGCAAGTATACATGACCCTGTTAAGATTTTATACTTTATAGCTTACTGTTGGACATGGCTATATTCAGCACATCTTAAATTTTTAATACTGTTAAAGAGGTTAAGAACATAATACATTTTTAACCCCTTATTCATAAACTATTTTGGTAAATAAAATACAGTAGTGGGACACTTTGTCATCTTCTCTTTTTGCCACACGTGGATAAGAGGGCCCGGTTACTTTGACAAATTATGAAAAGCAAATGTAGTAGTTATTTTTTTTTTCCTGTTTCTATTCCTCACCGAAGGAAATGACACTGCCTGGAATGGCACACAGCTGGTCTCTTGAGACAGGAGCTTTTGTCAACTCAGAGAATGCTAAGGCATCATGTTGGCCTAACTTCGGCAGGTGAGAAACTGTGTGAAGACTTAGGAATGCACTAAAAAAACCATAGTGATACTTTTGAATAAAGAACACTCTTTGGCACACTTCCTATTACATAACTTTCAACAATTAATGACAAAAATCCAGCCAGTGAACACTGCAACACTTGGAATTTCTTTTGCAAAATGTGCTAACATATGTGAAACTGCCATACATGGTTGCCCTGCTTTTGTTTTTGTTTTTCATTTTCCTTCATCTTCAGCTTATTACCAATTCTTTGTATCAGGATTATTTTATTTTATTCCAGGACACTAAATCTCAAATTCATAATAGTGCTCAAAAAGATTAGGCACTCCAGAGATGGAATTGTTGAGAACTGGTAGATCTGCACATTGTTTTGCCTAACCCGTGGGTGTTTATAAACATCCAAGTTTCGATTTTAAAAATCCAGGGCAATAGGTTAAGAAAACAGTCATTGCCTCAGATTAACTGATGTTCAACCAGTCGAATAATGTGAAATTGAGGCCCCGTTCCATTTGTTATTCTGGTATAAGAGACCACGTTGTGTAGCATTATGGTCGTAATGACTGTTCATTCAATTACTCTGGTGCATGGCATGTGAGCAGTTTGTAGATCTGAGCATGCCCACCTGCTCTTCCTGGGAATGAAGTTTCCGATGGTAGTCTGAGTGACAAACATCTCAGAGCTTGCTCACATTCCTCTGTGGAAGAGTCACTTCTGAGAGAAAGAGGTGCGGCCTCGTGGTCTGGGAACAGGACTGTCAGCCAGGAACAGGGAGTTCTCATCCTGGAACTGGTTCTGTTTTCTTTAGGGATCAGGCCATGCTGATGAATCTTTCTAGGACTCAGTTTACCCAGCTTAAAAACTGGTTAGAAAAATGTAATTAACTGGGGTATATTGAATATTAATGAGTGAGTGGATATCTGTTGATTTGCAATGAAAAAATGATATGAATATAAGTCAGAACATATTATTTTCATAAACTAAAAAGTTTTATAAACTAACTATAAAAGAACAGTTTTGTGATTTGAAAAAAATTACCCCAAAATAAGAACATTTCATTTTGCCGGGACCGGTTCGGCTCAAGTGGATAGAGCGTCGGCCTGGGGACTGAAAGGTCCCGGGTTCGAATCCGGTCAAGGGCATGTACCTTGGTTTCGGGCACATCCCCAGTAGGGGGTGTTCAAGAGGCAGCTGATCGATGATTCTCTCTCATCGATGTTTTTAACTCTCTATCTCTCTCTCTTCCTCTCTGTGAAAAATCAATGAAATATATTAAAAAAAAGAAGAACATTCATTTTAATGTTTGAATAGTTTATTTTTTCTAAAAAAATATTTTATTCTATTTTTCTTTATGTTAACATGCTAAGTATTCTATGTGATATAAGTAATTAAGTTCATGATTAGCTTCCACTGAAACATAAAGAGTTAATCTCTTTGTTCTATATAGTAAGGGGAAATTTTTTTTCAAGTTCCATGCACTGGAAGAATATAGATATTATTAACCTTAATGTTTTAGAGGAAAAAAATTAGGATTAAAGAAATATACAGTTAATCTAGAGCTTGAGTAGGGGGGGATATAATGAACTACCTGTTTTAAAATGGTAAAGACTTCCAAGAATAAGATTCAAGTTCCAGAAAGAGAAAATTGTGCATAAGTGTCTAAACTTATGGGGGTGAGGGTATAAGAGTGGGTAGACCTAATGATTATATTCTATATCTGAAAGAATAAAGTTTAAAAAACCAACAACTTCAAATGCAAAATGTCCCAGTTTGGTGTCTCAGATGGTCAGCACTCCCCTACAACAAATCCAGCCTCTCAAAATTAATCAGCTTTATGTGTGAGATTTTTAAAAAGCCCAAAACTTGTAAAAAAAAAAAATGTTGTAATTTTTTACACTAGGAAGCTTTAAATCTATCTTTCTCCCCTTTAAAAAAATACGAAAACTATAACAATAGATTTCATTTCTATGTCTAGGATCTCAAATTTGGCTCTGAATATGTGTTTGTCAAATCTCATTAATTACAGTATTGGTCCCACGAGATACAGTTGCTGATGCAAAGAACATTCTTCGTATTCAAAATAATCTGAACAAGGGCAAAGAAGCATTTTATTTACCTGTGTAAACATTAAGAAGAAAATAAAAGAGACTGTTCAGGTAGCTGCTGAGATGTTTTAATGGCAATTGATTTGATTACTATAAAGCTTTGAGGTTACCACATATAGGGATAGTCATGTTTTCACTGTTTATTTGCTGGATGGTAACATTCTTGTAAAGGTAATCGACATTACCTTGGCAAGCTCTGAACTAAGACCTTTTAGCATTTTATTCTTTACAGACTCTAAGACCAACTTGTTCTGAATTCCATAAGCCACTGTGCAGATCTACAATTTATTTTTAAAATATCAGAAAATATGCCATTACACAAAGGACTCTTCCATGTAACAAATCTGGGTGAAATACAATCAAATGAATAAATTACAGCAGCAGACAGCAAGCAGCCTGTGTTATTTTCTTTCATTTTCCTTTCCCTTTAGGAAAAAGCAAAATAAACCATGGCTATTTGTGGTTTTGTGCTATAGGAACACATGTGGTGATACATTTTCGTGCTATTAACAAATTTGTTGGCTCAATGAGTAGAAAGTAAAGTCCATTGTAAAGATGGCTTAATGCCTCACATGGCATTATATGTATAGCCGCAACCTAAAAATATTGTTTTGAGATCTGATAGAGCCCGTGGGCTGTCTTTAGGTGGATTCTGAAGAGCAGAGTGAGGCAGCCCTGGTTACATACTATATACAGATGTGTGGGCCCATCCCAGAGGTTTCTGATTTAGTTAGCCTGATTTATTCTAGTGAGGTTTCAGATCTTGTATTTAAAACAAACAAAAAATAACAACATCTTCCTAAAGCAATTCTAATGTGCCACAACTGAGAATCCTGGTTAGAGAATCCCTACATTGGTGTGACGATAATAACTAATTTGTTTTTAGATAACAGCACAAAGCCCATTGTTGGTGTTTTTTTATTGATTTTTTTTTTTTTAAGAGAGAGGAAAGGAGAGGGCGAGATAGAAACATTTATGAGAGAGAAACATCATCCATTGGCTGCCTCCTGCATGCCCCCTACTGGGGAATGAGGCCAAAACCTGGGCATGTAATCTGATTGGCTGGAATCAAATGGTGACTTCTTGGTTCCTAGGTAGAAGTTCAAGCTCTGAGGCACAGGGGCTGGGCTCTTGGTTTTTAATGGAAACCTTACCAAGTGCGGGCAGGAATATGGATCAACAGCTGCCAGGAACTCCCTCCTGGAGAGAATTCCCTGAGCATCACCTTAAGGGAATATTCTATGGGTGATGGGGCCCCCGAATGATAATAATTTTCTGGACTGAAGCCAATGGAAGCAGATAATTGAACAACAAATTATATAATGCCAACCTGAAGGCAGAGTCTGGAAACAGTGGAAGCCTTATCAACATTTGAGCATTTTAAGTGATGGTTTAAAAAGAGAGGTTTCCTGGCTCAGCATCACTCCTAGTTCTTCAGAGACTGTGAATGCCATGTCTCTACTACCAAGTCACTGTAGATCATTAGAAACAGAAAGGAGACTTTTAGTAAAAAATGGCAAATTACTTCCCTTGGAAAATTAATCAACTTAAGCTATTGGGATTTCTTACCCCACCACTGCTTTCTTTATCTCTACTTCTATTGTCAGAATTTTTGTCCTTAAAAATTTTTTTTATTGATTTCAGAGAGGAAGGAAGTGGGGTAGAAGGAAACATGGATCAGAATCACTGAGTGATTGGTTGCTTTCTACATGCCCCACACTGGAGATAGAGCCTGCAACCTGGGCATGTGCCCTGACCAGGAATTGAACCATGACCTCCTGGTTCATAGGTTGACACTTCACCACAGAGCCATACCCGCTGGGATGAATTTTTGTCCTTTTAATAAAAGCATTTATATTTTTCTTTTATCTTTTTATTATAATGTTAGTCCTCTATTGTTTTGGTCATCTTCTTTTGCTATCATATTCAATAGCTTCTTCATTTAATGCTGTTTCTTTTCTTCTTTCTTATCTTTTGTTCTTTTTTAACTGGCAAAGACCTCAATGTCACAAATCAGCAGCAGAGACTAAAACTCTCAGCATACAGTTCTTCCCCACCTCCCAACTTCTTCATAGTTTTCTACTAGGGTGTGTCTTCAGATACTGAGACCTGTTAGAGCAATCAGAAATGACACTTTCTTTGGAAATTATTAAGGAAGGAAATACTTTATCTGTTCCAATTTTTTTTTTCATTTTCCTTAATACCGTATAACAGAGTCCTTCTTCATTTCCACCCCGTTTTTGATATGTTTGGTTGCCAATCCCTTTTTTGATTCTCTCTCATTTTTTACTAGCTGCCCTTCCTTAACCTTCTGTTGACATTTTTATTCTTATAACTTGATGTCAATGCCCACACAAGCCCATTTCTCTCCATTCCACCCATCTCATCTTCAATATGAATTTTTATGACCCTCCTACTAAAAGCTTAAGGCTGTAAGTGAGGAATAGAAAGGTACATCTTTTCCCATTTGAATCTATTTTGTCTCCCCTCCCACAGCTATTTCATCCTTTTCTGATGTTTCCCTCCTGTCCCATCCCCACCCGCACCCCTCTTCCCTGTCACTCCCTGTTTGATGCCCATCTATTCTTTCTAACTCCACTTGCACTCTGATTTTACATCCAAGGGACTCCACAACATACAATTACGGAGTTCTTTGGGGAACCAGATTGTGTTTCAGAAACTTTTGCACATTTCCTGAAGCGGGACGGGATTAGGGGCTTGGATTCAGAAATAATCCTCAGCCAGCCAGCCGTTCAGCTCCGGCACAGCTCTTGGAGCGAGACAGGGGTCCATTCTGATGGACAAGGACAGGATGGCTTTAAAGGCCCTTCGATGGCCCTTCCCACTCCAGAGATCGGGATGAGTAGACATCACTCATCGAGGTTGGAAAACCAGGCCAGATGGGGATGACTGGGGCCTTTTCCTGCAGCAGACCTGGCAGGGGAGCTGGTGCATGGTGCACCCCAGGGGCTCTGGGCGTGCTGGGGCAGGGGTACAAGAGGCCTGAGGAGCCACCTGGCCCTCTGTGGAAGCCAGGCTCACCTCTAAGGAGAGGAGGCAGGCCCGCCCGAGGCCGGGGGCTCCCTTGGGGCGCAGCAGGGCGCGGTCCCAGGAGCCAGGCGACGCCACTGCAGCGGCGCCAATGACCCCGGGCGCAGTCGCTCCCCAGGAGGGTAAGCCAGCCGCTCCGGGTCGCTCCGCCAGAAGGTCGAGGGAGCAGCGCGTGCATCCCTCGCCAGCTGGCCCTCGGGGAGCGGGGAGGGGGCTGCACCCCGGGGAGGAGGTGGAGGGCGGCAGAGATCAATGCTGGGTACCGGCGCCCGGTCATCCGCAAGAGAGAGGCTGGCAAAGGGGGGGGGGAGAGGAACCGCCCCCCAAGGGCGGCTGGGGCCGAAGGTCTGCCGGTGTACTCGGCCGGCGCCCCGAAGTCTGGGGCCGCCGAGGCTGCAGCTCCGCCGCCGGCTCCGGCCAGAAAGTCCAGGCCGCACTTTCCCCTCCTCCCGGCGCCTTCTCTCCAGTGAGGAGCCGGGCGCGGGCGGCGCGGCGGGAGGGGCGGCGGCGGAGGGAACAGCCAGTTGTTTAAAATCCTTCTAGAGCAGTTTCTAATTCCCCGCTTGCGCCGGGGTTCGGCGGGGGGAGGGGGGGAAGGAGAGCGGGAGGAGGGAGGCGGTGGAGAGGGAAGGAGGGAGGGAGGGAGGCTGGGAGGGAGGCAGAGAAGGAGGGAGGGGGGGGAGGAGGGAGGAGACTGCCTCTCTGGCTGTAGCCGCCGCCGCGCGCCGGGGAAGGCCGGAGGGAGGAGGAGGCCTGTCAGTCTCGCGCGTTGCCTGGGCGAAGGGGGCGGGGCCCTGGCGCGGGGCGGCCAATGGCGGGGGTGGCTGCGTGGGTCGCCATGGGGACGGGGCTGTTCCCGAGGAGGCTGTGATGGGTTGACAGGTGCGTGACAGTGGGAGCTGCTCTCGGCACAAGCATGTACGGCAAAGGCAAGAGTAACAGCAGCGCCGTCCCGTCCGACAGCCAGGCCCGGGAGAAGTGAGTGTCCCCGCCGCTCGCCCACCGCCGCCGGCGCACACGCGCGCGCGCGCGCGCGCACACACACACACACACACACACACACACGCACACACACACACACACACACACACACTCGTGCACTCTCCCGGAGACCTACCGACACCCGGACCCTCTCCGCCGCCGGGGGAGAGCCGGGGCGGGCGGGCAGCGGGAGGAGGGCGCGACCCGGGGGCACGCGGCGCGGGGGGCGGCTGTCCCCCACAAGGTGCTCTCCCTCCCGGGGCGGCGGCCGCGGGGGGCTGCGGGGCGGGCCGGCGGGAGGGTGTTGTTGGGGGGCGGCGGCAGTGCCGGCGGAGAGGATGGAAACTTGTTTGGGGGGTCGCGGGGGATAACCCGTGGGCTCCCCTCCTTCCAAAGTAACTTTAGAGCTGGCGTCCGGGGCCGCCGCCGCGATCCGAAGAGCTGCCGGGGGTCGCGGGGGACGGCGGGAGGGGGCGGCCGCTGGGAGCGGGCTGCGTGGCGGGGATCGCGGGGGTTCGGAGGGACGGGCTGGGGTCGGGCGGACTGAGCGAGGGGCACCGGCCGCCGCGGGGTCGCGGGCGCCGGGGTTCGGGGCTGGGAGTGCCTGCCGGGCGGGCGGGCGAGCCGAGGGCGGCGGTGCCTGGCGGGCGGCGGGCGGAAGCCGGGCGCGGGGCGGCCGGGCAGGGCCCCGTGGGGCGCGGAGACGCTCGGGGCGCGGAGGGCGTGTGCGGTGCGGGTTGTGCGGGGGGCGTGGGGGCTCTCCCGGCCCCTGGAGGGGGCACGCCGCCGCGCTCGCAGCAGCCGCCGCACCTCCCGGAGCCGGGGCGGGGGGCTCGGGGGCCGCCGGGGGGTGAAGTTTGGGAGTCCGAGGAGGACCGCGCTCCCGGGGAGGAAAAGTGTGCTGGCGAGGAGCGGGATCCGCTGGAGGAGGCTTTGCTTTGCTGCCTCTCGCAGCCTAGTGGACTCCACGGGCGGCTGCGGGCGAACTTTTTTTGGGGGGAAGACTTGCAGCTTTGCAGTGATCGGGGGACCGCGGTGGCCCGGGGGGCGCGGAGGGGGTGCCGTGTGCGCTGCTGCGGCCCCCGGCGCGCGCGGGGCTGTCCGCGGTGGGAAGGGGGCACCGGCCCGAAAAGGGGTTTTGGGGGAGGGAGCAGAGCAGACGTGGGAAGGAGTTGTTTAGCGGGGTGGTTAGGCGCAGACACAGGTGTTAACTTCGGGGGGTGCCCGGAGGAGGCTGGCGAGAGAAGCGCCCCTTCTCCGGAGATGCCGCCGGCAAGGCACACTGCAACGCAGGGCTGGCTGCCGCCGGTCTCCTGGACTGGTAACGGTGGTTTGGTTGTTGGCTACAAAATGAGAGCCAACAGTGACTGTGACCACTGAGCGAGAGAGAACCCCTCTGTGTGTGTGTGTGTGTGTGTGTGTGTGTGTGTGTGTGTGTGTGTGCAGCAGATCCATGGTTCCTGGTAACCACGTCCCCTGGGAGGGTGAGGCTTACCTTGTACTGGAAGGTGCTCTCTCCCTTCCTTCCCCACGGGGGTCCGTACTGGGGGGAAGTCTGAGACCATCTCCCCAAAGCTACGACGTCGGTTACCTTGCGCACGGAAATAGCTGCATAAATAAAAAGCCAACGCGCAGGTTTCCCTGTTTGCTTTAGGCAGTGAAGACAGCCTTCCTCCTGAAAGTTTTTCTTGTGCCCTAGGGATGGGAACATTTCCTAATCTCCGTGTTGGCAGCAGCACACACAATCCCCATAGGATTTAGGGGTGGCAGGCCTGGATGTAGCAAAAACAACAAAACAAAAAATTAACGCGGAGATGCTGGGTTTCTTGGTGGTGGTTGTTTGTTTTCCCCAAAGATATTTTCTGAGGAGGTACATTCAGGATCTCATGGCTGTGACAAGGAATGTGTAACCAGACAGCATCAGAGCCTGGTTTGGAAAGAAGCAGTTACTGGAATCAAAGTTTTGAAACAGCCTCCATTTGTGTGCATTAATCATTGGGTTGTAATATGTCTGATACAATAAAAGCATTTTCGAGGAGGATGTTTAAATGATCACAGAGCATATGGGATTGAAGCAATTGAACTATGTTGATGTAGAATCTTATTTATTTTGAGGGTGGTTGAATTTGAGGATAAAAGTGATTTTGAATTTTAGTTGGATTCCCGGGAATGGCTGAATTTAATCTGTATCATGATAACTTTTTAAATGGTTAAAAAAAAAAAGTCTCTGAGATACTTAATGAGGAAGTTGGACCTGGTGTGTCTGGTCCTTTGTAGTTCTCATTCTGTGATTCTTTCATGAAAACAAATCATTGCCACTTTTGCTGTTAGAGCTATCAAACTGAATACCAACCAACATCTCTTTCTTGTAAGCAAAGTAGTGGAAGTTCTGCTAGATGGTGCTATTAGATTTAAATATATGTCTTCCATTCATTGTAATTGGCATCAGGAACCTAGACTCTGGCTCTCCTTATGAACTAAATATAAGTGAAGAGGCCACTTTTGGAACATTGACAATGGCTGTTCTGAGTTAATTATTGCATTAATTTCTAGGTGAGTATTGTTGAATCTAAGACAACTGCTGAGGTAAATTTTATTTTACAGAATAAACTAATTTTCATTTTGGTGGGAGAGTTGATCTGATTGCTCAGTTTCCCAGTCATGTTTACTTGGGACATTAATGGCGCTATTCTGCAACAATGTACTAACTTCTGAAGATAGGAATCTTGAGTTGTCTTTGAAATGGATGCCACCAGATTTAAAACAACAACAATAAAAAATGTTTAAGTATATTTTTTATTGATTTCAGAGAGGAAGGGAGTGGAGAGAGAGATAAAAACATCTATTGGCCCTCTCCAGCAACCTCCTGCTTGGGATAGAGCCCACAACTTGGGCATGTACCCTGACTGGGATTGAACTATGACCTCCTAGTTCATAGGTCTGTGCTCAATCACTGAGCCATGCTGGCTGGGCTAGACAAACTTTTTTTAAGGTGGCAGATTTAAAAGGTACCTGAGCAAAAAAAAAAAAAATACTTTTAGTAAGCAAATTAGAATCGTTCTGACCTCAAAATTCACAGAAGTAATTTGTTTTTCAGTAATAAATATGTAAATATTTACCTTGCTTTTATAAAAACATTCTGAAAAAGGAGTCATTATGAATAGTGGTATGCACACAAACTAAATATATTAGTTTTATAATCTATTAAGAAATGTGTTTTATAACAACAGGTCAGATCTTGTCAGCACTTGTCAGATCTACCAAACGAAACACCGAGTAACAAGGTAGCTGACAAGTGCTTACCTGTATTATTATGTCTTTGCTTTTTCTTTCATTAAGAAGACACCACTAGAATATTTGAAATTAAGTTGTAGGTTTTACATATTTTTTAGTCATTTTAGTATATAGTTCTGAACATAAAAATGGCATAGGGAATATAGTCAGTAATACCATAATAACTATGTATGGTAGGTAACAGGTGATTCCTAGACTTACGGAGGAATCACTGCATAAGATATATAAATACCTAATTACTATGTTGTACACATGAAACTAATATAATATTGTAAGGCAACTATAATTAGAAAATAATCTTAAAAAATAGCCAGTCAAGTTAATTACTTATTTTATTGTTTTAAAAACCAGACAGATCAAGTCTATACAAAGGTTTGGATTAGGCTTAATTATAGAGGGAATGATTGCAGATTTTTGGAGGGAGGTGGGATGTTTGTGTAGAAATTTAAATTCTGATCTTGTTAGGTTATTTCTCCCTTTAGCAGGCTTTTTTTTTTTTTTTTCACAGACAGAGTTATAATTAAGTAATTATATAATTGGTTTGTTTAATGTCTAGTCTCCTCTAAAATGTAAGTTTCTTGAGGGCAAATTTCTTCTCTGAGGTATCCTTGATATTTAGGGTAGTGCCTTTATACGTAATAGCACCAAATAAATAATTGAATAAATGAAGATAGTAGACTGGAAGGAATTTTTTACAATGTGGAAAAAATATTTTGACCTCCAAAATGACCTCCAAAATAAAGACTTTAAAAGTTTTAGTTTCACATTCAGTAGCTTAATTGTATTTCAAAAATAGCCAATAAAGGCAAAACAATAATTATTACTTGTTATTCTACATGACATAGCTGCTGTGGTCAGCATTTTATGTATATTTTCTCCAATTCTCCCATTTAAGAAAGAAGAGAGTGATTTTTTTATCCATTAAAGGAAAAAGAAAAGTGACTTGCTCCTTACCTGGGTTTCTAACAAAGATTTCTTTAATTTTAGAAGCTGTGGTTGAAACTGAAAGATATACTTTTTCTGTTTACCAGATTGGCTTCCTGATCTAGGGTAAGATGCTATAAATTTAGGGAATAGCATTACATAATCAGGTATAAGAGACTTTAAAGACTTGATCAGATGTGCAGACTTAACCATTCCTTAACCCTTCCTTTTGATGGATGGCAGATGTATGTGTGGTTTGGGAAGGCACAGAATTTTTAGGGGTGAAATTGGAAGCCTAGATAGTGAAGACTTTTTGTCTATTCAGATTTTTTTCTTCTAGGATAATTTCATAGCAAGGGAGGATATTTCCTCCAAAATGCTAAACAACTTTTATCTAACATGTCATCTTGGTTGTGAGAGTTTTTCTTTGGATTACTCTCTTTTTTATTATTTTAGAAATATCTCCACCACCACCACCACCACCACCACCACCCCCTCTCCCCCCTGGCCTCAATGAGTTTTTGAAGGAACAAACCTAAAGAAAAGAAAACGTGTAAGATGTTAAGAGTTAAATTCTAGCATTCTTTATCTGGGTACTTATATTGACTCTTAGGAAAGGGGTTAATATTGTAATCTATTTTTCATTACAAAAAAAGAAAGAAAATGAGAGGTTTATTCCCATACTTTAGCACTAGTTTGCCCTATAAAACCAATTCCGGATGAAAATAAATCATTAAATTTTAGTTGCTCTTCAGTAGTGGACCAAATGTGTCTTTTCATCTTCAGTTACTACTAGAAAATAGAATTATTTTGTTTTAAAATTAAAACATACAATTTGGGGCTGGCAGTGGAATACATAGATTGCAGTTTATTAACATTTCACCCCAACAGTTTAGAGTTGAAAGTAAAATTTGGGAGAAATATACTTTGAATTTAGAATCTTCTTTCTTCCATAGAGATTATAACTGTTATGTTAATGTTGGTACATAGCATTGAGGATTAATGTACTAGATTTAAGAGATATGATGCTGGAAATATATAATTTAAAAATATGTATTGAAGATAATTATAATTTTATTGTGGAGTACATGGGTATATTCTCTAATATTGTGCACTATTGTGTTTATTCTCTATTATTGCTTTGATAATGGGTGGAAATTATATTCGCATGATAGTTACACGTTGGTTAGTAATGTGTGAGTCTTTGTAAATAAATGTAAGCTAAAATATTACTTTTATTAGTAACTTATTGTTTCCCAAGGAAGGAGTTAAAGTAGCATTGGAGCAATGGGATAAGATATATTGGAGGATATATCTGCAGAGAATTTGGAATAAAAAAAATCAGTGGTTATATTTAGATTTTAAACTTTGCTTATTAGATTTTATATATATTTTACATATGCAACATAGATCATGTAAGATTTTGTTCACACCCTATATAATAAAAGGCTAATATGCATATCGACCAAATGGTAAACAACCAGTCGCTATGATGTGCACTGACCAGGAGGCAAACACTCAATGCAGGAGCTGCCCCCTGGTGGTCAGTGCACTCCCGCAGGGGGATCCCCGCTCAGCCTGAAGCCCTGAGCCAGGCTCATGGCTGGTGAGCACATCAGTGGTGGCGGGAGCCTCTCCAGCAGTGCTAAGGATGTCCGACTGGCGGCCACCCGGATTGCAAGAGGACGCAGGCCAGGCTGAGGGACCCTCTCCCCCACACCGGGAATTCCGGGTCTCTAGTATGTCTATAACAACATGAGTAGGACTGCGAAATTCACTTGACTATTATAGTAAAACCCATATAATCTGCAAGAGGACGCAGGCCAGGCTGAGGGACCCTCTCCCCCACACCGGGAATTCCGGGTCTCTAGTATGTCTATAACAACATGAGTAGGACTGCGAAATTCACTTGACTATTATAGTAAAACCCATATAATCTGCAAAAAGTGATCTGAAGGGTGGTCCACTCATTTTCTAAATGTTAGAGACATAATAGAGGCTATTATTACTTTCTTAAACTATATCCACTGTGTGAGGACATTGAAAAATGGGTGAAAAATGGTTCACTCAGGGAAGAAAAGAGTTTTTCCAGGCAACTTTTCATAGTCCTGCAGCTGCCCAAATTTACCAGTATGGTTGGCCATAATAGGAAACACAGTTTTTGTCAGAGTTGGTTAATAGTTAAAGATTTTGAAAAGTAAAGCTACCGTATTTTTCCGGCGTATAAGACGACTTTTGAAATGAAAAGTCAACTGAAAATCGGGGGCAAAAGACCAAAATTGCACAAAAATTACCTGCAGATCTTGATGGCAAAGTAAGTCTTTTTTTTTTTTTTTCAATATATATATTATTGATTTTGTACAGAGAGGAAGGGCGAGAGATAGAAAGTTAGAAACATCGATGAGAGAGAGTCATCGATCAGCTGCCTCTTGCACAACCCCTCCTGGGGATGTGCCCACAACCAAAGTACATGCCCTTGACCGGAATCGAACCTGGGACCCTTCAGTCCCCAAGCCGACGCTCTATCCATTGAGCCAAATCAGTTTCAGCAAAGTAAGTCTTTTCTTTGAAGTGGGGGGTAATCTTATATAAGCCTAAACCTATGTTTTAACTGTAAAATTAGGGGGTCGTCTTATACGCCCGAAAATACGGGTAATAATGTTTTTTGTAATATTGACAGGACAAAAATTTATCTGTATTCAGGAGACCCTGGGCAGTTCCAGTGCAATGGAGGATGCTGTTAATCCTCACCTGAGGATATTTTGTCATGGATGGAGAGAGTGGAAGGAAGATGAGAGCCAGAGAGAGAACATCCATGTGAGAGACACATTGATTAGTTTTGTTGCCTCCGCAGGCTCAGGGAGGGGCTTGAGCCTGCAACCGGAGAACATGCCCTTGACCTGAATTGAACCCAGGACCCTTCAGTCCCCAGGCTGATGCTCTATCCATTGAGCCAAACCGGCTAGGGCCAATGGAGAATTTAATATTTGTTCCTTCTTCTTTGTCTCTTCTTAAATAATGACAGAACAATCCTTATATTGTATTTTAAGAATTTTGATTATTCTAGGTTATGCAGGCCTGTAAACAGCTTTCAGACAGTAATCAACTATTATAGCATCTTAAATCACAGTTTAGCTAGAGTGAGCTTGAGGTCTCCAATTTTGATCTTCTGTATTAATTTTTCTTCATGGAATATCAAGTAGTTTGGCATAGAAAACAATATAGAAAAAGTATAACACTTTTTTCTGCTTTAAAATATTTTTTGTAATTGTAGGTATTAATATAGTATAGTTTTAATTACTAAAATAGTTTTCACTTTTGATTAATATAATCTAAGCCATATTAAATAGTGATGGGATATTTATGAAGGTAAGAACAGAAGGTAAGATGAAAATTTACGTATGGCTCTGTCCATGTAAGTGAAGAGAGGAGTTGATGCTAAAAACAGCATCTCCCCTGATATTCATATGGTTATTTTTTTCATTAGTGATCTGATATTTGCCTTGGTTCTCCTTTTTTTTTTAATCTACTTCAAACCTGAGAAAGTACCAAGAGCTACTGATAGAAGAAAGCCAGGTAAATATATTATTTTTTTACATGATTTTATTTACACAGGATTAAAATGAACGTTTTCTGTGAAATAACAAAATTCTCACTACTACATAAAGAGCTTATGGAGCTTTGTCCTAGAAGGTTATTGTTTCACAGTAACAATAACAACAATGCTATCATTTGAGTATTTTGTTTATATTTGGCCTTTACTTATATTGTTTCATTTAATCCAGTTAAGAATCCACTGCCTGTAGGTACTATTTTCTGTTAATGTTACAGAACAAACAGAGGCTTAAGAGTTTATGATGCTTTTGGCTGCTGGTATCAAATCAGGAGATAGAAAATGGCTTAATTGATCAGGTTCTAAAAATAAATCTCACTTAACAAGATTCGTGGAAGAGGTAGCTTGGTAGTTGATTCAGTGAAACAAGTACATCCCCGGTTCAGGATCAGTTTCTCTGCTGTCCTCATGGTTTCCCTCTCAACATTCCTGCAGATTCCCAGCATCGTTTTCTCATAAAGCCAATCAGGAAGGCAGGGAGAAGGGCAAGGTTCACCCTTCTTCATGTTTCATACTTGGCAAGGAAACCCTTTTCTTCAAGTTGCTTAGCGGATATCTTCTTCTGCCTTACTGAAGAGAACTACCATTCCCTCCCCTAAACCAATTACCTGCAAAAGGTTACCATAATTGGTTTCAATCAGTCATCCTTCATCCTCTGGGCTTGGAAACATTGCTCCCTTGTCCTGAACTTCCTAAACAAAACTGGGGCTCTTTGGCAAAGAAGATGTATCTTGAGGCTATGTGGAGAATAAAGTGGGTCCCTGCTTTAATGAAACTTATTTTCAATTTTCAAGGAGAAATGTATAACGCCAAGTAAATAAATGTAGTCGGCAATTTCAGAAAGTTATAAGTACTGTAAAAGCAATGAAGTAGGGTGATGTAATTTAAAGAGTGACTGGGAGGCTAGGTAGTCAGAGGAAGGTTCTTAGAGAAGGGACCGTTTATGCAGAACCCTGAGTAATATTGAAAGAATCAGTTATGAGGAGATTTGGGACTAAAGAATTTCAGGCAGGTTTCAAGTACCATTGAGGAAACCTCTCAGCATCAGCATAATTGCTCAGGTATATATAAAATACTGTATGCATCAAGTTTGGAATGATAAACTATATTTCCTGGGGCCTACTTTTGGTTTTTACTGAAGAATTGGGCGAGAGGTCTAGTTTACTTGGGTTTTCCTAGATAATAAGGTTGACTGTCTCTTATCTCCTAACTAGGACAGTGGTACATGTGGGTTTTATAATAATGTTGGCTATAGAAATAGGTAAGATTTATTGAACACTTACAGCCTATTTGATGTACACAAAGGATGGTACAACTGCCATAAAATTTCCCAAATTGGATTAGACTCTCTTACTGTGTGCTCTCACAGCAGCCTCTACTCTTCCTTTTGTCATATCTGTCATATGTTAATGAATTATTTGTGTGATATTTTAATGTCTTATTTCCCAATTAGATTGGAAGCTCCCTGAGGACAAGAGCCATAGTGTTGTTTTCTCCAGTATATTCCCACTTATTAGCATAGTGCTTGGAATTCAGATTAGGTGTCTGTGGAATAAATGAATTGAGGATTCACTACAGTGTATCATTATATCTAGCTCATTTTATCCACAATATTTCTAATATTTGGTACCAGAATAAATGTATAATCTCTAAGAAATGTTTTCTGTAATATAGGCACTTAGTCCCCTGGTGAATTTTAGGGTAATAGATTACCTAGTTGTTTTACCATGAAATATGTGTATAACCTGTATAATAAAAGCCTAATATGCTAAGTGCCTGGTCGTCCATTCAATCAATCAAAGCGTAATATGCTAATGATATGCTAAGGCTGCACAATGGCTCACTATGACATGCACTGACCCCGGGAGATGCTCCGACTGTTAGGTTAGTTTGCTGCTGGGGTCTACAGTTGGGACTGAGTGAGATAGGCTGGACATGCTTCGGAACCTTCCCATAGTCCCTCCCCAGCTGGCCAACCTCCTGCATCCTTCCCCAGCTGGTCAGTGCACAAGTGGGGTCCCTTGGTCTGGCCTGTGCCCTCTCGCAATTCAGGACCCTTCGGGAGTTGTCACAGAGCCAGTTTCAGCCTGATCCTGCAGGCCAGGTCGAGGGACTCCACTGGTGCACGAATTCATTCACCGGGCCTCTAGTTTTAATATAAATTTGTATTAGAATAATCTTTTCTTTTAACAAATTTAATAATGAAATGTTACTTTATAGTTTCAAGATTTCTTTAAATCTCACAATGATCTTGTGAGATAGGTGAAAATTGACTACAGAGGTTTATAAGTGGAAATAGATTTACCCAGAGAAGGTACTAGGGATACTATGTGGCAGAACTGAATCATATTAAGATTATTTTTGGTTCTGAGGTCAGTGTTTCTTTCATTATACTACAGCTGCCTCTTTTAAAATGAGAGATTCATGCATATATAGCTTAAGTAGGCAGAATCATGAATTTAATGGTAGTTAAAAGTTTGTACCAATACTTGGATTAAATTGAAAGTATTGCTATAGTGTGCATTAAGCACAAGTCTATACAATTACTTAACTCCAAATATGCTATATCATAAATAAAGTCTGGTTTTTGTTCGAAATCCTTGTGCTTTTGTTATATAAGTTAATTGGTTTGGGATTTGGGGTAGCTGGGATTTCAAAATTTTGATCAATGAACTATTCTCTATTTCTTACCAATTAGCTTCAATTTGGAGAGTAGAGTAGGGAAAGGAAATAATAATAAGATATAAATAAGAATAAGGGTAGGGAAAGGAAAGGATTGTTTTTCCTTTTGTACCCCTTTCCAATATAGAATCTTGATATGAATTATTGATAGAATATTCTTTTTGTTTGTTTTTGTGATGGTAAAATATATATAACATAAAATTTATCATTTAAGCCATTTTTAGGTATACATTTCAGTGGCATTAAGTACATTCACATTATTGTGCAACCATCCCCATCGATCTATAGAAGTGTTTCATCTTCCCAAACTGAAACTCTTTACCTGTTAAATAATAACTCCTCCCTTTCCCTTTTCCCAAGCCCTTGGGAACCACCATTCTAGTTTCTGTCACAATAAATTTGACTATTCTAGGTACCTCGTATAAATGGAATTATACAGTTTTTGTCTTTTTGTGTTTGGCTTCTTTCCTTTCTTAATCCCTCTAGCAACTTCATATGACTCCATTGCTCCTTTAAACTATTTTGCCTCAGTGTATTTCATTGCTTATTGTGGGAGTTATGAGGCTGGGAGCAATGGGAGTTGTGAGGCTGGGGAGTGGGAAGGGAATGCGTGGATAGTTCCATTTTTAGTTGGGGCGAGAGGCAATAGAAAAGAGAGAGGTTAAAGAAAAAGGTTAAGGAAAACATTTACAGCTGCTAATAAGTTGGGCAGAATGACAGCAACCAAAAATGCTCCACAAATAGTTCCAAATTCTTCAGCTGGTATTTGAGACTTAAGAACTGGGATGTAATGTTTGTCAGATAGGAGCTCAGATTACCATTTCAGGTAGAGCTGTTTCTTCCTTCTTTCTGTACCTAGAGGCAAAGTAACTGACATACATTACTTCAGTTGGTGAATTTTAGAGTCAGAAATCAAAAGAAAAGGAATATATAATGTCTAGGAAAAAAAAACTTTCTCCTTCAATTATGAATCTCCTATAATTATTGTCTCTTCCAACCAACATATGGCCTATTTTTTTTGTTTTGTTTATTTGTTTTTTGGACTAGGGCATCTGGAAAATTCCATGTGGTCCATGAGCAATAGTATAACCATATTGAATCTATTTACAGTCATTTCTGTAGTACTGACTATTAGAAAAAAATAGAAACAATTCCTTAGTTTTATTTTTTTCATTCATTTGTTGTTTATAATTGGATTGAAATTATGTGATGATTATACTCTATCAGTGCATTTAAGCAATAGCTATTAGGAAGCTATTAAAGGTATTTCAATATGCATTTTCAAACCCTGAATTAAACATATTATTTTTTTATTTAGAAATATAGTAGTGGAAAAACCTGAGTGAGGTTTCTTACCATAAAATTCTTATATATACACATAGGTGCGCACGCTCGTGCACACATGCACACACACACACACACACACACACATTTGTGTGTATATATTGGGAATAATTTGCAAGTAGTTTAACCTGGGAATGAGTTACTAATTCATTTTGAATTCAAATTGTTACTAGGTCAATTATGTAAGTGAGTTGGACTTAGGTATAAATTTAGGGCTAGAAAGATTAGGGTAGATACATGTTGTTATTAAAATGTTAAAGGCTGTTGATGCTTTTCTGTGAGATGGGGATATTAACAAGATCACACTATAAGCAAGCACTGGCAACAATGCTGCGAGTTGACAAAGTGTTTTTGTGTATTAGGTCCTCAGCAAGATAGCTTCCTTAAAAGGGGAGTTGGAGACAGTTTACTAAAGGTATGTGCAGAGTTACAACCAACAAGGGATGGAGGAACACTGAGGAATTAGCATCAAGGGAAGAGTTACCTGCCTTAGATCTGCAGGAGAAAAGGGAGAGGGCAGTTAACCAAGATCCAGTGAGCACTGTGGTCTTTGCAGAAATGTCACCCTCCGGGGGCTGTGGCTTTATGAAGAGGACCACAGATCCTGTGAAACTCACCGTAAACAGAGGCTGGAGGCCTACCTAGCAAAGAGGGGGTCTTCTTTCCTGCCTGTTCATCAGCTGAAGCCTCCTTACTGTAGAATCCATCTGGGAGCCAGAGGGCACGGGAACCAGGATGACATACTCTGTAGCTGCAGATCAGCCTCCCAGGTCTGTGCAGGGCAAAAGTGTAGGGAGTAGATACGGTAGGGCCAGTGGAGAATATATAGGAAAATGTGTTTTTTTACTGTTTAAAAAAATTTAAAGCCAAGTCTTCTACTTCTTTGTGTTGAATGTCCTGAGAAAATAGAAGTTTTAAGTTGGGTTTTGTCAACATAGCATTTAAAATTAGTTTTTAAAACCCACTTAACTATCTAGAAAAGCCAAAGCGACTGTGATGACCAATGACCGGCTGGTAGCTATGACATGCACTGACCACCAGGGGGCAGACACTCAATGCAGGAGCTGCCCCCTGGTGGTCAGTGCGCTCTTACAGCCAACCTCCCACAGTCCCTTCCCCCAGCTGATTGGGGCTGGCCAATCACCTCGGTCCCTCCCCCCTGGCCAGCAGGGCCCAATCGGCCTCCATTGGGACTAGGCAAGATGGCTCTGATCACTAGCCAGGCCAAAGGACCCCGCCTGTGCATGAATTTATGCACTGGGCCTCTGGTTTAACGATAATATAAATTTGTATGCATTTTATGAGGTGGGGAAAATATTCCTTCTGCTTTCCGCTATCTTTTCATTCCTTTATTTGTTTAAGAAATATTAACTGTCCCTCTTATGTCTGCCTTCTTTGAGCCTCTTGAGCTGAGATATGAATAACACAGCAGTCTCTGTCCATCGGGAGCTCACCATCCAGAAGGGGCTCGCCACCAGATTATCACGCTGGCTAACAAAGCACTATAATGATATGCACCAAGTGCTCCCGGAGTTGTGAAAAAGGGTGTTGAATCCAGCCTAGGGCTACGGTAGTCTCAGAAGCTATTTCTAGGAGGATATTTATTAAATAAGGAATAAGAATTAGCCAAATTAGGTGGGGGGCAAGTAAAGAGTATTCTAGGAGAGAAAAATACACCAACACGGCTGCATTAAAGAGTACGGCATATATGGTGAACTGCAAGAAAGTTGGTACGGCTGGATGTGCTGTAAGGGATAAATCTGGCAAGTTAGATAGGAACTATTTTGAGAGTAACCTTGAGTGGCCTGGGGGACAAGTAATTTTAAGCAGATAAGAGACATCTTCTGAGGTGCAATTTAGAAAAATCATTCTGGAAATAATGTGGAGGGGGGGAGACAGATATATTAGAGAGCTATTGTAATAAGTAAGCTACTGTAGTAATAATCATTTTTCTACATCACTGGCAGCCCCGTGGATGTCTCAGGATGTAGAGCATAGGGGACTTGGTAGCTACATGTGGACATCAGGCTTTCTAAGATGCTGTAATTGTGGGCAGAAGTTTCAGTCTTAGGCTTTAAGGGACTGCAGAGGAAAGACAGACAGGTGTGAGGAGGAAGATGAGTTCAGTTTGAGGTACCACTCAGACCTAGAGATGGAGCACTCTGGGAGGAAATCGGGTACGTGGTTTTTAAGCTGGGGTGTGGAGGAAGTGTGTCTAGGCTGGAGATACAGAATTGGGAAGGAAAGGGGAAGAGAGATAATATTTGTAAGCAGAAGGTACCTGTGTGCCAGGCACCTTGTTTGTAAGTTACTTTATTCTTTTTTTTTTTTAAACATATTTTTATTGATTTTTTACAGAGAGGAAGGGAGAGAGGGAGAGAGATAGAGAGCTAGAAATGTCGATGAGAGAGAAACACCGACCAGCTGCCTCCTGCACACCCCCCACCGGGGATGTGCCCGCAACCAACATACATGCCCCTGACCGGAATCGAACCTGGGACCTTTCAGTTCACAGACCGATGCTCCACCACTAAGCCAAACTGGCTTTGGCACTTTATTCTTTACAGTGTTATGAAGTAGCTGTTATCATCTGCATTTTAATGATATTGGCTTCATTTTAATGATGAGAAAACAAAAGCTTTAGTAGGATAAGTAACGTGGCCAAGTAACACATGTCAGACCTGGAATCTGAACTGAAGTTTAGCTCATCCTTTCTCCCTTCTAAACAATTAACTTGCCCTGGTCAGTGTGGCTCTGTTGGTTGGAGCATCGTTCATACACTGAAAGGTGGCAGGTTCTATCCCTGGTTGGAGCATGTAAAGAGGCAATCAGTTGATGTTCTCTCTCTCTCTCTCTCTCTCTCTCTCTCTCTCTCTCTCTCTCTCTCTTTCTCTCTCTCTCTCTCTCTCCCTTCCTCTCTTTAAAAATCAATGAAAAACATATATTTGAGCAAGGATTAAAAAAAAAATCAAAGAATCCTAACATAAAAAAATACAATAACTTTATTGAAGTATGAAATGTACTAGAGTATATACAAAAGTGTACATATCGTAAGTCTATAGACTGAATTTTCACTTAACTAAACACACCAGTGTGACCAAGCACGCACATCAAGAAAAAGAACATTACCAGCACTCAGAAGCTGCACACATGCTATGCCCTCCTGTCTTCCCAACTTTAAGCAACATAGATTAGTTAATTTGTCTTACTCATTATGTATGGCCCACTTTTTTTTGGCTTGTCTAGCATTTGAAGCCCTGAGATGGGAGTGAAGCCATCTTTATGGGAATGAATGCAAGGGAGAAAGTGAGAAGACATCAAGATGGGACTTCAAGGAATACTTAAGGGGTTGGAGGAAGAATTTGAGACTGAGACTGAAAGGGAACACTAGGGAGACACGAAGGAAACTTGTAAGGGGACTGGCATCACAGAAGTCAAGGAAGAGGATGGTTTAACTTTAGACTAAGATCATTTGTGACCACAGGGAGGACAGTTTCAGTGGTTTGGACCCACGCTCACATGCAGTGATTTCTGGAGCTGCCTATCAGGCAAGGAAGTGGAGACCTCACATGTGGACAGCCTCCACTTGGGAAAAAAGCACAGAGAGAAGACTAACTATTATAGAAGAGGGTGTACATTTTTTACTTAGGTAATTTTGAATGAGGTAGAGCATTAGTTGGGAAACACTGGTTTTATCATTTTGTAAAGAGGTTTTATCAATTACTTTGAACCTTTTTTTTTAAATTAAAGATGACAGTACTGGAATGCTCTAGGGGACATGGAAGGGAAAAAGAAGGCAGTAGGTAAAGTGGTTTTAGCTTTAGTAGATGGGCTTAGAAAGTGATTGTGAGTTTTTAAAATTATTTTTAGGGTGAGGTAAGATACTTTGGTGGGGTTACATTGCTAGCTTTTCTCAACTGTTTGTTAAAAGCTTTTATGACTCATAGGCGATTGGGATAAAGGGGACATTTGCAAATGATGATTGGGGAATGACTTTGGAATAGTTGAAAAGCTTAGTAGCTGTCTACTCTGGCTGCCAATCAGTAGCACATAACTTAAAGCAAATGTCTGGTGGGAAAGTATTTTAGAAATCTCTTCTGGTTAGCATACTTTAACTCCTTTCTATAGAGCAAACATATCAAACTCAAAGGCTAACACAGGCCAAATAAGCAAGGTTTAAGTTTATGTGGGCCGCAAAAAAATAAAAGCTTAATTTTTCATAGAAACGAAGGTTTATTTCGATAGAGACATGCTGAATACAAAGGGCTAAAATAAATGAGTAATCATTAACATAAAATAACAGAACATTTTAATAAAAATTAATATTTTTCTTGAACATTAACTTACCAGACACTGAATAACTGCACAGATTAATAAGCGTAATGCAAATCTATCTTTCTTGTTCCCCGAAAGCGAAACATTTACTGTTGTGCACACCAAACAAGTCAGTACAAGACTAACGACATGGCAATTGGCTGCTAAAATATTCATTGCTATGCTGCTAGTATTAGTGGAGAGAAATGATGCACCTGTGGGTAAGGTGCATAAGTGAAATGAATGCAACATGATTGTAGTAATCAGTCATTAGTGAACATTGTAGTTCATTATTAATAATTATGTATAATAGGATATAAAAAAGACATGACATTTTTATTAAAATGTTTCTTACATACTATTATATTGGCTGGGCCACAAATATATTCATTGTGGGCTGCATGTGGCCTGCAGGCTGAGAGTTTCACATGCTTGCTGTAGAGTATCTCTAAATTTCTTTCCTGCTTTTTAAGTTGATATCAATAGAAGGGATAAATGAGAATACTGAGTAAAACCCCTATTAATAGTGCAGAATATTACTCTTTAAAATACTTTTTATGAAGTATATGCTGTTTGAGTCTCTTTATGTACAACTAGAGGCCCAGTGCACAAATTCATGCACATTGAAAGGAAATTAATTAGAAAAAATATTTTAGAGGCTGGGACTGCAGGAGGGCTCCAGGGTGTGTCTATCCTGTCTTACCCAGTCCCCATCAGAGCTCGGGGCTGGCCAGGGAGGGACTATGAGAGGGTCCCAGGGCATGCATGTCTGGCCCATCTCACCCAGTTTCGATCAGCTGGATCCCAGCAGCAAGCTAACCTACAAGTTGGAGTGTCTGCCCCCTGGTGGTAGTTAGTGCGCATCATAGCCACTTGGTTGAGTGGTTGACCAAACAGTTGACCAAATAGTTGGACACTTAGCATATTAGACATATATATATATATACACACACACACACACACACACACACACACACACACATATATATGTATGTATGTATATATATATATATATATATATATATATATATATATATATATGGCATATATATATTCTAGAAAGTGTAAACTAATTTTTGTTAACTGAAAGCAGACCAGTGGTTGCCTCTTGGAGGCATAGTGGGAGGGGCCAGAAAGGGTTGGGAAGGAGAGATTACAAAAGCTTTGGGGGTGATGGATTTGTTCATTATCATGATTGTGATGATGGTTTCATGGATGTATACACATTTCAAAATGTATCAAAGTACCCACTTTGCTATGTGCAATGTATGACTGCATGTAAAGCTGTTCTTAAAAACAGTTATTATTTAGGTAGTAAATATTCAAAGTAAAAAAATTTAAAATACAAATAAAGTGATGAAAATAAAAATAATAATATAACACTCTGACTTTTCTATATTCATACCTATATGTAAATTTTTTTATATTATTTACAAAGAAAAACATTAAACCACCTGACTAAAAAGGACCCTTTTAAATAAGAGCAGGGAAGGCAACAATAGATAACATTTATGAACACTTGTCATTTTCCATGTTCCCTGTAAACCCCCCCCCCCCTCAGACACAACTTTCAAAATAATTTGCTTATTTCACTCTGCCAGGCACTGTATAAGTCAATGGAGATAGAGTGGTGAGCCTGACATGCCTGCCAGAGAAGTAAACGGCATAGGGAACAGTTTGTGCTTGGGAGACTCTAGAAGAGAGAGATGTCCTCCTTCCTAGAGACAGAAACTCAGAAGCGCTTTAGTTGTGTGTATGTTTGGGGAGGGATGATTTTGGAAGATGTTAGAAGCTATTTCTTTATTATTTATTAAAAAGTATATTTGAATTAAAACCTTTTAAAGTATAAGTTAGAATGAGTTCTGTGTAACATTATTAATGGCATATTTGCCCTTTACATAAATCTCATGACTGTTTTATTAGAGCTTCAAAATGTAGCCGACAGGGTCAGGGTTATTATTTACTTTTTGTCATATAGTTATAAAAGGCAATAAATTAAGTTTTGTCAGTATATATTTAATATAACTTGCAATATCCAGCATGAGGTGAATTAACTAAAGTTTGCAACTATTGCTGTTCTAAGCAAAATTTGTTAAGTACTTTCAGTTGATCATTTAATATGCTTATATTCTTTTCAAATCAACAATGGGGAGCATGTGCAGGTCAATATGATTTTTCTCTTGGGAACTTGAATAAAGTGGCATTTATTTGAAAAATCTTCCAATATGGGCAGTGGTTTTTATTTATTTGTTTGTTCGTTTATTTTTTTACAATATACAAAATAAATCTATCACCAGACTGTAGATACAAAATAATTAGCCATTTACATGCAATAAACTTTAATATTTCAAGAAAATTTATTTTAAATGTAATAATATTACATGCAATAAACCTTGATATTTCAAGAAAGATTTTAAATATATTATTACAAAAACTGTACTAATATAGTATAATATCACAAAAGTTGTAGGAAATATTAAAAACCTGCAAGTAACAGAATTACTTCTATCTATACTAATAAAAGCCTAGGTGGTCCTCATGCCCTCACGTGACGCCCTCTCATCATCACAAGATGGCCACCACAATCTGGCCATCACAAGCTGCCACCACAAGAAGGCCACCATAAGATGGCCGGCAGGGGAGGGCAGTTGTGGGTCAAACAGGGCAGCAGGGGAGGGCAGTTGTGGGCAATTGGGCCAGCAGGAAAGAATAGTTGGGGAAAACCAGGTCTGCAAGGGAGGCAGTTGGGGGTGACCAGGCTGGCAGGGGAAGGCAGTAGGGGGCAATGGGCTGGCAGGGGAGCAGTGAGGCATCAATCAGGCCAGCAGGGGAGCAGTTAGGGGGCAATTTGGCTGTCAGGCAGGTAGAAGCGATTAGGAGTAATCAGGCAGGCAGGCAGTCATGCTGTTAGGAGCCAGCAGTCCCATATTGGAGAGGGTGCAGGCTGGCCTGAGGGGGACACCACTCCCACCCCCTACCCCCACAACCCCCATGCACGAATTTCATCCACCAGGCCTCTAGTATATTATATATTCTCCCCCCCACCCCCCGGCTCTATTTTTGGTCATCAGTTTATGTTGTTCATTATATTCCACAAATGAGTGAAATCATGTGATATTTATTTTTCTCCAACTGGTTTATTTCGCTTAGCATAATGCTCTCTAGGTCCATCCATGCTGTTGCAAATGATGAGTTCCTTCTTTTTTACAGCAGCTTAGTATTCCATTGTGTAGATGTACCACCACTTTTTAATCTACTCATCTGCTGTGGTGGGCATTTAGGCTGTTTCCAAATCTTAGCTATTGTAAGTTGTCCTGCTATGAACACAAGAGTGCATATATCCTTTCTGATTGGTGTTTCTGATTTCTTGGGATATACTCCCGAAAGTGGGATCACTGGGTCAAATGGGAATTCCATTTTAATTTTTTTGAGGAAACTCCATACTGTTTTTCACAGTGGCTGCACCAGTCTGCATTCCCTCCAGCAATGCAGCACTTGTTTGTTGATTTATTGATGATAGCTATCCTGACAGGTGTGAGATGGTACCTCATTGTTGTTTTGATTTGCATCTCTCAGATGATTAGTGACTTTGAGCAGGTTTTCATATGTCTCTTGGCCTTCTACATGTTGTCTTTAGAAAAGTGTCTATTTAGGGCCTTTGCCCATTTTTTTTTTTATTGGATTGTTTATCTTCTTTTTGTTAATTTGTATGAGTTCCCTGTAAATGTTGGATATTAAACCTTTATTGGAGATAACATTGGCAAATATGTTCTCCCATGCAGTGGGCTTTCTTATTGTTTTGTTGATGGTTTCTTTTGCTATGCAGAAGCTTTTCATTTTGATGTAGTCCCCATTTGTTTATTTTTTCCTTAATTTCCATTGTCTTAATTTTTTGTTGCAATGGTAAATGGGATTTTTTTTCAATTTCTTTTTTTGTGAGTTCATTATTGGGGTATAAAAAAAACACATAGATTTCTGGCTGAAACTGGTTTGGCTCAGTGGATAGAGCATCACCTGCAGACTGAAGGGTCCCAGGTTCGATTCCAGTCAAGGGCATGTACCTTGGTTGCGTGCATATTCTCAGTAAGGGGTGTGCAGGAGGCAGCTGATCGATGTTTCTCTCTGATTGATGTTTCTAACTCTCTATCCTTCTCTCTTCCTCTCTGTAAAAAATCAAGAAAATATATATTTTTTATAAACCATAGATTTCGGGATGTTAATTTTGTATCCTGTTATATTGCTGACTTCCTTTATTAAGTTTGGTAGTTTTTTTTAATGTAGTCTGTAGGGGTTTCTATCTACAATATCATGTTATCTGTGAATAATGACCGTTTTACTTCTTTTTTGATTTGGATGCCTTTTATTTCTTCTTCTTGTCTGATCTTTATGGCTGGCACTTTCAGTGCTATGTCAAACAGGAGTGGTGAAAGTAGGCATCCCTGTCTTGTTCCTGTTCTTAGGGGAAATGCTTTAGTATTTTCCCATTGAGTATGATGTTGGCTGTAGATTTGTCATATATGGCCTTTATCATATTGAGGTATGCTTCCTCTATTCCCATTTTGCTGAGAGTTTTTATCAAAAATGGGTATTGGATTTTATCAAATGCTTTTTCTGCATCTGTTCATGTGATTTTTGTCTTTCAATTTGTTTATGTGATGTATCACATTTATTGATTTGTGAATATTATACCAGCCTTACATCCCTGGAATAAATCCAACTTGATCATGGTGTATGATCTTTTTAATATATTGTTGGATGCAATTTGCTAATATTTTGTTGAGGATTTTGGCATGTATGTTCATTAGGGATATTGGCCTGTAATTCTCTTTTTTTGTAGTGTCTTTATCTGGTTTTGGAATTAGGATATTGCTGGCTTCATAAAAAGAGTTTGGAAATGTTCCTTCCGCTAGGATTTCTGAAATAGTTTGAGGTGTTCTTTAAATGTTTGGCAAAACTCCCCTGTGAAGCCGTTTGGACCTGGGCTTTTCTTTGGTGGGAGTTTCTTGATTACTGGTTCTATATCATCAGTTGTTATTGGCCTATTCAGGTTTTCTCATTCTTCCTGATCCAAATTTGGGAGTTCTTTTTTTGTCTAGGAATTTGTCTGTTTTATCCACATTGTCCAGGTTGTTGGCAATATAATTGTTCATAGTATTTTTTTACAATCCTTTGTACTTCTGTGGTGTCTGTTGTTACTTCTCCATTTTCATTTCTGATTTTATTCATTTGGGTCCTCTCTTTGTTTCTTGATGAGTCTGGCTAACAATTTGTGAATTTTGTTTATCCTTTCAAAGAACCAACTTTGGTTTTATTAATTTTTTTGTATTGTTTTTAGTCTGCATATTATTAATTTTTGTTCTAATCTTTATTATTTCCTTCCTTCAACTTACTCTGGGCTTTTCTTGTTATCTTTCTAGTTCTTTAAGTTGTAGGGTTAAATAGTTTATTGCCCATTTTTCTTTTCTTTTCTTTTTTTTTTCTTTTTTTTTGAGATATGCATGTAGTGCTATGAACTTCCCTCTCGGGACTGCTTTTGCTATGTCCCAGAGATTTTGGGTTGTTGTGTGTTCATTTGCATTTGTTTCCAGGAAGTGCTTTATATCTTTCTTGATCTCATTGGTAACCCATTTATTGTTTAATGAATGCTATTTAGCCTCCATCTCTTTGAATGTTTGGGGGTGCTTTTACTGTAGTTGATTTCTAATTTTATTCCACTGCTATCTGAGAAGATTTTTGATGTGATTTCAATCTTCTTGAACTTGTAGAGATTTGTTTTGTGTACTAACATATGATCTATCTTTGTCATTCTTAATAATTTTTGAATGAAGGGCTGTGTACAGGCCATGATGGTTATGTCGAGAAGGGAGTGGTGAGGTTCTTACAAAGAGGAAAGTATAGGGACTATCAGGAAAGGCAGCTGGAAAGGAAGGGGCCGGGTCATGACCAGGTGCAGTTCAAGTTAAGGTGAATGGACTTCATCGTGGAGCTCATGGGCGCCAGGCAGAGTAGCAGGCTCAGAAGTGCACAAGCTGTCTTTCTGGGGCTTGTGTGCTGCTAGAGTTGCAGGTTCATCTGGAGAAGCAGTGATTGCAATGACCTAGCTTTTCCTGATTCTCTAGGCAATATCCAGCACTTAAGTTCCTTGCTTTAGGTGATCCTAAAAATATTCACTGAGAATCTACTCAGCACTGAATACTTGTCAGTGAACAAAGCAAATGTGGTCCTTGCCATCCTGAAGCCTGCAATCAGAGTAAAAAAGACCAGCATCTCATGACCAGGCATGCCTGCACATTCTGTACACATTTTTCAAGGGCAATGGTCTTGATATCAGCTGTAGAATAACCAATTATTGATTGGAGAGGCAGTGATGGTACTGCTTAAGTATCATACCATCTTTAAATGTTTTCCATATAAATACTTCTTAAAAGCAGAAACATCTTTCTACTTAACAAATTCATGAGGCTTAATAAGCCAGTTTTTCTTTGCTGGCCATTGTCTTTATGGTGTGTACTGACAATTTATTTATATTATGTATATATTTCTCAATTGTTTTGCTTGTTTTCTTGGCAAGGTTAAGAGCTTTGGAATGTATATTAATTATGTATATTTTATAGTTGCCTACTGTCATTTGGCATGAAGTCAAGGGAGGGAAATATTTGTGTCAAACTGAAAACAAAAAACAAGGTAAAAAATATATTATTTTAGGTTTGCAGACTTTTAAAATATTAAAGATTGCTTAGAGATTCTTTATGTTGTCTATTTTATCACATTTTTCTTAGTTATTAATATGGAAGTGATCTAACAAATGTAAAAGTAAACAATGACCCTTTTAAATCTATGTATTTTTAAAAATTATAAAAGGCAACGAAATAGGTATAGGTTGTTATTTCTTTTCCATATCACCCAACAACTCATTTAAGTAGCTTTAACCCAAATAAAATGAGGGTCTTAACTCTAAATTTTAATAAAAAGACATCCTTTTGTCCATTTACTGGAGGTATTGGTGATATAACATGCACATTTTCTGATGGATCTGTAGTTAATATTTAATTTTTTCCCCCAAATGTCAATACTGATGATGTTTGAAAATGTTTCAGATTTCCTTTCTTTTTAGAGGGCAGAGAATAGTTTCACATCAGTTTCTTTTTATTTTTTATTGTCGTTTAAGGATATGATATGTTTATTGGAGAGAGAGAGAGACAGAGAGAGACAGAGAGAGACAGAGAGAAATATAGATGTGAGAGAGAAACAATTGGTTGTATCCTGTATGCATCGCCACCAGGGATGGAACCTGAAACCTAGATATGTGCCGTGACCAAGAATTGAACCCACAGCCTTTTGCTGACGCTCCAACCAGATGGGCCAGGGCTCTATTTAAAAAAATGTGTGTTTTTTAAATTTACTGATTTGAGAGGGAGAGAAAGACATTTATTTATTGTTCCACTTATTTATGTATTCATTGGTTGATTCTTATATGTGCCCATACCAAGGATTGAAACCACAATCTTGGCATATTGGGTTAATGCTCTAACCAACTGAGCTACTTGCCAGGGCCAGTTTCAGATCTTTTATTGTTGTTGTTAATCCTCAGCCCAGGATATTTTCCCCATGGATTTTTAGTGAGAGTGGAAGGGAGAAAGAGAGAGAGAAACATAGATGTGGGACACATTGTCTCCACATGAGCCCTGGGAGACTAGGGCTGGAAATTGAACCTGCAACCAAGGTATGTGCCCTTGTCTGGAACCCTCAACCCTTCTGTGTGCGGGCCAGTGCTATAGCCACTGAGCCATGCAGGCCAGGGCTAATTTCATATCTTTTTTAATGCATGGAAATGTAACAAGTTGAAATAAGCACTATTTAATGTTCAGGGCCCTACTTAGATAAAAATAGCCATTATGATAGGCTTATGGGAGATTTTGCAGTTTCCTAAATTACATAGCTACAGGCAAGTACTATCTAATTATGACATTTAGCCAGATCAAGGTGAGTTAATATAGGAAGAGAAAAAGGATTCAATGAAATTTAGGGTTAATAATTTCTTAGATTTCCTAACAGATATGATCTGTCAACAAGTTGGAGGACTATAATGGACAATTCTAGGGCCTGTTTGATATGAAATAATCTAATCTAGGTAGATGATAATAAATTCACATTATATGAAATACATAGTGACAGTCAGTGACAGTCAGTGACAGTCCTTAAGTGTTAAGTCTAAAGAGTCTCTACCTGTGTGGCTATAATGAGTGTTTCTGACCCTTTTCTTCCAGCTGTTGATATTTTGATAGGGATCCCTACCACCATAAATTACTATGATATTTGAAAGTCATGCAAGCCCTCTCTATTTCCACTATATTTGTTTATTGCTATATGACTTGTTCTCTTCTATCTGACTTTCAAATTATATTTCCATTTATTAGAATCCTGAGATTGTTGGGCCTTCCTATTTTTTTTTTTTTCCTGTTGATGACCGACAGTATTTTAACTTGCTGATTGACGTTTAAATAAGCTTAATAAGACCTGTATCTATTATTGGGAGATTCTGGGTATATTTATTTTGTTTGACAACAAAGGCTTCACTATTAACAGGTCTACTAGAGTATTTTACCAATCTAAATATTTTGAAATTATCCATGTTGGAGAGTGTTATAATTTAGAATTACTTTTCAAGACCTTTTCCCTTGCAATGATGAAAGAATTATTCAGGAGTTGAATGTGTCTTGAATGTGCTGTTTTCTAGTTCTATTAAAATGACAAGAGATCACTTATCCAGGAGGTGTCTTTTTAATGTTTTCTAGAAAGGGCATAAAATACTCCATTTTAGTATCTGCAAAAAAACTCAATTTTATTTGTGGTTAGGATTCTCCTATAGGAACCACTCCAAAGTAACCAGGCTGTGCAGAGCTTTATGTCCCATATAAAAGCAGCATTCAGATTGCTTATTTCCCTTTTATTTATTTGCATATGTAATTTATTGTACCTATAAAAAGGAAGATTCTTATAAAAAGCAACAAAACATGGGGAAAAAAGCAAATTATCATTTCTTCTGATATATTATAATTCAGAGTTTAGTTTAAAAAATAAGTTTGATGGATTCCATTTAATCTTGCTAGAGTTTTGATGGGAAGTTGAATGTATAAAAGCAAACTATCTTATCTAAAATCTTAAAAACATTATTTACCAGGTGCTAAGAATAAATTTACAGTGCTTTGGTGTTACTATTTATTGCATGTGTTGAATTCCAGGCTGCAAAATTATTACTACTTTGTTTCATAAAGTCCAGTAATTTTTAATATGTATTTATTTAAGTATTTATCCATGCTATGGGTCATGAGTTACCACTTTACTGTGAAAAATGGGACTTATAGATTTCATATTAAAAAACTTAGAAAAAAGAATTTTTAAAAAATGGAAAAAGCAGATGACATAATATCATATGCTATTCATTTTTGCATATTTCAGTTTATTAAATAAATTTATGAGTATATTTTTCTACTTTTGATGTAGCATTTTAAGGTTTACTATTAAGATTTTCTTCCTGATAGGCGTGGCTCAGTGGTTGAAGAGTTGACATATGACCCAGGAGCTCATGTTTTGATTCCCTGGCAGGGTGGCTGGCTCAATCCCCAGTAGGGGGCATGTAGGAGGCAGCCAAGCAATGATTCTCTCTCATTATTGATGTTTTTGTCTTTCTCCCTCTCCCCTTCTCTGAAATCAATAAAAACATATTTTAAAAATATTTTCTAAAAAAAAAAAAAGATTTTCTAATTCACACAAGTGGATGATATCAGAGATAACCTCAATTTGACATAGACAGCAAATCAATGACTATCTTTTGAAGCCAATTGTAAGGCTTTGAAATCCGATGCTCCAATTCACTGCAGAGTTGATACAGCAACATTTTTTTTCCTCCTGACATGGTAATTGAAGATAGACCTTTTTACTTCTCCATTTAAATTAATGTTGTATTACAAGAAAATTCAATTTGAGTTTTATCTTATCACCCTCCCAAGTTACACAGAACCAACAAGGAGAAGCAAAATTTTGGGTATTATACCTACCAAGTTATCTACAAATAAATGGTTCATTGTTCTTAAAGGAAAGGAAAAGGATATTTTCTAACTTGGATGATCTCTTCCATAGATGAGTTAAAACCTGGAAATTGAAAAAAAAAAAAAATTGAACTCTATTTTGATATGGTAATTGACTTTCTATTTTTTAAGGTTCTTTTTTGTAATGGTTACTGGGAACACTTGAAATGGATAAGCATTTTTGCCTGAAGCTTTTTAAGGCAGCCAGGAAATCTTTCTCCTTGAGTTGGCATAAGCAAAGATACTTTTTTCCATAGGATATTGCCAAAGGTTCATTTAACTTGGTAATCACATAGACTGTTTTGTAATTACTTCTTGAGGGCAATAATTCTCCACAAAATATTAGTCATTACCAGTGTTCTTTAAACCTATGGTCATCTAAAAAAGATAAAGAGTTAATGTGCAATTTCTTAATAAATTGTTAACATATATGAATGACCTAAGGAACATAGGATGTTAAATCAGTAACTTCATTCATTATCATGCAGTCCCAGTGAGGTAGATGTATTACTCTAATTTATAGACAAAGACTCAGGCAAATGCAGTTAAAAACTTAAAGTAAAATATTTCAATATTTATAGAATCCATATTTGAACCATTGAACATTTATTTTTTCATGGGTATAGGGTTTCACTTTTGCCATATAAAAAATTCTGGGGATTTGTTTCACAACAATGTGGACATACTTAACACTATCGAGTGTACACTTAAAAATGGTTAAGATGCCCGGCCGGTGTGGCTGATGTCATCACGGTTCCATTCCCAGTCAGCCAGCCAATCTATGATTCTCTTTCATTCTTAATGTTTCTATTTCTCCCTCTCCCTTCCTGTCTCTGAAGTCAATAAAAACATAGCTTTAGAAAAATGGTTAAAATGCTAAATTTTATGGGTTTTTTTATTCCAATGAAAAGTTCTACTAGAAGTGATTTTATTTTATTTTTGTTTACTTATTAAATACATTTTAATAAAGAATAACAGGAGATAAAATGTTCATAATTGTGTAATCCAAAATGAAAATTCTGAAATTTTACCACGTAAGAAAAGCCTGAGTTTCTCCTTAGATTTGGACTGAGCTCTTTCCTTACTATGAGAAGATTGTATTTCTTTAAGAAAAATACAGTCAATGATGTAAAATCAAAGCTAAGATATAAATTATAATGATATTAACAAGGAATAAGTGGATTTCAGTTTGTCACTCTGAATGAGAATTTCACTTTTCAATAGAGTTTAAACTCAAGTAAGCCTGCAGATTTTTAGAGTTACAGATGTGTTTTTGACTATGTAATATGTCTTTTAAAAATGCAGTTATCCCCTAAAGGCTTTTCAATAATGAGTGTAAAGCATTTGTTATAAAAGTAGAGTAAAATGTGATGGCTTTTCATGTACCAGGATAAAAATACAATCGTTCACTTAATTAAAAAACAACCAATCACTGGAAAAAGCGGATGTTTTTTTCAATCTCTCTCCTATGTCTATCAAAATTTATTTTATGCAACTATATTTTCTAAAATTATTACCATTTTATCTTTCCAATTAAGAAGTGAGATCAGGCTAATCATTTATAATTAGGTCTTTTAAATTATCTACTTCCATTCACCATTTCTACAATCTCTTGCCCCATAGGAAATGATTTAGGTGTATCCATCTTGCTTCCTGTATATTCATCTTGCTGCATATATATATATATATATATATATATATATATATATATATATATATTTTTTTTTTTTTTTCTAGTTCTAACTAATGCATTGAAAATTGACTCTTTTTTACTGTCTAACTGCTTCAGGTAGTATTTCTCTACATTTTAAAAAGAAAGACTCCAACCGATTTGAAAATAGGCTAGTTCAGGTGAACTATTTCAGGATAAAATAACCTAATTCAGCAATTTATAAAAAGTGAGTTTAACGTGTTGAAAGCATTAAGAAATCTAGGGGAATATATTATTTACTCTTTTAACTCATTGACTATTTAAAAACTCAATTAGTAATTAAAAGGTAAAATTCATTTCCATTAAGCACTAAATTTAGTTATTCTTTACAATTGGCTATTGCATTCCATAAGACCTCAAATATAGTAAGGATTCAATAAAATGTTGATTCTGTTTGATGCTACACTTACCACTTTGTAAATTGGCTTGGCCATTTGTAAATGTCAATTTATGGTTGGGGGCATGAATATTTCAATATGATTTGGATGTCATTCAAGCAAACAGAATTTATTTATTACAAAAACAATAAAAGATATGCTTTCTAGTTTATAATGTAGTTGGTGACTACCTTCCCCCATGAATATTATCATTTTGATTCACACTCCTATTGTGTGTGGTAAGTCTGGTATTATCTCCGTTTTAAAAGAAGAGGTTGAGAATAAAGACATTAAATGGCTTGCTCAAAGTTACTTTGCTGTGAAGTTGGAGTCAGGACTAGGACTGGAATTTTCTGATTCCTTGGCTAATGCTCTTAATCCGATACCCACATTTTCAAACTCTTCTCCAGAAAGAACTGAAGGAGGTGACAGTATGAAATGAGAACCAATTTGTAATATGAAATGAGGCTATCTTAGAGTAACTCCATTATTAATATTTTATATAATGGGGTACAAGAAATGTTTCATTTAAAAAATGCTACTCCTTTCAATAAACCTTTAAAAATCATTGCTCTTGTATCACTGTTGTTGCTGCTTTTGTTTTGAGATGAAAGCTGTAAGTCAGATTAGACAAATTAACTCTAAAAAAGGAGGAAAAAAGTCTACAATTCCTGAAATACTTGGTGCATTTACATTATGTATCCTGCCATATCACCTCCTCATTACATTTAGAATAAAACTCACAATCCTTACTGTGGCCTGCAGAACACTTAATGATCTGGTCCTTGCCTAGTTCTCTATTCTAAAACACAAAGTGAAATTATTTGATGGCTAGCTGACTCTAAACTTCATGACTGCAGAGAAAGTATTTGAATTTATAATTGAATCCTTAGTTACTTTACACATAATTGACCCTTGATATTTATTTGTATTTATTTTTACATGTAATGTTATCCCAGTGTTAGTAATACAGTTTCCACCCCAGTTTTATGGAGATATAATTGACACATAATGTGTTAAAAATGTATAGAAATGAACTTTGTATCTTGGTATTGTGTCTTACAAGCTTTACCGAATTGATGAATATTTATTGAATGAGTGAATGTTGAATGAGTTATCAAGAGATGATTCACTGTGTTCTGAAAAAAATCTGAAAATATATACTATATTTGAGGAATATTTCCATTAAAATGATTTGTTTCAGTGTATAATAGTAGTTGGAATACTGTGGTAGCCATGATTTAAAGAACGTTGTACCGCATTCTTTGCATGTGATTTCTTTTGTACTCACAACAACTTTGTTGTAGTTAGTAGTCTATCCTCAACGTTATAGATGATGAAACACAGAGTTCACAACTTGTTGAAGCCACTTAGCTCATAAATGGAGGAACTGAGATTTGAGCCTAAACCTATTCATAACTAAAGTCAGCATACTGTGCTTTGCTGCTTCCTAAATTAATTTCACTCTCCGTTATTGCTTCCTAAATTAATGTTTAAGTTGTCTGGGAAATTTGTTCTGATGAACACTTTCCTTTCCCAGTGATGCTGGATAAATGAGGTGCTACTGTAACAGGTGCTAATAGAATGGCATAGTGAGAAGGGCAAAAGAAATTAAAGAAGGAAAAGGTGTGTGCTGAAGTCATCAGGGATGCTTCTTGGAGTAGCTGTGGGACTTCATTTAATGCTGCGGAAGTGTAGAATACTGGACCTTGCAGGATATATGGATACAAATAAGAATAGAGCAATGGTTCCCAACCTTTTTTTTGGCCATGCCCTACCTAAGCATCTCTAAAATCCTGATGCCCCCTCCCCCTGTGATATATAATTCTTATTCAAAAAGTGAACTTGTGAGGAAGCCTAAAAGGTCATTAACTTGGTCTAAACAAGCCTCCAAAGAACACGGCATCCATGAAAGAGAAAAATAAAAGAATGAAAGGACAGTTTGAAGTACTGAGGAAGAAATCACTAAGAAATTATTTTAAAATAATAATGATATGAAGTGATATGAAAAAAATAGCAAATAAAGTTTCAAAACATAATAGAGAACTGAAATGCATAAATATGTCACAATTTTGAGGCCCCTGGGACCATAAGAAATGCAAAAAATTCACTGTTAACTCATTCTCAAATTGCACCCTCTTAAAAATCAAATTGCCCCCCTGTGGGGAGTGTGCCCCACATTGAGAGCCACTGATATAGGGGAAGTAGAGGTATTTCAGTTTGGAAAAGGTGCTTAGAGACTTGGAGGTATTGTAGGTACCCTGAAAGGAGGACTAGTGTGACTGGAAGAGAGAGTTTATATTAGAGAAAAGTAGGATATTTGTAGCAGAAGCAGATGAGGAATGATTGGGGGCAGTACATAATCTATACAGAATTTAATTTTTTTCTGTGGTTGCTAAGAGCAGTGGCATTGTGGGATAAGGTAATATTTTAAGAAGTTCATTTTGGTGGCAGTGTGCGGGTGTTAAATTAGAATAATGCAGCATTGGTAACATAGTGAGTTAAGAATGGCAGGTCTGGCTCTGCGTTTGAATTCTACCGTCTCTGCTTGTGGGTTTATGAGCTTTGAATGTATTGCACTTACTGTCCTTTAGTGTCTCCTCTGTGAAATAGGACTTGAACAGTCATACCTTTTCCCTAGTCTCAGAGATTCTGATTCAGTGTGTCTATGGTGTGGGGCAAGGATACCCCTCCTCCCAAGTCAGACTTAGATATCCCTGCTCTGTGAACCTAGAGCACTTGGTATGAATTCTGATTTTCCATAGGAAGCTTTCTGCATCATAGGGTACGCGTGCACAAGTATATTTGACCAACTACTTCCAGCCTGCTTTCCAGTGGCTGTACCACTTTGCATTCACTGGCAGCACGTGAGAGTTCCCTTTCCTTCCATTTCCACTGATACTTGGGTAGTATCTCACATTATATTTTTGCTGACCCGATATATGTAAAGTAGTATTTCACTACTTACACTTTTTTTTCCCTTCTAACTAGAGGCCTGGTGTATGAAATTCGTGTATGGGGGGGGGGGGGAGGTTCCCCTCAGCCCAGCCTGCACCCTTTTGCAATCTGGGACTGCTGGCTCCTAATTGCTCACCTGCCTGCCTGCCTGCTTGCCCCTAACCACTCTGCTGCCTGGCTGATCACCCCTAACAACCTCTGCCTCAGCCCCTGCACATGCGACACAGGCTTCCTTTCCTCTGTCTGGCCTCAGGCACCCAGGACCTGGTGTCCCTTGCTCTATCCAGCCCCAGGCACCCGGGATCCCAGGTGGCTTCACTCTGGCTTTGTCGGGAAGGATGTCTGGAATGACATCTGGTCTATCTGGTCTAATTAGCATATTACCTTTTATTGGTATAGATTATTAGTAAGGTTGGTTATCTCTTCAGTGTTAACTATTACCCTTAGAATCTCCTGTTCTTGCTGTTTCTTCTGCCTAGAAAACCCTTTTGATGTCTGCTTAAATATCATATATTGACTATCTTATCTAAAAGAGTATTCTTCCTCACCTTCTTTGTTCTGATTTATCGTTCTTTATAGTATTTATCACATCAAAACATAATATATGAATTTTAATATTTATTTGTTTGTTTCTCCATCGAGTTTCTTGAAGGCAGAGATCTTGTCTGTGTTGTACATAATCCTAGCACTTAAAAAATTGGTACTTTAAATATTGGCTGAGTGGATAAACATGAATTTGCTATTTATATCCTTTGTCCATTTCCCCTACTATCAGGAGTTGCTTAAATATCTTGGACATTTACCCTGGTTGATATTAGACTTGTAATGTAATCTATTAATTTTGTCTGTTATTCTCCTTTGATAGGAATCCTTAATTATCAAGTGGTTAAATCATCACATTGCAACACATAAATCAACACATTGTAGTTTGTGTTATTATGGTATGAAGAAATCCTTTCTATCCTGTTATCACAAACCCCCATACATTTCCTTCTATTTGCTTTATAGTTTTATATTTTACATCTGGTTCTCTAATTCCTCAGGAGTTTACCTTATGATAAGATATAAAATGTAGTGTTTTGTTTTATTTTTCTTCCTGTAAAGTATAAACAGATTGTACTTTTTCTGCTGATGTATAGTAACCCCTCACCATATACGAGTTCTTTCTCATATTTCATTAATCTGTTGTCTATTTCTGTCTAGTATCATGATGTTTTTATGACGGTGGCTCTTTGCTTTATGTCCTCAATCTGGTAGGGCAAGGCCTCCCTCTTTTTAAAAAACTAAACTTAGCAACATCCACAATAGCAACAAATACAATCAACTAATGTATCTAAAAAAGAATGCACATGACTAAATCCTAGAGGAATTTTAAAACTCTATTAAAGGGCTTAAAAGAACACATAACTAATAGGAGAGAAATTCCTGAGATGATTTAACTTTATAAGATGTCAGTTCTCCCCAAGTTGATCTATAAATATAATGCAACTGCAAATCAAAATTTTAATAAGATTTTTGCAGATCTCAACACATTTATTCTAAAATTTATGTGGGAATTTTTTGCATATATGTGTCAATTATATTGTTTTTTAGTGACTAGTTTGCATTCTCATGGATGCGCAGGTGATTTGAGACAGCAGAGAAGAGGGAAGCCAGCAGGAGAGAGGAATGTTTTGATTAGCATTGCTAGAAGTTGTAGTGGAGGCAGCAAGTAGCACTCTCAGCAGAAAAACAGGAAAGAGAGAAGATGGAAAAAGTGAGGGATTGTTGGCTAAATATGTACTCCATCCTCAACTCTGGGAAATGAATGTGGTAAGAACAGAGGACAAACAGCCACCTGTAATGTTCCTCAATACGGTGCCTTTTCTGTGCCGTGCTAATGACGTATGCCATGTCTAGTTCAATAGTCTGTACAGAATACTTACCTGTCTGGGGTATAGCATTTATTGAGGCATCTCTGAGATGTAGCTCAGTAATTGAAGTTCATAAGTAATGGTGATCTTGAGGTTATGCTTAAAGTAGCAGAGAAATAAGCCTTAGAGAGTTTCAATAAAACTAGTTAAAGTAAAAATAGTAACTGCACTTGGATCAGTGCTGTTCCATTTGGAAAACAAGGGCATCCAGAGCTACTCATTCCCTTAATTTTCATACACACTCTTATTTTGTATCTGTGCACATATAATTGGGTATATTCATGGTTTGAACATAGAGTAAAACCACTCTTTTTAAAAAAATCTTTATTGTTGAGATTATTACAGATGTCCCTTCTTCCCCCTCCTCCCCCCCACCATAGCTCCCCTCCACCCAGTTCCTACCCTGCCTCAGGCCCTGGCCACCCTATTGTCTGTGTCCATAGGTAATGCATACATGTATATAATCTTTGTCTAGTCTTTTCCTACACCCCCACACCCCTTGCCTTTGAGAATCATCAGTCTGTTCCATTTCCATGCCCCTGATTGTATTCCATTCACCAGTTTATTCTGTTTATCACGTTTTATACTTGTTTGATTTTTAGATTCAATTGTTGATAGATATGTATTTGTTGCCACTGTTGTTTATACTTTACATTCTTCTTTATCTTCTTAAAGAATACCCTTCAGCATTTCATATAATACTGGTTTGGTGGTGATGAACTCCTTTAGTTTTTGCTTGTCTGTGAAGCTCTTTACCTGACCTTCAATTCTAAATGATAGTTTTGCTGGGTATTCTGGGTTGTAGGTTCTTACTAGGCATCACTTTGAATATTTCTTGCCACTCCCTTCTTGCCTGCATAATTTTTGTTGAGAAATCAGCTGACAGTCATATGGGCACTCCTTTGTAGGTAACTAACTGCTTTTCTCCTGCTGCTTTTAAGATTCTCTCTTTGTCTTTTGACCTTGGCATTTTAAATATGATGTGTCTTGGTGTGGTCCTCTTTGGGTTCCTCTGTGCTTTTTGTTTGGGGTTCTCTATGTTTCCTGGACTTGTAAGTCTATTTCTTTCATGAGATAGGGGAAGTTTTCTGTCATTATTTCTTCAAATAGGTTTTCAATATTTTGCTCTCTCTTCTTCTGGTAGCTCCATCATTCAGATGTTGGTATACTTGAGGTTGTCCTAGAGATTCCTTACACTATCTTCATATTTTTGGATTCTTTTTTCTTTTTGCTCTTTTGGTTGGGTGTTTTTCGCTTCCTTGTTGATTTGATTCTCAGGATCCTCTAGTTTACTGTTGAATCCCTGTATATTATTCTTTATTTCAGTCAGTATATACTTAATTTCTGACTGGTCCTTTTCCATTTTTGGCATTCTCACTAAGATCCTTGAAAGTCTCAATAAATCCCTTGGAGGTTTCTAGAAGATTCTTGAGTAACCTTTTAACTGTGGTTTTGAATTCTGTATCCAGTAGTTTGCTTTCTTCCACTTCTTTCATTTGTGACATGTTTCTTTGTCTCTGCATTTTGGCTGCTTCCCTGTGTTTGTTTCTATGTATTGGGTAGCTGCTAAGTCTCCTTGAGTTGATAGAATGGCCTTGTGTAGTGGGTGTCCTATATGGCCTAGTGGCTCAGTCTTCCCAGTCACCTGAGGTGGACACTCTAAATGTCGCTTATGGATGTGAAGAGTTGTAATCTGGTATGGTCTCACACTGAGCACTGGGTACACTGGCTCTTGGGTCTCCAGGGAGGTGCAAAGTCAGCCACTGCCTGGGGCTACTCATCATGAGCTACAGAGAAATCTGCAGATTCCTCCTCTTTGTATTGGGTTTGGAAGTGCCCAGAAGAGGCCCAGCTAAGAAGCAAGGCAGGCAGGTGCTAGTGTGGGCCATGGGCCTTTTATTGATAGGGTTGGAGCTCTGACCCAGCTGCAGCTTGTTTGACAGGTTTTTAGCCTGAGAAAAAGATAGGCCATTCACATGCAAAAGCCACTGCACCCAGCTTGGGTGGGGTTGTAAATTAGGGTCAGGGTCTTAGGGAATCACCAGGGCAGAGCAAACAGAAATGGCTTTCAGTCAGTCGGTCGGTCCTGCAACTGGGGAGGTCCCTGGCTTCACTTTGATTTTTCCCCCCACATAGTAGAGATAAAATATACAAATAATCACAGTGTTACCAGAGAGATGTTGCAAAGTGTATGAAATTTCAAAGGCGGAAGAAAGCACTTTTGCCATATACATTAGAGAAGGATTCACCTGACCTCTGTGAGCACCTTTGTCTGGAAGAAAGCTGCCCCCAAGTTCCTACTTCGATGCCAGACAGTCTGGGTCCCCCAGAGCCTCGCCCAGCACTGGAGCTCAGAGCAAGCAGGAGCTTGTAAGTTCAGTTTGTGGTGCCAGCCTTTTAAGAGGAGCAGCTGGGTCTCCAGCAGCCTATGTGTCCCTGAGCCCCAACCTGTACTGCTTTTTACAGCCCCTAGTTCTTTCTGCCCCTTGGGACTTCTTTTCCCAGCTTTGGGACCCTGGGCTAAGGGTCTGGGAACCCTTGCTCCTCTGGGTGGCCCTCTGCAGAGGTGAAAAGTGGCCCATGTGGGTGCCAGACCAGCCCTTTTGCACCTCACTCCTCCTACCAGTCTCTGTGTGCTTTCTTCTTTACTTCTCTAGTTTGTAGGACTTCCATTCAGCCAGCTTTCTGGCAGTTCTGGATGATGGTTGTTCTGTATTTTAAGTTATAATTTTGATGTGGTTGTGGGAGGCAGCAAGTATAGGCATTTTCCTACACTGCCATCTTGCTTCTCCAAAACACTCTATGTTTTAATGGTGACTGCAGGTTGAAGAACAATAGAGTTGAGGAAAATGAACCTCTATGCTCTACTACTAACAATAATCAACCACATTGATGTCATTATACTAGTATTAACTGGTTATTATGAATCTTTTCTCTTTCTCTAAACCAAGAATCTTCTCAAGGGATAAATTTATATATATGCATATATTACACTGTATAACAGTTTGAGAAGGAGTTATGTGATCCCAAATAAGGAGTTAATTACTCAGTTGTAACTTGTATACAGCTTCTATTATTTGGAGTAGCCCCTTTTTTCTAAATGGATGAGCATTAAAACCAGATTTGTTTAAATTTATTTTTGAAAAACTTCTTTAATTAGTAGATATAAAGAAAAAAGAGTTTCTGGCTTCACTTTGATATTTTTCACATAGAAGAGATAAAATATGCATACAAATAATCAGTGTTGCCAGAGAGATGTTGCAAAGTGTTAATGGAGTTTCAAAGGTGGAAGAAAGCACTTTTGCCATATACATTAGAGAAGAATTCACTAGAGCTGAACATTAGAAAAAAAAAGTAGAATATTGTAATTGTGCATGCACATGAGAATATGGGTGAGTCCCAGTGTTTATCCATTCTATTGAAATATAATGTAATTTTTACGCATATGTAAAGAAGACCTGTGTGCTTCCACCATGTAGCACACTGAGCCAGGTCCTTCATTAACATTGGTATACTTTACACTTGTAACAATTATATGAAATACATTTAATTAACATTATACGATGAGGAAACAGGTTTAGAGAAATACCTGCTCAGTGTGTGGTAATTAGTGCCTAGAATTGTTTTTCAGTTACTATGATCTTAGTTATCCACTTGTTAGCTGTTGTCTGAATGTTTCCAGAATAGTTAAGATGATAACTACTTCAAGAATAATACACAGACTTAGTCTCAATACCACAACTATTATTAAGCCTCTCCTAACTTTTAATGTTTAAAAATGTTTGCCAGTAGGAAATTCCAAGGCTTCACAATCAGAAAAAATATATGCACCGCTATGTTCATAGCAGCACAGTTTACAATAGCTAAGATTTAGAAAGAGCCCAAGAGCCGGTCAGTAGATGAATGGATAAAAAAGCTATGGTATCATTTCTATTCTTGGTACATTTACATCATGGGATACTATGCAGCTGTAAAAAGAAGAATCTCTTACTTTTTTGGACAGCATGGAGGGAGGGACCTGGAGACTATTATGCTAAGTGAAATAAGCCAGTCAGAGAAAGATAAATATCACATGATCTTACTTGTTTGTGGAATCTAATGAACAAAGTAAATTGACCAACAAAATAAGACCCAAAAATGGAGGTATAGAACAGACTGACATACATCAATGTGGGATAGGGGGGATGAGGAGAGAGAAAACAAAGAAGTTGTATATGTATATGCATAGCCCAAGGACATGGGCAATAGAGGTGTGAAGAGGTGGGTGTCAGGGGAAGTAGGGTCTGGGTGGAGAAGAGTCAAGCAGGGGCGGGGGGGTGGGGTGGGGAATGGGATATATCTATAACACTGTCAAGAATTTACATATATATATATATATATATATATTCCATTTAATTCAAGTTGTCAAATTTGTCAGCAGGGAAATTATTCATAATCTATTATTATCTGTTTAATTTTCTAGAAAATGTTCAGTGACATCCTACTTTGTTTTTTATATAAAAATATTTGTCTTTTTTTCTTGATCAGTTTAGCTAGAGGTTTATCATTCATATAAATATTTTTAAACTAGAAGCTTTATGGTTTCATTGATTTTCCTCTCTTATTTCTTTTTCATTTCATTGATTTAAAGTTTTTATTGCTTGCTTCCTTATACTTTGGATTTAGTTTCCTTTCTTCTTAAGGTGAAAGCTAAGATAACTGATTTTGGACATATGAAAATGTTGGAAATGTAAGTTTTTAATGCTATAAAATTGTTTCTCAGCATTGTTTTATTTGCATCTCACAAATTTTGATATGGTGTGTTTCATTTTGAAATATTTTCTGATTACCTTTGCCATTTTTCTTTGAAAAACAGTTTATTTTGAAATGATTGTTTTTCCAGATATTTGAGATTTTTCTGAATTTTTTTCTGTTTTTAATTTTGTGTTTTAGCCTTTGCAAATATAGCTTCAAGTTTTCATACACATAAATAAACAAGGGGAAGGGGTGATAAAGACTTTTTAAGACATTTTACTATTTGATGCTTACTTTTACACTCGTGTGTAGTTTGGCTCTTTGATCAAACTATTCATCATCAGCCTTTAACTTAGATTTCAAATGGATCAGTTATCTCACATATTATTTTTCTTAAAAAAAAGAGGCAATTTACAATACAAGTGTTTTTCTTGTGGATTTAATTGTCTTTAAATTGACTTTTATCCCCTGCCTCTCCCAGCTATCCTCCTCATAGAGGTAAAGATTAACACAGTATACTGTTCCTTTAGTATTTAAAGGACCATGCCTGCATCACTGATATTCTGCTAACTCCTTAGGACTTGGAAAATCCCTAGACACCTTTAGTTGGGGTATCCTGCCCATGCATACAAACTAGAGAAGAATGGGAATATTTTAAAAGGCTTTTCATTAAGTGTCAACACACTAATTTTTTTGTTTTCTCTTATAAAATAAACTAGAGGCCCAGCGTGGGTAGAATCCCTAGGCCTAGCCTATGATCAGGGCGAGCTCACCAGTTCCACCTCTCTGCTGCCCACCCTAATTCCCCGTGGTTCCCTGCTTGCCATCCAGCAATGGGAGTTTGTGGGTTATGGGGAGGGACCAAGAGGTCTGCCTTCTGCCTGTTTGCATTTCCCCAGTCCTGCCCCACCATCACCCACTCTGGTTTCCCGTGGTTCCCCATTTGCCATTCAGTGATCGGAGTCTGAGGGATGGGGGGAGGGACCGAGCGATGTTCAATGCACCTCATAGTGACTGGCCAAGTGGTCATTCTGGTAGTTATTCTGTTATAATTTCTGGGCTTTTATTATATAGGATATCCAGTTTGTTAGTGTAGCCTATAACTCCTTTAACCTTTATAATAAAAGCCTGATGGGAAAATAAAAAATAATAATAAAAATAAAAAATAATCTAAAAGATAAGTCTGACTAGAGATGTGGAAAACATGACTTTTATTTCCATCAACTTAGTGGAAGCTCCTCATCGGATCCTCACTGCTCTGTTGCCTCAGATGATATTAATTTAATGATAGTGGAAGGCATATTTGACAGAACTATACATGTGCTAGTTTTGAGAGCAATAGCGTTGTCTAATGATTAGTTTGTGGAAATACCCATATTTTTTATTTTCCTGGAATTTTCTTACGTTACCATGCACAGTTAACTGAGAACTAAGCACTTCTCTTGGGATTCATCTCTTGAAGTAAATCTGCATGTCACGTCATGCTCCAGCTGTTCTGTGCATCTAAGTGGCCCCACTCCCCTTGAGGACTTAGGCAGATGATTGGCAAGTCTCTGAAGGAAAGTCTTGGTTAATCAGGCTATCAAGTAGCTTGTTTTTAAAAATATTATTCCATAAACCAATGGGGATAAGACATATTACACAGGAAGAATCAGAGGGAGACAAGGAACTCTTTGCTGTTATTTAGATAAAATCCTGAATTACTAGAACTTGAGTAACAGACCTATTTAGTTTAATGGAATCCCCCCTCCATCCAAACCCCCAAACCTTGTATCATGGTTTAAAAAGAAGAAGTTTACACAAAATAAAGGCTGTTCTAGGTCAGTAGACATTTGATCAAATCACATACATATTATATGTATTATAACATGTGTAATCATCATCATCATCATCCTCAGGATGGTCCAATGACTAATATTGAAGAAAATTGTAATTCTGAGACAATGCAAAACTCTTGTTATACACAAATGTTAGCTTTTCATTTTTATTAAAACTGGAAAGTGAACAAGTATATTTTAGCATAACATCTTTCTTTTAACATGGGCTAAAGCAAAGAACACTAGATTAGATTTACACTCTTGGGTTTTGCTGTGATTCAGTTCCCAACTAATCGAATAACCTTGGGCAAGTAATTTCACCTTTCCAGGCTTCCTTTTTATCTGTAAAATGAGAGATGTGCAGATCCAGCTTTGAAACTTTATTACACTATGACATAATTTATTTGCTTACTCCGTTGAAGGTGTAGTGCAGAATTCAAAGAAGGAAAAGAAATGTTTCTTGTCTTCAAAGGTTACAGTATATACAGAGATGGAAAGCTGTAATATGTGAAAAGTTAAGTAGTAGTATAAAGTAATAATACAAGATGTAACATAATATATGCTGCGATTCAGGCTGTAATGTAAATACTGTGCATTCTGAGGTGGGGGACAAAGATATCTATCTGTTGGGTAGAATCATCTATATAAAAGTCTAACATGCTAAGTGTTCGACTGTCCTACCACCCACTATGATATGCACTGACCACCAGGGGGCCAGGTGCTCAACACAGGAGCTGCCATGATGCACAAAGAGAAATGGCACTGTGGATCTGGCACCCACAAAGCAACACTTGACTCCCCGCAAGTAGAACACAGGCCCCGCCACCACCTTTGAGCGACAGCCCACCAAATCACAGCTGACACTGCAGAGACCCCATGGCACATAATGTGGCCCACAGCCCAGCCCAGTCGGAAACAGTTGCTGTGGGAGCCAGGTAATGAAGTCACATAGCAACACCCAGCCTCCTCTTCCTAGCAATGACTAGCCTCTTTGAAGTTTCTTCAGCCCACAAACATGACTTGCTTTATAGCCAGGTGGAAACATTTCACACTAACCAAATGTCTGTGAAGTGTTTTCCCACGTCTCATCTTATTTGATCCTCACAGAAGTCCAGGAGTAGGTTGATAGGAAACATGGTAGAATCCTATTTTCTTTTAATTAGCCAGAAAACGGAGATTTAGAAAGTTTAGAAACTTGACCTGACTAAAAAGAAGAAATGGTGGACCTTGAAAATGACTTTAGGTTTTCTCACTGCACAGAATATAGTCAAACACTGCTGCAGTTAAATATTTTATCCTTTGTTCTCCCTGTGTGATCTACAATAATAATCTGGTTCATGTTGTATTTATTGCTGTGTTGTTGATAATTACCTAAAAGGGAACTTGGGGTGCTTCACTGAGCTGGAAAAGGTTTAGCTACATAAGAAAGCAGGTCTAATTAAGCAAGTTTATTCATGTCTATAAAAGGCTAAGTTGACTCGTGTATGCAAGATACATATAAAGCTCTTGCTGGCGCCAATCACACAATGTGTGTTTCAATCTGTCATTGTCGATCGTGAATTTGGTTGACTCTTCTATTATAGAGAAAGGGCAGATAGCGATATTAAAATATTTTTTCTAATTAACTTTCTTTCAATGTGCATGAATTCGTGCACCAGGCTACTAGTCTGAAAATAACTACACAGAATGGGGCTTGAACTAATTCCAGGAAGCTGTGTTGATCAGGCATAGTTGAAGAGAAAAGAACTGGAGTATCCCAAGCAAAAGTATAGAGACTGGAGCTGTAAGTAATTGTTCAAAACGAGTAAGTTTGTTTCTAGATTACAGTACAGACTCATTATAGGTGTATTTGCTTTCCAAAACATCCAACTTAGAATGTTTGACCACGTTTAAATTTTATGTGGTATGAGTATTTATGGTCAAATAATTTTGAGATATTTCCTATAGTTTTACAGAAAAAAAGCCAGGAATAAGATGAGGGAGCTAAAAGAAGGATTTGACTTAACAAAAACTCTGACGTAAGAAGCAAAGGTTTTAAGTAATTGGTTTTGCACAATTGCTGATTAGTTTAATCTAATTAGGATAAATTTAATTGTCTTAGTGTATTTATGGTTTTTACATCCTAAAGTATAAGGTTATTTTAAGTACATTTAAACTTTTTAGACTTATGAAGATCAATTGATTATTTTTTATTTTAATTGCTTCTGGAAAATTGTGTAGAATAAATATAGTTTAAAATATATCTATGGTATTTTGTCAAGTAACTATTTCCATGGCTTATCACTTACAATATCCTAAGGAGAGTCAGTTCTATTATGCTTTCTGTTAATCGATTCTTTAAGAATTCTAACATATTAAGTGGCTTTTAAAAAATCCAATATTTTATAGGGAGATTGATAAGAGAATGATAAAATCTGTACTAAATATTTCCAAGTTTCTTTATCTCTCACATATATAGGCAACTGCTGGTATGAGTCCCAATCTCTCCACGCCATCACGGGGTGTGAGCAGGGACAGTGCCCTCAGTGTGCGGGGGCAGTGGTGGTGGGAGCAGGGCTGCCAGCAGACTGGAGCAGGGCACAGTGGGAGGGGCTAGGCAGGGGCATGGAGGATGGGCCCCTAGTATTTCACGAGATGTATAGGTAACTGGGAAAGCATACATAAGATTATAGTTTTTATAGGAGTTGGTGAATTAGAGATAGTGAAAGCCTGCCATACCTTTTACTATCATATTACCATGAATTGTATACCACTGTGCACATTGAACAGCAGGACAGCCCATAGCCAGGTTCTGTTGGCATTTATTCATTTTAGGTAGCAAATATTTTCAGCTCTACATCAGTATATTTATTACACAGATAAATATAATAAATAAGAAAACAAAATGTAGAATTTATCTACATTTTGGAAACAGTGTAAACAAGGAAAATCTTGGCACCAAATTCTTGATCTATGGATAAACAACAAAAACAGCAAAACTAATTTAAGGCGAAAGATAATCTGAAATGAGCTGATTTTTATTAGGCTCCTTTTTCTCTTTCAATAGAAGACATTAATAAACATTAATAAATCTAGTGTTTTCTATTACTAGGAAAATAAAGACAAAGACTTAGACTTAGTACTTAACAATCAAGTGAAAGAGGAGTTAAATTTAAACAATTGAGTTTAAAAAAATGATTCCATCTTTTTTTCTTGGAAATACGTATTGTGTTTTCCTCTGGGCCTCCTCAGATAGACTGAAGTGCTTCTGCTGGCCCAGGGACTCACTTTATCAATGTCAAGTTTTTTTGTGTTCATCTGATAGGCACTGCCATTCTGGTTAGGATGCCTGCCTGAGTTTTGAGGATCCTCCTGGGTTGCTGGCACTACATGAGTATTCTGTCATTATTGGTTCATATGTTTTGTCATGGCTTAATATCTGTGAAATAACTTGTGTGTCCTCAAAGCTCACTTTTAAATCTAATTTTTAAACATCTATTGAATTATTTAAATAATTTTTAAAAAGCTCTGTAAACAATGAAGGTTTTTAGAATTTAATGGGCAAACCGATTTACTATTTAAATCCTTAATTAAATATTGGACCACTTTAATAAAGTAGCCACCACACAAAGAATACTGAATAAGATATTTGGGGATATAAAAAAGGGGGTGACAAAAATCCCTCATTAAAATGACCAGCTTGTCTGTTGTAGTAAACAGCAAGACTATGTAAATAAGTGCTCTGGCCAAAACCGGTTTGGCTCAGTGGATAGAGCGTCGGCCTGCAGAATGAAAGGTCCCGGGTTCGATTCTGGTAAAGGGCATGTACCTTGGTGGCAGGCACATCCCCAGTAGGAAGTGTGCAAGAGGCAGCTGATTGATGATTCTCTCTCATCAATATTTCTGGCTCTCTGTCCTTCTCTCTTCCTCTCTATAAGAAATCAATAAAATATATTTTTAAAATAATTTAAAAAAAATAAGTGCTCTGATTCCCAATTATTGAAGCTTGGGTATAAGGTTTAACCATAGAATGAGAAATCAAAGTTCTCTGACAAATGCCATATTACTCAGCAATTAAAAAATTAATCTTGTCATCGGCAATAATATGGATGGGCCTGGAGGTATGCTGAGTGAAATAAGTCAGACAGAAAGAAAAATGCCATATGATTTAACTTATATGTGGATATACTAAAAACAAAACAAAACAAAACAAAAAACAGTAAACAGATCAGAAACAAACTCAGACACAGAGAACATTTTGCCAGTTGCCAGTTGGGAGGGGGACTGAGGAGAAGGGTGAAAATAGTGAAGGGATTAAGAAGTACAAATCGGTAGTTACAGAATAGTCATGGGAAAGTAAATTAGAGCATAGGGAATAAATATGGTCAATAATATTGTGATAACTATATATAGTGTCAGATAGGTACTGGCTTTATCGGGATAATCACTTTGTAAGTTCTATAAATGTAGAACATTAGGGTCGTACACCTGAAACTAATACAATATTGTACATCAAGTATAATTGAAAAATAAACAATTAAAAAAAAAAAAGCTAAAAATTTAGAGAATCTAGTTAGCTTTGCAAGTAATTCCAATAACCAGAAAAATGTTCCCTCATTTCCCCGCTGGCTTCCATACTCTCTATAGGGAGTGTTCCCCTTCCCCTCTGAGCCCTTTGGCAGTGAGAGGTTTCCTCACCTGCTGAGGAGGAGTCAATGGCCAGAGGAGGAGTGTCCTCTGCGGCTATGACAGGAGGGAGTGATAGGCTTCAGGCAGTTAGGGAAACAGTAAAAGTATTACCTGGACACACATGTATGAAAGATCATTCTGGAGGTGGAAAGCTTTGGCGCCTAGAAAGGAAGGATGGAAGTTCAGGGGAAATGGAATAGTATTGGGATATGGTCATTAAAGAAGTGGGGTAGAGTAGGTTGGATGCAGCAGAACAAGGAACTTTAGGGAAATGTTTTACAGTAGCTGCCCAAAAAGGGAACTGGGATCTTGGCAGTCTGCCTAGTCAAGGGCTTGAATTTCTCAGATGCAGCAGATTTGCAGGATCAACATTTGTAAGTCAGGCTCTGCCTGTATAGGGTTTCCTTTTATTGACACTTCCTTTTGATTGTAATATCATTAGGAACTATTTAAATGTCCATAGATACATGGATCAGTTTTTAAAATGTTACTTTTGGCCCTGGCTAAGTTGGTTGGACACCAAAAGATTGTGGGTTCAATTCTAGGCACATAGTTAGGTTGCTGGTTTGATTTTACAGATAGAAGAAGAGTTAATTTTTCAGTTTGTTCAGCTTTTTACTTGCTAGGACGGAATGAAGACATCTATATCCTTACTTGCTAGATTGGAAACCGGAACTGTGATGGTCAACTTTATATGCCTTGAGAATTTTAATTTTAGAAACAAATTCCCTGCTCTAGTTAGAGAAAGTGGAGAATATTGAGAGATTGGGGAGAAAGAGAATAGACTTGAAAGGAAGGGCATTACTAGTATACTGAGTCTAAAGTACACTTGAGAGAAAGTGGATGATTATACTTTTTACCCTACATATTAATTGCTGAGTGATCTTAAATACATTAAAACATTTTCCCAGGTCTTAATTTTCCTCATTAACTTGTTGCAAGGTTTACTCAAGTAGACTTTCCTCTTTTTTTTTTCTTCTTTCCCTTTTCCTTTCTCTTTCCTTTTCTCCTTTGTTTTGTCCTCCTTCCTATAACATCCACCAGGTCAGAAATGCAAAGATAATTCATATTTTTTCCAAGTCTCAAATTCTAAAAGAAAAACTAGATAAAATACTCTGTCGTAATCACTTATTTGCACAATTCCTACAACAGTGGTACAAAGAGAGGAGAAGAAAATTGAGAGAAGAGGATGGTCAGAAAAGGTTTCACAATTAAGAAACATGGGGTTAGACTCTTAAGAAAGGAGAAACCATTTTCCTGGTTTAACAGAAGGGGAGAATTCTATATAGTGGAACTATGTAAAGACTGCCAATCATAGAACTGTTCTGTTCAGTTTGGTTTCATGGGTATGCTATGTGGGTTTAGAGAAATGAGTTTGTAGAAAGAGGCAGTTGTCAAATCTGGGCAGGCCATATTTGCCACATTAGGATATCTGGTCTTTATCCAATAGGTCTGACCCACCAGTGAGCATAGAAACATCTTTAAAAGATTAATCTTTTTTAATGATCTTTTGACTTCACTATGGAGAGCAGTAAGGTTAGGAGAAAGGAAGAGCAGTGTTAATACTATTACAGCAATCTGGGGAAGTGATGGTGAGGACATTGCCAGAGTAGACAGAGATGAGCCTTAGATTATAGGATCTAGAATATATAGTAACTGCATATCAGGCAAGATGAAGGAACTGAGGGTGGCGATCAGGTTAGATGTGTTGTTAACTAAAAGGAGGAATGGAGAGGAATGTGGTATTTAAGTTGCCTAGAGGATATTCAGCTGATTATCCTCAGTAAACAGTTGACTAAGTCAATCTGGAGCTTTTAGCATATTCTGAGTTGGAGACTGAGGTTTGGTGGTGTAAATACGAACTGTGTTCCATTGACTGGCATAGTAGGTCTGAGGAAAACATGTAGACTGAGAAGAGGACCATGAAGTAATCTTAGGAAAGGCTAACATTTTAGGGGTAGGTGGAAGAAAAAAGCTTCTCGGACAAACGAAGGAAAGATTTAAGATATGGAGGAGGATGAGTAGAGAGTGATTTGATGTTTTAAATCTGAGGGAGTTATTACCAGAATCAAATACACTAAAGAAGTAAACTTTTGACACTGCAGGAAGTGCAGTTTGCGAACAGTTACGTGGACCTCATATATGAGAATACTGTAAAATACGCCTGACTTATCAGCACCTACTAATTAGGAACTGATTAGATTGCACATAACTGAAAACCCTAAATAGTATTAAGATTAATTTTTTTTTTTTCTAAATGAAAGAAATCTGAAGGTTGAGAATCCCAGGCTGAAATGGCAGTTCGATGCAGTTGTCAGGGATCTATATTCCACTTTTTTTTTTTCCTGGTGTTTTAGTTAGCTACATGTGACTGCCCTAACAAAGTACCGTAGCCTAAGTGGTTTATAGAAAACAGAAATTTATTTCTCACAGGTTTGGAGGCTGGAAGTCTGAGGTCGGAGGACCCTGTTTCATCTTTTAGAGCGTCTCCCCTATATCCTCACATGGAGGAAAGAAAGCTAGCTAGCCTTCCAGCCTGTTCTTGTCAGGGCACTCATCTCATTTATGAAGATTCCACCCTCAAGACCTGCTAATCCCCCAAAAGCCCACTTCCAATGACCGCTTTGGAACTAGAGTTTCAACATATGAATTTTTGGGGGTGAGGGGAGCACTGCATCTAGCTTTCCTAGAGTGGTCTCATTATCATGGCTCAAGCTGGAGGCTGGAACTGCAGCTATCACACCCACCTTACTGACCGATAGTAGGATAAGGGAATGTGGAAGAATCTACCCCCTTTGTAAGACTTCCAACTTCAGTCTATATATCTTAATGGCCAAAGTTCAGGCAAGAAAAATACTTAGCTTCAAGAGAACTAGGAGAGTGTTATCTTTTAGTTGGGGAATATATTGATATGTCCAGCAAAAAATTTGGTTTCTTTCTATTCAGTTGAGAGACCTTGGAGGCAACTAACAGTCTCTGATATAGAAGAGGTTAACGTGTGTGTGTGTGTGTGTGTGTGTGTGTGTGTGTGTGTGTGTGTGTGTTTGGGAGAGGAGAACAGAAACTTAAATTTGACTAGTCTGTTGTTTTGAAGCTTTCATGGTATTTCTCCTGGACATTACTGTGGATAATCAAAAGAGAACTGTTAAAAGATAGAGGAATAGCCCCAGCTGGTTTGGCTCAGTGGATAGAGCGTTGGCCTGTGGACTGAAAGGTCCCACGTTTGAATCTAGTCAAGGGCACATACATGTATGGGTGATGGGCTCAACCCCCCCAGTAAGGGGTGTGCAAAAGGCAGCCAGTCAATGGTTCTTTCTCATCATTGATGTTTCTATCTCTATTTCCCTTTCCCTTCCTCTCTGAAGTCAATAAAAATAAAAACATTTAAAAAAAGATAGAGGAATAGATTGTGTACCTGACAGTGTTTTGATCTGCAAACCATTCTGCTTTCAAACACATTTAATTGTGCAAATATTTAGGGAAATCAATTAAGGAAGTCAAACCTACTAACATATCTTACTTAAATTCTATAACTTATATTTTGATATGCCAAGAAAACACTGAAATAGCATAGTAATTTGATTTAGTACTGTGAACCTATTATAACACATTTCCTATTTAGCTAGCTTTGTAGCTGTCAATATTAATGTAATTTATCTCTTTCAACTGTTTTTGAATATAAAAGTATGGTTTCTAATTATAGAGTGGGTTAGGTTAAAAGGACTAACTAATATAGGGTATAGCAGTTCTCTGCTCTTCGAAAAGCTAACATCTGGGGGAATTTGGAAAGAGTAAATACATTTGGAAATTGCATATTCTTAGAGTTTTATAGTATTATACAGTGCTTCTTTCCATTTACTAATTGGAGCTCTACTTGTCAGATTTTGCCCATGGAACCAACATCCTTGGAGTCAGTTGAATAATCTTTGATTGGTAGGTCCAGATCTTCCCCAAAGGTATAGCTCCTATCTAACATTTTTGGTTTGGAAATTTTGGAACATTGGTCCACACTGGTTGCTCTGGGCCATATTTTAGTAATAATAGGATTATTCATCTTATACTTGGGAAAGTGAAAGTGATATAGTCTAAACTTCTATTCAGTGAATAAAGCCCTTGCAGTATTCCCAGCTTCAAATTCACATTTCCCAACTGGACACTCACATTTCCCAATCCCAAAATGTTTCATAACATTTTTTAATAGTTGAAATGGTTACAAAAAATATATATATTTGGCTCAGGGAGTTACAATTTACCTTCTTATCACTATAACTCATTTGTCTTAGTTCCACTCTTTTTTGTCCCTCTAGAAGCTGACAACCTATTATCTGAAGCTTTTCTTTCTGCAGGATATGCATCACTGATACTTTCAACAATTGCTCATGACTTATCTTTTTTCTCCTCTCATCCTTCTATGATTATCACCTCTCCTTTTAAAGTTCTATACTGTATTAATTCATCTAAAAATAAATTAGCTCTTTCAGCAGCTCAGTCAAATACACTATTAATTTACATTAAATTTGCAGTCAACCAAAACCTGTCTTTTCAGAGGGGGCTGTTATCTATAATAATAAAAGCACAATATTCTAATTAGACCAGATGTCCTTCTGGATGAAGCCAGGGCTGTGAGGGAAGCGCAGGTGCCAGAGGGAAGCCCAGGTGCCAGTGGGAAGCTGGTGCCGGCAGCTGGGGGAAGGAAGGCACCATTGGCACCATTTTTCCAAGAGATTTTGTTCACTTCAGGTCTCTGTGTCACATTTTGGTAATTCTCACAATACTTCAAACTTTTTCATTGTTATTATATTTGTGATGGTGATTTGATGTTATTATTATAGCTGTTTAGGTACCATGCACTTCGCCAACATATAACAGTGAATTTATTAATCAGTAAATGTGTATGTTCTGAATGTTCCACCAACTGTCCATTCCTCTGCCTTTCTTCCTTTCCTGGACCTCCCTATTCCCTGAGATACATATTGAAATTAGGGCAGTTAATAAGTGTTCAAGTAAAAAGAAGAGCTGCACATCTCTCATTTTAAATCAATTCCTAGAAATGATGAAGGAGGCACATTGAAAGCCAAAACAGACCGAAAGCTATTGTGCCAACCAGCCAGAAGTGAATACAAAAGAAAAGTTCTTGAAGGAAATTAAAAGTGCTACTCCAATGAACACATGAAAGATAAAAAGTGAAACAGCCTCATTGCTGATATGGAGAAAGTTGTAGTGATCTGGATAGATCAACCACAACATTTCCTTAAAACCAAATGGTAATCCAGAGCAAGGCCCCACCTCTCTTCCGTTCTGTGAAGGCTGCAGAGGGAAAGTTTGAAGTTAGCAGAAGTTGGTTCATGAGGGAAAGAGGCTGTCTCTATAACACAGAGAATCAGTCTCCATAACATTAGAGTGCAAGGTGGAACAGCAAGTGCTGATGTAAAAGCTGAAGCAAGTTATCCAGAAGATCTAGCTAAGATAATTACGGAAAGTGGTTACTACACAACAGATTTTCAATGTAGATGGAACAGCTTTATCTATCATAATAAAAGGGTAATATGCTAATTAGACTGATGCCCTTCCTGATGAAGCCTGGGCTGGCAGGAAGCAGCCCAGGACCCAGGTGCCTGCGGGAAACTAGTGCCAGCAGCCCTGGGAAGGAAGGCTTACTCTTGCACAAATTTTCATGCTTCAGGCCTCTAGTATTGAAAGAAGAGGCCATCTAGGATTTTCATAGCTAGAGAGGAAGTCAATGCCTGGCTTCAAAGCTTCAAAAGATAGGCTGAGTCTCCTGTAAGGAGCTGGTGATGCAGCTGGTGAGTTTAAATCGAAGCCATTGCTCATTTCCATTCTTAAAATCCTAGAGTTCTTAAGAATTAAGCTAAGTCTACTCTACCTGTGTGCTCTGTAAATGGAAAAAAACTAAGGTTGGATGTCAGCACATCTGTTTACAGCCCACTATTGAGAACTACTGCTCAGACAAAAAGATTCCTTTAAAAATATTGCTCATTGACAATGCACCTGGTCACCCAAAAGCTCTGATGGAAATGTGCAATGAAATAAATGTTGTTTTCATGCCAGCTAATGCAACATCTATTAAGAAGTAATTTTGACTTGCAAGTCTTATTATTTAAGAGATACATGTTATAAAGCTTTATAACACTTATAGATCGCGATTCCTGTGATGGATCTGGGAAGGTAAATTGAAAAACTTCTGGAAAGGACTCACCATTCTAGATGCCACTAAGAACACTCCTGATTCATGAGAATAGGTCAAAATATCAACATTAACAGGAGTTTGAAAGAAGTTGATTCCAATCCTCACCAATGATTTTGAAGGGTTCATGATTTCAGTGAAGAAAAAATTAGAACTGGAACCTAAAGATATGTCTGAACTGCTGCATCTCATGATAAAACTTGAATGGATAAGGAGTTGCTTCTTATGGATGAGCAAAGAAAGTGGTTTCTTGAGATGGAATCTACTCCTAGTGAAGATTGTTGAAATGACAACAACACTATTACATAAGCCTATTTGATAAAGTAATGGCAGGGTTTGAGAGAAATGACTCCAAGTTTGAAAGGCCTTCTATGGGTAAAATGCTGACACATGGCATTGCATGCTACAGAGAAAGCATTCATGAGAGGGGAAGGCAGTGTGGCAAACTTCATTGTTGTCTTATTTTAAGAAATGGCTACAGCCATCCCAGCCTTCAGCAACCTCCACCCTGATCAGTCAGCAGCCATGAACATTGATGCAAGACCCTGACCAGCAAAAAGTTAGGACTCACTGAAGACTAAGATGATGGTTAGCATTTTTGAGCAATAAATTATTTTTAAATTAAGGTATGTACATTTTTAGACATTATCCTATTGCATACTTAATAGACTATAATATCATGTAAACATACATTTTATATGTATTAAGAACCAAAATAATTCATGTGGATCACTTTATTGCAACGGTCTGGAATCAAACCAGCCATATCTATGAGGTGTGCCTGTAGATAATTATTTCATGCTATTATCCTTTCCTTTAAAAACCTCCTTTCTTATTCCTTATCCTATTTCCTTTAATACCTTGCTTAAGTGCTATTTCCTCTGTCAGTTAAAGCCTGTCTCTCAAGAATCTTACAATTATCTCTTCTTATTCTGAATTTTTTATGTTTTTATTGTTTGCATACCCATCATATGCTACTTTTTATTCCTGATCTTACTTTTAATTACATGTTTTGTCCCATTAACAAGTCTGAAAATTACTTGAGAGAAAAATTTGTATCTTCATTTTACTTTTGTCTAAGAATTAGAAAATAGCAGGAGCTTACTAAGTGTTGATGATGAGAAGTATAAGTGTTTATTTGTGAAGTTTCTCAGGATGTTAAAATTTATTTTTTGTTTCTAACATCATATATTTAGAATTTTGTATATACTACTAACTTATTGAACTCTTTCTTAGTGTCTAGGTGCATTCTCTGACCATATTGCCACAAATTTGGCATTAATGGGTCCTAAGTTAATGATGTTTCATTGATTCTTAGTACTTTACACAAAATAGATGTCTAACAGTTGTGTAATAAAGAGATGAATAAATGGCCTGGAAGATCCACTACTGTAAATGTCTACATGTTTCAAACTAACACTAGGAAATACATTAAACCCTGAGGGAAAATAAAACCCTGTGATTCTAACTATTTCATATTGAACTTTAAAAAAAAGTTCCAAATAATGATTTTTAAAGATGACCATAGATTTATTCCCTGTGAAAACCAGAGGGAAAGAATTATCCTGCGTTTTTCCTGAGTTGGGGTTTTCCTTTGAACACTTGCTCACTTCCTTCGATGACATTAAGAGCTCTGGTCCTTGTGTCCGAGGTGTGTTTTTCTGAAGTATTTCATCCCAGTTTTGCCCGTGCCCTAAGGAAGACAGATCAGAGACATTGCTGGAATTTCTTATGAGGAAGAAATTCCAGAATTGCTCTAGGGAAAGTGGAAAATGGATCGTAAGCACCAGATTCACTTAATGTTGCATATTAATGTGAATACTTTAAATATGAAAATCATGAGGAAGGCCCAACTAAAGACATCATCAAAAGTATTGTAGATAGATGAGCATAGAAAGATGGCTGTAGTGAAGTCAAACAAAGGAAAACATTGAAAACGAAGGTGCAAGATGTAGTAGAGAATGCATTATAAGTGGGAAAGGAAAGCAGATGTGAAGCAGAACAGATCTAAATGCCAAAATTGCATGTACAAAGACTAGGAAAAAGAATTAACAGGAAGCCGAAACCGGTTTAGCTCAGTGGATAGAGCATCCGCCTGTGGACTGAAAGGTCCCGGGTTCAATTCCGGTAAAGGGCATGTACCTTAGTTGCGGGCGCATCCCCAGAAGGGGGTGTGCAAGAGGCAGCTGATCGATGATTCTCTCTCATCGATGTTTTTAACTCTCTATCCCCCTCTCTTCCTCTCTGTAAAAAAATCAATAAAATATATTTTTAAAAAAAGAATTAACAGGAAGAATTAAGAAAACTAGGAATGGTAAAGTCAGTAAGAAGTTCTGAATAAGTGTTTGCTATGCAAGAAAAACATTAGACTGCATGTAAACATTTTCTACTCATCTTATTTTCTTGGGATATGTAATTTACATTATTTGGAAAGAGGTTGTTTTCTTGGTTATAGTATCTTGAAATAACTTATTATTAGATTAAACTATTACTGTTCATCTGTATTTAAAAATGTTACATGCAGATTATAATAAGCGTGGCAAAGAAGATATTGTTTTTAAAATAATTTTTCCTGATTGTAAAAATATTTGCAAAATATAGAACAATATAGAGAATGAAGTAAAAAGCTCCATTATCCATTGTCTTCATGTGTTTTTTTTTTTTTTTTAAGTATTTTTAAAAAGCAGTTTTAGGTTCTTAGCAAAATTGAGCAGAAAGAACAAAGTGTTTCCATATACCCCCTGCCCTACACATGCATATCTTTCTCCACTGTTCACCTCCATACCAGAGTGGTATATTTATTACAAATTAATGAACCTACGTTTTCACATTATTTTCACTCCAAGTCTGTTGCTTACATTAGTGTTCACTCTTCTGTTGTACATTCTATGGGTTTAGATAAATGTATAATGGCATGTATTTATCATTGTAGTACCATACAGAATACTTTTTCTGCCCTAAAACCCTCTGTGCTCCATCTATTCATTCTTCCCAAATATCCCTCACCCCTGGCAACCACTGATCCTTTCCTGCCTCCATAGTTTTGTCATTTCCAGGATATCATGTGGTTAGAATCATACAATCTTTCCAGATTGGCTTCTTTCCCTTAGTATTATTCATGTCTTTTCATGGGTTCAGAGCACTTCCTTTTAATACTGACTAATGTCAATTTCATAGGCAAATGGGAGCCTGAGTATAAAGTATAGTGTTCAAGGTGATTGAAGTGGAGTAAGTAGCTTTGTCAAGTATAGCCTACACTGTATGTCTAGTGCCTGTAGCTTAGCTAAGAGATTGGATGGGAAATTTTTCTAATTCTATGAATAACCAAATTTCTACCAACTGTTGATGAATTAGTTTTTTAATTCATTTTAACTTTTATATTTTAGCCCTTTTTAATTTCCCAAAATTGATTGTAGTCATTTTAATTGTGGACTGCTTGTCTATATATGGCAAATGTTTTTTTTTCTAAGCATACCAAATCATTTCATTCCAAATTCATACTCTTAGCATAACTTATCTATAATAAGGACCTCAATGCAACACCAGCCAAATAGTATTTCTATGACCCACTACTCATGGAATTGTTAAAAAGTTTTTCTTCTTATCCCTGTCTTATCTGATGCAATTATCCCTGCCCTCGAACATTTAAGGGTTTAGTATCTACACTATTTGTATACTTTTCAGGTATCTATTTCTCTCAAACTGGTGTTGAGACTATACAAAAAAAAATGAATGTTTCAAGTGTGCTCAAAACAAAGCCTGGGTATTAGTATCTAATGGTTGCACAGACACATTTTATACTGTTAATTTGGTTTTTAACTTCACTGTTCATGAAAAAGAACTTCAAAAAGACCACGTTAGAAACAGGTTTCTAATTTTCACCCCTCTTTAGCACTAGGTTGTGCGCTCTGCTGAAAATTTGATCAGACTGATCTAGTTTCACTACTAATAACTACTGATAGTCCCAGGAGCGGCCACTCGGTGGCTGCCAGGTGCTCTTTGCTACTTGTTAGCTAGCTGTGACCCAGCAAACTATTGGCATTTTATAACTGAGGAGTCGAATTTGGATACTGACGTGTCATTGGGCAACACTGGAATTATACAGTGACTATCTCAGGAATAAACAGGTTTTTTTTTTAGGATCCAACAGGACTCTAAAGACCTGAGGCTTCTCTGGTCACTGATATTGGGATTTAAGGACAGATGATGCAAGGGTTGGGGCGGGGCGGGGATTTTGGATACAAGCTACTCACCAGTGCTAAATCGCAGCAGCTATACAGAGTTTTTAAAAGACCCCTCTTCTAGCCCTCTACCATCTTTTTATTGTCTATTCACTCACCTTGCAAGGAAATAAAAAGAAACTTCAAAATTAGTTATGATGTTTGTTATTGTATCTGCATATTTATTTATAATCTTTTGAGAATTTGTTTTGTTAAAAATAATTAAAACAGCAAAAATATATCATCTGCAACTAAATGGACTAGGTTATTTTTTTTTTAATCACCCTTTATATATAGGGGTTAAGAATCAGTGTGAAGGAATTGTTTTTGGTAGCATGCATGTTAAACAGTATAGTGTTTTTTTTTATAAGATGCTGAATCTTAAGGATACTGAGAGGATGCTAATGCTTAAATAGGTTATCTAAAGGGATATCTTATACTTCTTCTTTCGATGCCTTGATTGGATGACACCAAAGGATTTATAAGTGCTTTGTGCTTTATCTCATTTATTAAAAAATATGTATTGAGTACTTACTATTTTAGGTGCTGTAGATACAGAAATAAACAAGAGAAATAGGTGCATTAGAGTAGTTCAATTTCAAGAGAAATTAGGAACAGCAGGTTTTGAAGTTATCCTACCCTGTCTTCCCTGCACTTTTGCACATATAGTGAATTAACAAACAGAGTTTTAAAATTACAAATGGTGATTCATTAGTTGGGGGGTTTTATGTTTATTTGAATCCTTTTACTTTCTTTTTAAAATATATTTTTATTGATTTCAGAGAGGAAGGAAGAGGGAAAAAGAGAGAGAAATGTCAATGATGAGAGAGAATCATTGATTGGCTGCCTCCTACATGCCCTACCCTGGGAATCCTTTTTCTTTCTTTTTAAAATATATTTTTATTGATTTCAGAGAGGAAGGAAGAGGGAAAAAGAGAGAGAAATGTCAATGATGAGAGAGAATCATTGATTGGCTGCCTCCTACATGCCCTACCCTGGGAATCCTTTTTCTTTCTTTTTAAATATATTTTTATTGATTTCAGAGAGGAAGGAAGAGGGAAAAAGAGAGAGAAATGTCAATGATGAGAGAGAATCATTGATTAGCTGCCTCCTACATGCCCTACCCTGGGGATCAAACCCACAACCTGTGGATGTGCTCTAACTGGGAATTGAACTGCGATCTCCTGGTTCATAGATCAGTGCTTAACCACTGAGCCATGCTAGCTGGGCATATTGGTTGCTTCTTGTATGTATTCTGACTGGGGGTGGAACTTCAAATGTTGGCAAATCCAACATCAGTCCACAGGCTGATATCTAATACACTGGTTTGGCTTAGAGGATGGAGTATCAGCCTGTGGACTGAAGGGTGCCCAGGTTCGATTCCAGTCAAGGGCATGTACAGGTTGTGGGCTTGATCCCAGTGGGGGGCACCTTGGAGGCAGATGATCAATGACTCTTCCTTATCATTGATATTTCTATCTCTCTTTCCTCTCTTCCTCTCTGAAATCAATAAAAATATTTTAAAAAGTTATTGATGTATAAGTTATTGCCAAATTGTTTTTTTAAAAAGAATTATATACTAATTTATTGCAATCAACATATCCATTTCCTTACATATTGTGTATTAAGGTGAGAATTTAAATCACATGGCTGCTTTAATATATATTCTTTTGATTCCTAGTTATGTTTAACATTTTCCACATTTCAAAATTAGTTATGATGTTTGTTATCGTCTCTGCATATTTATCTATCAGGGCTTAGAATTTTTTTATATTAGTTATTTCTATATTTATATATACAAAATGTCTAAATGTCTCTCCCTCAACACCAAACCCACCCCCCCAAAAAATTTTGAAAACCCTGACCAAAATTAAGTCCAACAACAACAAAAAAGTTTGTTGGGGAAAAGAGTTTGCAGGTAACATATAAGAGGTTTAATTCTTTTCTAGCTAAATATCTTAGATTTTTAAGTAGTGTGCATGGCAAAGTTTAATCATTTACTGGAGACACAGGGCTACCTTTATGATTGATAATAAGTGCTGTGATCAGAGCTGCCCCCAGGCTTCTGAAGGAGGTACACACGTTTGCCCCTTAAATTTCTTAAAGGATGCCAAAAAAGAAATGTTACTTAAAAGTATACATAGTTTAAATATTTGTATTTGTGATATTTATCTTTAAATTTTTACTGTTCAGTAGAAATTGGATCTAAATAAAATGTTGTCTTCTTGTGTTTGGTGATCTCATGTCACTAAGTGAGGGACAATGCTATGATTTATTTACCTCATGGATGGACAAGTGTCTCCCCACTCCCTTGGAATCATTTTTGTTCAAACAGTATCTTTTATTGCAAGACTTCCCTGCCCCCCTGTCCCCCTGAACCTTCTGGAGATTCTTGTTTTTGGTCCTAGTGCCTCTGTTGTTGGGAGCCAATGGGAAATATGCAGCGTCTGTATCTGAAGCTGAGCAAATATTCCTCCGTCGTTGCTGTGGCTCTCAGTGGCTCCTCAGGAGCAGGAAATGGGAATAGAAAGGAATGACCAATGTGGGAGAGATTGTGGCATTAGAATCCAGTCTATGATTTGGTAATATATTACTGGATGTGGGGGAATTAGCTGAAATTATAATAATAGTTGTTACTATTTATTGTGCTAGTAGTTTCAACAATACTCAAGTAATATTCTTCCCATTTTACAAATGGAGAAACAGACCCAGATTGTGTCTCATTCAAGGTGAGCACAGGTACTGTACACAGATAAAGAAGGCAAATTTAACTATGTACACTCAATTTAAGAGAGAAATATCTTGTTAGATACTTCGAACAGTGGTTTGGAAAAGCAGATTTGGAGCTTGGTAGAGAGAGTAGGGCTAAAGAGATTTGGAGACTCCTATGCACAGAGGCGATTGTTAAAATATTGTCAGTTTCCTGGTGATATAGTAAGGAGTCATAGTGGCAGTCGAGTTCAATTAATTGTTCACTCATGCAGACTCTCTCTGGAGCACAGGTCCTGACTGCTTGGAAAACATCAGTTTTGTTCAAGGGAGGTTGCAGAACATGGGCATATGAGGTGGCATTCTAGATGGATTTCCTCAGTCCTGTCCCACTTCTTCACCCTGTTGGTTACTATGTGCTGCTATAGATTCTAAGGTTAGGGGAACAGCTACACCCTTTGGAAGATGCTTCAGAATATCCAGTTATATAGTTTGAAACCCCCTTTTCCCAGTGATTCTGTGTCCTACCAATACATTTAATTTTTTTTAAATTTTATTATTTTAAATATTTTTATTGATTTTTTACAGAGAGAAAGAGAGTAGGACAGAGAATTAGAAACATTGATGAGAGAGAATCATTGATCAGCTGCCTCCTGCACACCCCCTACTGGGGATGTGCCCACAACCAATGTACATGCCCTTGACCGGAATTGAACCTGGGACCTTTCAGTCCACAGGCCGACGTTCTATCCACTGAGCCAAACCGGTTTCGGCCCAATACATTTTTTAGAATCACTGTCCTAGACTCATAGAGAAAAGAGTGGAGATTATTACTTTTAATTCTACTAGTAAAGCAATATCCTTTCTGTTACCTAATTAACTGGGGTGGAGGGAGGGGGTGGTGGGACACAGAAGAAACAATGAGTCAGTTGAATAGTACAAAGAAGATATTACAAGGAAGATTTGCTTACCTTTAAGGAAAGATGTGTATTGCGAGGACACAGCAACAAGTATGCTCTGGCTTTGGCTGTTTTCTTCTCTGCAGGCCCACCACGGTGCCTCCGCTTCACTCTCTGCCTCTCACTTCCAGCTTCTTCAGGCTGGGGGAGCATCCTTGTTGTTCAGACTTGGAGTGAGGCCTGGAGACCTGGTCTAGTCTGCACCACTGGTTTGGCTCTAGGTCCAAGATTTTATAAGCCACAAGGAATCACCGGAGGCTCTGTTTCTTCTTAGGTAGGCAGGAGGGTGATACTGACACTCGCAGGCAATTATGAGGCCTCACAGTTTCTATGGGGAAAAATCCCAAATAATATGCTTTTCGAGATGAAATTGACCATCATGGTCAATGACTCATGCTATATGGTTGGGAGTGATTAATGGAGGGACAGGGTGTGTGGGATATGTGTGCTTAAGAATCACCACTAGGATGTGTTTGTTTGTTTGTTTGAAACTACAGGAATATTCCAATTTTTGTATCCCATATGAAATACTCTGGGGATGAGCCACACCTCCATAGGGAGATACTGCTACCAAAAAGGAGCATGGCACAGTCCTCACATGTGCTAGGGCAGAGAAAGAGTTGAGAAGCAAATTTCATAGGAAATGAAATTTAACTTGAAGTTAGGAGATGTTTCTACCAGTCAATTAGATACATATCTGCTGTCAATAACCTGCTTTTCATCTAAGAGTAATCTCAACAGATGTCTACTCTCTTATGCTGCTTAGTATAATTCTCATTTTGAGTGTTTGGCAGTTTTGGAATGGGGAAAGAATCAATGGACAGAGCAACTAGATTTGCACAGGGTTTCTCTTTTTATGACAAATACAGGAAGTGTTTTTGATGATAATGAAGAAAATAGTCATTTCTGCACGTGCTGTCAATCTGTAACAATCAAAATTCACTTGGCACGAGAAGTGGTGTTGCTGTACAGAATTGTGGTCCTTGTTACATTGTTTTGTTTACTGTAAGCCTGGCTCAATATTGGTAAATATGGTGTAGCAGAAACGGAACTGTTGTGAGCTATCTGGGCACTGGTCCAAAATATCATTAGAAATACTGCCTCAGACTAATTTGGGTTTATGAATAATATTTTGTTAACAGCTCAACTGAAATTGAGCCACATGGTGTAACTTAAAAATTCTGAATCCACAAGATAATGAGAGCACTGTATATACTGCATACTTAATATTCTGTACTTGAGTGATAAATTTATATGTAATTTTGGGTTAACTTTTAAACAATAGCACCCAAATACTTAATATGATCTGATACCTTTAAAGTTTACTTAAAACTGTAGTTTGCTGTTCATTATAAAGTAAAATATTACTGGCTTAAAATCAAAACTAAAGAATAAGGAAAGGTTGCAGAACAGGTATTAAGATGGACATTCAACACCTGTTTTGGCATATGGATGTGCAAATAGCTGAAGTTTACGTTACACACAACAAAAAATTGAAAGGACATAAAGTTGTTGGAAAGGTTCAATGAGTTAATTCATTTATTTTACAAATGAAAGATTATAACTATATCTTAAAATAAGTTATAATGATCATTAATGTTTGGTTATAAATTATTAATTATATAAGATATAACAAAGGGGATGAGGTTATGGTGAGATGATACAGGACACAAATTACACAAATTTATATTTAGACATTTCTTGCCAAGAAAAGATGTATTTATCTTTTTCTTTGTGTGCTACTTTAATTAGTTTAAGTTCTTTCTGAACATATAATGTCTAAACTCCCACTGAAAGGCTATGGGAAGATTTGTGTCACTATTAAAGGTGTAAAATATTTTGTAATATAAAGGTGTGTAATTACTTAAAGAATTAATTTTAAATATCCCTCTTTTTAATAAATATTTTATTCGTTTTCCAGGTTAGCACTCTACGTATATGAATATCTGCTCCATGTAGGAGCTCAGAAATCGGCCCAAACATTTTTATCAGAGGTATGTTTTATGTTTTCTGCACTGTATTTTTATAACTTATGTAAACAATTGAAAAATGCACTGTAACTGTTATTTGAAAGAAATTAATCCTTATATATTATATACTGAGTATGCAGTTATCAGTATGGGTAATGTAATCTTTGTAGATTATCTGTTAACAATTTTAGTATCCCCAAATGCCATTTCCATACCAATAACCTATTCAATTGTCCAGCCATTTTCTACCTTATAAATGGAAACTAATGTTGGCCTTGGCAAAAATAATCAAAAAAGCAAATTTGCTTAAAAAAAAAAAAAAAAAAGCAAACACCACCCTGTCTCTAGTTCTAGCAATATTTTATTCTGGCATTATTCACAATTTTAAAAATATGTTTTTTGTTTTGTTTTAATTTTGTATGGATTTCAGCTAGAAAACATTTAATAATATTATTTCAAGTTCTTGTTTCGCTTTCTATGTCTCTCCACATTTTTTTAAACATTGAATTTGAGTTTTCTTGCAATGGTTCTTTTTCTTTTCAATTTATATAATGACTAGAGGCCTGGTGCACGAAATTTGTGCATGGAGGGTGATTCCCTCAGCCCAGCCTGCATCCTCTCCAATCTGAGACCCCTTGAGGGATGTCTGACTGCTGGTTTAGGCCCGATCCACAGGCCACTAATCGCTCACCTGCCTGCCTGCCTAATTGCCCCTGCCAGCCTGGTCACCCCTCATGCTCCTCCTTCCCTCCCCTCCTCCCTGCTGGCCTGGTTGCCCCACACAGCCTGCTGTTAAGTCATTTAGTCATTTGGTCATCTCTCATTAACCCCCCCTGCCAGCCTGTTCATAGGCAGCCCTCTTGTGAGGGCTTGATAGTCTATTTGCATATTACCTCTCTATTATATAGGATGAGGTTGAGTATTTTATTTAATTTCTTATTATGTGTAAGGCACTTTAAATATATTATCTCTGATTCTTATAAGAAATTTTCACAGTGAATTATATTATTCCTGTTTTACTTGTGAGAACAAACAGGGTCTAAAGTGTTTATATAACTGGCTCATGGGCACACAGCGTAGTGTGTTGTGGAGCTAGAATTCAATCCTAGGTCTATGTCAGTGTCAAGCCTCCAGCTTCCCCTAGTATCTGCACTGTCTAGCATGGTAGCCACTAGCCATATATGCCTTTTTGATCTCTTGAAATAGGACTAATCCAATTAAGAAGTGCATAAGTGTGAACAAAATAAAATAAAATATCAATAATTAAAAAATTTTGATCATACACTGAAATGGTAATATTTTGGATATATCGGGTAAAATAAAAAAAATTTGTTATTATAGTTTATTTTACCCTTCTTTTTTAATATGGTTAGTAGAAAATTTAAAATCACACATACAGCTCCCATTTGTGGTTCATGTTTATATTTCTGTGTGACAGTGCTGCTCAAAATGATGTTGTCTCTAGTGATCTCACAGTTTGTCCACCACCAGATCCAGGACACACAGGCACCTCCTTTAGAGTGCCCCATCTGAGGTGCAGTCTTCTTGAGATTCACTTGTTTTCCAAACAAACGCAAAAGCAAACAAACATTCACAGCCCTACAATCTTGTATCTAATTAATTAGTAAATATGAACTATTAGGGCCTCTTTGCAATTAAGGAATTTGAGAAGTTTGCTCACAGCATATAAGTTAGCTGTTTTACCATAAATGGAATACACTCATTGTAATAAAACTTTGATTTCAAAGTTAATTCAAATCAAAACAGAAGTTTAGTATGTCTTAACTTATTAAATTATTAATTAGAAGGCTTTGAGCCCAGCCAGAATGTCTTAGTGGTTGAATGTCTATCTACAAAATGGAAGGTCATAGTTCAATTCCCGGTCGGGGCACATGCCTGGATTGTAGGGAGTGCAGGAGGCAGCTGATCGATGATTCTCTCTCATCATTGATGTTTCTATCTCTCCCTCTCCCTTCCTCTCTAAAATCAAAGAACTATATTTTAAAAAAGATAATCATAATAGCAGTTTAAAAGTTGTGCTTAGGTTTAATGAGTTAGTATACCCATATAAAGTGCTTAGAAAGGCCTACCATATACTAAGTTTTCACGGTGTTATTTCTTAAGTTTTTGGCCAATTCTTTTCTATTTTGTGTGTGTGTGTGTATGTGTGTGTGTGTGTGTGTGTGTGTGTGTGTGTGTGTGGTCCAAGTGTCTTGTCATTTGGACAGCCCACATTCCTCCTACCTTCCTAGGTTACTTCTTCCATCAACATGGCTCCAGCTCTAATCACTACTATTATGGGTTCTCTCAAGTCCTCTCTAATGTTTTGGGGCCTTGCCAGGGGAGGGGCTTTGAGTTCTCTTGCTATAATTTCTTGCTCCTACTAAGTATTACTTCCCCATTGCTTCTCCTTCTCATGGCTGGTACTTTTTCTTTGCCTGAAGTTTTCTATTTCCTTACAGCCTCAAAGCTCCACTAATTCATTGCTTTTGTGTATAAAAGATTCTTACTGAAGGTTGGAAGAAAATTGAATATTAATCATTGTATAATACAGACAGCAACATTAACTAAAATATTAGACATAATTATCCTTAAGTTCTTTGGTCTCTTTGTCACTGGGACTTTCTCACTAGCTCTTGTCTGAGGGCTCTGTTTGCCTTCCATCTTGTTGGCTCTTTAAAACTTCTCCCATTTTCTCCTTTCCTCAATCTTCCCACAGCCCCCTCCCCAACTTCTTCCTGAGAGAAAATTAGCAATCTCCTAAATTCTTGTTATTTTATTATGTAGAATATAACTATTTATTCTCTACTTTCAAACCATTCCTAGGGAGCTTCTGCCTCTCTAGGTCAAAAAATAAAAACAAAAATTGAAAGAATTTATCAAGGAGCTTTTTCAATAAAAGATAACTTCTCTTTAAGATGACTTTTACTTCCTTCTAAAGTAAAACAGAACTATTCAATAATACAAATTTATGTGATTATGGAAATGGTCTCTAATCTGTGCTGTCTAGTAAGTTTTCTACTAGCCACACGTGACTATTGAGCATTTGAAAAGTGGCTACTGCAATTGAGGAATAGTCAGTTAACTTAATTTGAAATTTAAAAAGCTACATCATGGTCACCGAGGATCATTAAACAGCACAGTTTTGGACTACTAGCTTCAGAGTAGAGACAGATTTTTCTTCCTGTTAAATATCTATTTTAATTTTTTGAATTAAAATACAAAAAAAAATTTTTTTTTTACACATTTAGTTTAGAGTATAGATGCACCCATACTTCTATACATGGAAGCTTTTAGAAAATTGGTGGGAACAGCAGGGTATATCTAAATTAAGTCTCAGGAATTTTGTCCAGGAACAAATGTATACATAGGTATACAAGCTCTTAACACAGGAACTAGCTTTATTCTTTTATGGTATTGATTTTTTTTTGTTTTAAAAAATATGAAAGGACTTAGGAATATTCTGAGAATTTGGGTCCTGTGTGTTTCAAACCTGCTGCTGTGCAGTTGGCGATGATGTTGGAAGGGGTCTAGATGAAGTTTCACAAACCAACATAAAATGACTGGGACCTCTTAATAAAACCTAAGAGGTCCCACACTGACAAGACCAGAACCGCCAGAAAGGTGCTGCTGACCTCCAGAAGGGCCCACCCGGCTGCCGCTGCTGCTGCTGCTGCTGCTACAGCCAGCAACCGCTTCATTTGGGGGGCCGGAGGCAGGAAGCTTCTCTTCTTCCTCCTGCCTTTTGATCCCCTGCAAGTGTCTCCTGATGGCAGAACCTAACAGGAAACCAGCTGGCAAGAAACCCAGGAAATGTCATTTTTAGAATCCTAGCACCAGTGTAGAATGGAGTAGAGAAGGGTGGGTGTGGGGCTGAGAGGTACTCAGTGAGTGACTGAAAGCAAATAATGATGAGAAGTTAAGAAGATGTGTGTGTGTGTGTGCTCATGTGAGTGTGCCTGTATGTTTATCATTTTTTTTTCTTATTTTACATGAATGTTAGTTTATTTCAAACACTATTCTGTGCTTTGATTTTTGTTTCACTTGTTAGATTTCAGTCATTTTATGTTGGTTTGTGAAACTTCATAATTGTCTTTTTGTGGTTATAGGATATTATTCTATGAAATATGCCATGATGTATTTCACCAGCCCTCTACTTATGAACATTTAGGTTATTTCCAGTTTTTTGCAATTACAGACAGTGTGTGTGTGAGTTTGTGTGCATGTATTTACACAAATGACCATATATATATATATAGGACAAATTACTAGAAGAAGAATTGCTATATTAGATAGTATATACATTTGTAATTTGTAATTATTATTTATAAAGCACATGGCATGTCTTTCTTCCACCCAGATGATTCAGTGTTTGGTTTTGCATTTATATAGAAATGCTAAAAAGACTAGATCATATGATACAGACATAGCTTAATCGGAGATGAGACCTTCAAATCAAAATATAGCAGTGGGAATGGGCTTAGAGATTTACCTACAAGTTATAGGAGAATACAACTTTTAGCTGGGCAAATATGGAAGGAAGAGAAGTGAATGATTAAATAAAAGATAAAAAAGCCCTAGCATACTTTGAGGCTGGAATTTGAGAGAAATTGATAGCTGCCACTCAAACACTTAAATAAGCCCGAATCCCATGAAACAGTACAACAGACAATGCCTCTTTATAAATAGCAGAATTGTTTCTAAAATGACTATTGATATTTAGAGGTATTTTCTGGCCATTTCCTCAACCCCATCCACATTAATGCATCTTAGCTAAAAAAATTAAACTATATAGATGAATATAATTTTAAGTGAAAGCCTTTTATTCTTTTCTAGAAATCATAGTTGTAAGTTTGGTGTGATTTTTTTATATATGAAAACACCCAATGCATATATATATATATATATATATATATATATATATATATATACACACACACACACACACACACACACACACACTTTTTTTAACAGAAAAAATTTTATATTAGATATATTTTTCTCCAACCTTCCAAACTTCCAACTTGAAAACCAATATAGCATGATCCTTTTTCTATGTAGGTATATTTTATTCTTTTTAATGATTCCACACTGTTGTGTAGTATGTATCAAAATTGATTTCTATTCACTTTTGGTGAATGTTTTTCAGTTTTTTTCTAAACAGTACTCAATCAATGAATGTGCCTTGGGTTTTCTATAGATCAGGGTTCTGTGTTCCTATAATTTCATGCTTTCTCTAAAAAAGTAATACCTTGAGTATTAATTAGTTTAGAGACCAAAAACAAACAAACAAACAAATGAAACCCATTCACTATGGAAACATATTCCTATGTAGAGTCCTCTCCTTTGGAAATACCCAAAGCATTTATTGTTTATTCCTTAACTATAAAAGGATAGCTTTTGTGTTAAATTTAATATGATGGACCAAAGTTTTGGCTGCTTCTGCCACAGCTTTGCAATTCAAAGTGAGAAAGATGAACTTCACTCACTATATAGTGAAGAATCATATGAGGATGAAAACATGATATATGTGAACCATTTTTAGTTTCTCTGAGGAATAGTAAGATGTAATACTGTTTAAAATACAAATGCGTTCCCTTTAGACTTCCTCTGATGAAAGACCGTATCAAACCTAAATCATATAGGTATTTTCCTGAGTGCTTTATGTCCTGAGGAAGCTGGTGATTGACTGTGGGCATTGTGTAAGTGCAGGAAGGAGGTGTGTTGTAGTGGGGCTCAGACTGAGTCTAAGCCCCACCCCCAGCACAGTGTGACACTGGGACCTGGTCATGCCACCTTAACGCTTCCATAAGTCACTGCACGTTCTCCTTGTGACTGAGGATAGTACAGTCACAATATGTAAAGTCAAGATGAACTGAGATGAAATGTAAAGATGCTACTTTGAAAAACTTGTTGTTTAAGTGATTAGGATAATTCAAGGGATTAGGAATATTAGTGTGTTTGGGGCACATCTGTAAGAAGACACCAACTAGTGCAAAAATGATTTCAGAAAAAAGTGAAAGATGAGATACAGGCTTTTGATTAAATTACAACTTTAGTAGTCCATCAGAGTTGTGCACCTCAGAAGACTCATTAAGTACTATTTCTTATTTTTTCATGAACCAAGGAGATGTATTATGGATCATTGGAAATTATCAGATAAAAAGCAGCATAAATATAAAAATTATTGGTTACTACTTAGGAGAATGAAAGGATCTGGCTTACCATATTTTCCGGTGTATAAGATGACTTTTGAAACGGAAAAAAGTCAACTGGGGGGTCGTCTTATACACCGAGTATATCCCAAAAAACGTCTTGATATGCCACTAAACGAATTTTCCAACTTGATCCCGCACCAATCACTGCAAGGCTTCTCAGACCGCCTCTCTAACTCAGCCAATCCAAGCAGGCTTTTTATGCATGCAAATTATACATGTTCTGTACCCAAAGCTACACTGTGTTCTAGTAAAAAGCCTGCTCAGATTGGCCAGACTCAGAGAGGCGGTCTATTAAAAAAAGAACTGGTGTTGCCTCAGAAGTGGGGGGTAGTCTTATACAGCGAATATAGGCCTAAGCCTATGTTTTAACTGTAAAATTAGGGTGTCGTCTTATACGCCGGAAAATATGGTACATTGACTATAACACATTCTGATTTATTCTTATTTAGTCTTTATAAACTCAAGTTCATGAATTCCTAGAGTTTCTCCTTTTAGCTCTATTTTAAAAATGGCTATCACATGTATACTTTTCTAATCTTTAGAAATTTTCTTTGTGTTTTTGAGAGGAAATTATTTGTCTACTTTAAGATTTCCATCGGTTTACATGTTGCATTCTTTAGAACTCTAATAAATGCAGCCAGTTTCAGTTATTTTAATTGCTTTTAAGTTTTTCCATCTCTTCCTTAGAGAGTTTTTTTTTTTTCCTTCCTCATTCCCACCCCCCATTTTTCTTTCTTTCTTTTTTTTTTTTTTACATTTAGGGCCCCCTTCTGAGTTCCTATTCAAAAACTTTTTAAAAAATCCCTTTGCTATAAGAAGTCTTAACATCTTCCATCGTAGGTGGTAGAAAGAAATCCTTGGCTGTATAATTATAGTTGTATTCTTCCTAGTAATATTAAGGGCCCATGGACATATTTTGTTAATTGAGTGTTGTTAAATAATTTTTAGTTACTTAAACTAAAAAAAAACTAAGGCAAATACATAAGATTGTGTTTAAGTTTGGATCAACTTTTTAAAATCATAAGCCACTTCTTACAGTTTTCCTGCTCTCTTTATCCTCCCTTCACTGCTTTATTTTCTTTTGTAACATTTGTCACCTTCTACTTCTAATATAAGTATGTACAATCTTTTTTGGGGAGGGGTTCTTTGTTTATGGTCTGCCTTCTTAACTCACATGTGTCAAACACAAGGCCCGCGGGCCAAATCCGTCCCGCCAGGCCTTGCAATGTGGCCCACACCGCGCTGTCATCACTGCACTCCGCTGCGTTTCCATCACAATGACAGTTTATGACTGTTCAGTAAACCATTCGGCCCGCGATTTAGGCTGGATTTTAGATTTTGGCCCCTTCTCTGATTGAGTTCGACACCCCTATCTTAACTAAAGTGGAACTCTCTGAATGCGAAGATTTTTACCATTTGTGTTTACTGATATCCAGTGCTTAGAAAAGACACTGTATAAATGCCTGCCCTGCTTTCCAATTTCTAAATTTACTTTGTAAACAATATTTACGACTTTTAATTTTGGGGGGGTTAATTGCCATAGTTTAAAATTTTTATTATAGTGGACTTAGACTCATCTGAGTATAAGCAATTGGAAGGATAATATCAGCATTTTTGTAAAAACTCTTATTTTAGGGAAGACATATGCCTTCTTACTCAAAAATTCAATCCTTAAGGCATAATTTAGAGTGTGTACATATTAAGCCCAATCTCTTGCAAATTTCTGGGTTAGTGGTGATAACTGATTTTCATGTTAGTAATACCTTTGGTTTTGAAGTGCCTTAACATGCTGAAGTACCTTAAGACCCTGAAATACCTTCTGGAATTCTGGCACAGTGGGGAGCAAATTCAGAAAAAAATAGTGGTGGCATCTTCTTTCACAGACTATGCAGTCAACAAATTATTTCATAAAATGAGTACTTGTAAAACTTGAGTAAAGAATACTATGAAACTGATTGAAATCTTATATGTTATCTTAATATTTTAAATGGAAAAATCCTGCTTTGTAAAAGGTGTGGAGAGAGTGTTAGTTGAAAAGTAATGTCTCTTTTATTCCTTTTAGATAAGATGGGAAAAAAACATCACACTGGGCGAGCCACCGGGATTCTTACATTCTTGGTGGTGGTAAGTATCCTTATTACATTTTTACCAGATTGGCCATACTTTTCAGGATGCCTGCACTAGAGCTGTTTGGGATTCCAGGCTTCTCGTTTATTCTTTCTCATTTTCTATAATTATTTCTGAAAGATAGTATTTAAAAAAAAAATTAAACACCTAACTCAAAACCAGCATTAGTGTTACTTAACTTAAAGATATTACTATTGAATCAAGCTGGAATTGGGGCCAGTATGTGAAATCTCCAACTGTAAGTATGATTCTGTATTAGTCAGTTTGGGCTGCCGTAATAAAATACCATAAACTGAGTGGCTTAAACAACTGAAATTTACTTTCTCACAATTCTGGAGGCTAGACGTCCAAAACCGAGCTGCAGTATGGTTTGTTTCTGGTGAGAAATCTCTTCCTGGCTTGTAGATGGCTGCCTTCTTATGTGTTCTCATGTACTCTAGACGGGGATGGGGGACACATTGGTGCTAGCTATCTAGCTATCTGGTTTCTCTAATAATGGCCCTAATTCCATCATGAGGGCCCCACCCTCATGACCTCATTTAAACCTGAAGATACTGATGGTGGGGGTGGTGATGGTGAGTTTTGAGGAGAGGGAAGGATAGTAAAAAAAAAAAAAAAATTAAGATAATTCTATATAGACTTAGAGATAAAGAACTGATCAGGAACACACGAAAAGATTGTCAGGCTGTATTGAAGGCCCAGTTGATATCAGAACTTACAGATTTCATTGCAGCACCTGTATACTTAGATATGACTTTTCTTTTCTGCAACAGCAATCAGTAGGTACTGCAGGTATTTGCATGAACCAGCTAGGCTTTTTTTTTTTTTTTTTTTTTTTTGCTTCTTCCATTTTTTCTCATTTCTTCAATTAGAAGCATTTCCTGTTCAGAGTCTTATATGCTCATCTCTCGGCAGCGTATTTAAAAGAAGAAACTAAAGACCTCTTCTAGTGCTCTGCACATGGCTTCCTTGGTACATTATTAAATGCCATCATCTTTTTCACCTCTCTCCTGAAAACATGCCTTCCTAGAAGTTCCGTAGTGAATGGAACCGCACTTGGTCAGTTGTGGTTGTGGGTTTCCCTTGTTTGTCTCATGTGTGTGTGGCAGGAACAGGTGTAGGCCTTTGGTTCAGGGCTGTTCCTGTATTTGGAACAACGGTTCATTGCAGTTAAGCACTATCATTGTGCTGCTTTCCTGGGTCATGAGACCAATGTCTTGTAATATATAGTATTATAAAAGTCCACTTTTCATTTTATGTAATACCTGTTCATAATTCCTAGACCTAGAATGTAAATACTTAACTGTTTGTTGAATGTAATTGAGTCTCTTCACCCTTGCCTTTTGAATGTTTCCAATTATAGGTGTACAAAGTGGCATACGAAACCAGTTAGACGCCTGTCCCTATTGGATTAGTGGGCTAACAAAGTGAGGTTTTCCAGTATTGGATTAATTCTATTGTTGCACGTATTTCCCTTTTACTCCCTTTCTCATGAATTTAACCTAGTCTCACACTGTAGAGGGTTGATAGTAGCTCACTGAATCCTTTGGCTTTTTTGGTCTTAGCTATCTGGAGGAGCCGCTCTGAAATACAGTCAATAGCATTGTAAGTGAGACATGTGCTGCTTATAATAGCAGTGCAGGAGGAATACCCACGTTAGCTAGGGAGAACTAGAAAAGCCTGAGTGGAGAAAGTGGATCTGAGTTGAGCTGAGAGCTGGTGAATGAAGGGTATTTTGGCAGAGGAATAGTTAGTATGAGGTCTTGAAAGGGATGACCATGCAATCAAGGAGTAACAGGTAGCTTGGACCAGTTGAATTGTAGGTGCACTACTGTGAAGTGATAGAATGTAAGGCTGGAGACAAAGGCAGGAGCAAGATTACAAAGTCCAGGAGTACATCAAGGGTTTTGGAATAAAGCTCAAATATTTTAAACAAGGTACATAACACAATTAGATTGAGACACTCACTTGGCATCAACATAAAGACGGATTAAAAGGGTTGAGAACAAAGGTAGATTCTAGTTTTCAGGCAATGTAATCGTCCAGTTTTAAGGTGATTAGGTGATGGATCCCGGATAGTGAACACTGAGTACAATAGTTAGAGTGAAGGAGGAGGTTCTCAGGTTCTAGATTTGGATGGTGGGATGAACAGGGATGCCATTGACTGAATGAGGAGGATAGAGAGAGGAACGGGGTTTAAAAAAGACCATAATTTAACTGGGAGATGCTAAATTCCAAGGTTCCTGTGAGAAATTCTGATAGAGATGCCCTATACAACATCAGAGATCTGGGCCTGTGGCTCTGAGACAGGCCCCTCTTGGCTTGAGAATGATCAGCACTGACCATACTGCAACCGCCCAGTGTAACACATAAGAGCAGGGTCTGGGGTTGGAACCCCGGGGAAAGTCAACATTTTAGTGTGGATGGATGGAGAGGATCCTCAAAGGAAAATGATTGGAGAGGAAGGAGGGTAATTGGGAGAGAAAAATGTATGGGAACCAGGAAAGGCATTAGAAGGAAAGATTAAATCCTGTAGTAAGTGTAAGTAAACAGACCCAAAGCTGTTTCTGAATCGGGAAGTAAGGTGGGTGTGGTGGTCTTGGGAGAGCACTTTCAGTGAAATGGTGAAAGGGAAATTAAGAAGGCTGCTGCAGTGCTGGTGTGGAGCTCGGGGGTAGCTGACGTGTGTGTAACTGTTTCAGGATTAACAATAGAACATGACCTAACACTTTGGATTTTAAAATAGACTAGCTTTGAGCGTGTATATAGATTGCGGGAACAGGGGGAGAGGTTGAAGATGGGTAGAGAGAAATATACATGCACAAAAATGCAGACAGGAGAGAGGAGGGGCAAAGGCCTGAGAGAGGAGGAGGGGACAGAGTGTGTGATTTTGCTTTCTGGAACTGTTTTGTCTTGTTTCTGATGTGATTTCCATTATCACTATTTTTTCTTCTCAGTTTGCTCAATGCCCATTGCTGTACTATTTCTCCTGCCTCCCATGGTTCATTACCATTACCTTAGTCAGATCTCCTTTGATAACTTACTTCTTGTTTGTACACTTTAATAAAAGCTCCCAACTCTTTAATGAATTTCTGAAAAAGAAATGCTAAGAAACTTCCCCTTTCCAATTTATGTAACTTAAAAAAAACTTGGTATTTAAAGGCGTAACGGCTTAAATTATGTCTCATTTTTACTTCATTATAGATATAAAACACCTTTTGAAATAACGTTGGGCCAATGTATCTATATCCTGAAATTAAATATATTACATTGCAGGAAAATAAACTAATAACTAAGATTATTATGAGAATTCAGTCTTTTTACCTGGCTCTAGGAGGTCACATCCTGCAGTATGTTAGCACTCTTAACATTATAGGATGTGATGGGTGACATCAGGAATAGCTAAGAATAACCAAATATCTATATAAAAACTACAGCATTTAAATTAGTCAACTGGCTCACTAGAATGGTATAACATTTATACTTGTCAGCTGGTTCTTACTCATCTTGTATATCTCTGGCTTGTAATAGGTATCACATAGCTAATTATTTATCTGAATTAAGTTAAACTAAGAGCAATATAAGACAATGTAGGTGACAGCTAGGATAGAAGAGGTATAGTCATGATGAGAAGGGAATAAAAAAGTGGTAGCGAAAGAGAAAGCAAAGCGCAGAGGTGGTCAGGCTGTAGAGGAAAAGGAAAATGTGTCTGGGGAAGAAATGTGGAATACAGAGAGCAAAGCGTGCTGGGGAGAAGACTAAAAAACGGATGGAATCTTCACTGAATGCAAAGGATTAAAAGGAAATTGAAGAAAAATTTACTCAATTAATAAGAAACTTTTTCTTAGCCATCCTATATAATAAAAGAGTGATGTGCAAATCAATCCAACGGCAGAATAACCGGTTGCTATGATGCACACTGACCACCAGGGAGCAGCTCAATGCAGGAGCTGCTCCCTGGTGGTCAGTGCACTCACACAGGGGAGAGCCGCGCAGCCACAAGCTGGGCTGAAGGCTGGTGCAGAAGTGGTGGTGGGAGCCACTGACTGCTGCAGAGGCAGCAGCACTAAGGATGTCCAACTGCCCGCTTAAACTGGCATCCCCTGAGGGCTCCCGGACTGCAAAAGGGCTCAGCCAGGCTGAGGGACCCTTCCTAGACTCTGTGCGTCCCCCCCCCCCCCCCCGCAAGTGCACAAATGTTGTGCACTAAGTCTCTAGTACTACCTATAAAAGTACTTTTGCATATACCATTTCTTTATGTCTATACAAAAACCTGTAAAATGCATAACATATTTCTCTCTTTTCACATAAAGAAACTAAGATACAAAACTATTTCCTCAGGGTCAGATTTAGAGTTAGAACTTCAGCCAGTATTTGTCTCTGCAACAGATATTATTTCTTAAATACAGAACAGAATTTAGTGTGCCCACTATTAATAAGAAATTAATTACAGTTCCCCTTTGAGCATCATGAGCGACTAATTCCAGACAGTAGATATAAGTGGGACTCAGGAAAGTTGTCTCTTCTAAGTCTAGTCTATATTGGGGCACCCATGGATCACTGGCAGCGACTGAGAGCATGAAGGGATGGTTGCTATAGGCTACTCAGGAAATGGGTTCGAGGGGAAGGGTCAAAAGTAGGAGAGCAGAGTGCTTGCTGTCTTGTCTAGGACAGGTACCTACCAGGTGTTCATGAGAACTGATGCTGCCTAGACTGCCAGAGCTTTATAAACCTGCCCATAATCAGCATAAGGCATCTCAAAATAAGAACTCTTAATTCCGTATTCACATGAGAGACAAAATAATCTGAGAATTAAAAGGTTTAAACAGAGCTCTTCCGTTAACTGTGACACTTACGCAAGTTATTTAGCTTTCCTAAGCCTCAGTTTCCTCATCCATAAAATGGGAATAATAATAGGCAGATTAAGTGCTGAATATGTAGTAGTTAGTATGTGATGCTTGAATTTAGCATACACTTATTAATACAAGCTATTTTGATACTTTAAAATATGAATTTATTAATAACTCAGAAGTATTGTGAGAATTTTGTGATAGTGGGGCAAAATGTGATGCCTTCATTTAAAAAATATTAAGTAACGCTAAGGAATCAGACAAGTCCATGAATGTGGAAGGTCTAAGGTGATGAGCAGATACATGTATATTTTATGAAAAACCCTCCTTAATCTTAGGAATGGGTAATTTTCTTTATTCATTGATCATATAATTTTGGGCCAAAGAGAAATAACTTATTTAGTTATTAAGAGACTTGAGTTTATAATAACATGGCTTGTTCCTCAGGGGGAAAAAAAAAAATGTTTTCCCCAAAGTTTTTCTACTTCTGTCAATGTTTATTTTCAAATAGTCCTGAACCTGGCCGGTGGCATATAGGTTATATAATTGAGTTAGCATCCCATCTTCTGGGACATATCTGGTGTGTTTATTCACCTTGTAGACTTCCCTGACAACCATTTTGCTCCCTGTGTTCCCAGGAGATACTGATAAATAGCTACGTCATTTCTCTCACATCCTCGGGATAGAAGGAAAACTGTTTTTGGATAAGAATTCTCAACTTGGGAATCTTGTGCTTTCTTTTGATTTGTGTGGGGGAAAATTTAATACTATAAGAACAAATATTTTTATATTTTTCAAGTTTGATTCTCTTTTTTTCATTTGTAAAATACAGATTTTTTACTTGTTTCTACTTAAGAATATAAGGACTGTAAATCTAAAGTGTTGTTCATGATGATGAATTCACCGCATTTTAAGAATAATAGTATGGTTTCAAGCTTAATAACTGTAAGGATTAGAGGAACTGAAAATCATCTTAGCCTCCAACATCTCAGATTGTAGAGAAAAGAATTCAGTATTTGTTGATTACTATAGCTTTGTAAAATAGTTTGAAATCAGGAAGTGTGATGCCTCCAGCTTTGTTCTCCTTGCTCAAGATTGCTCTGACTACTCAGTCTTTTGTGGTTCCACACACATTTTAGAGTTGTTGTTGTTGTTTCTTGTGAAAAATGCCATTAGGATTTGGATAGGGATTGCATTGAATCTGTAGATTGCTTTGGGTAGTATGAACATCTTAACAACATTAATTCCTCTGATCCATGGCATGGAATATCTTTCCATTTGTATCTTCTTTGATTTCTTTTATCAGTGTCTTATAATATTCAGTGGATAGACCTTCACTGCTGTGATTAAGTTTATTCCTAGGTATTTTATTCTTTTTGATACAATTCTATATCTTAACTTCTCTTTCTGATAATTTATTGTTAGTGTATAGAAACTAAACAGTTTTTCTATTTTGATTTTTATATTTTTCAACTTTACTGAATTTATTTATTAGTTCTAACAGTTTTTTGGTAGAGTCTTTAGTAATTTGAATCTTTAAAAAAAATTTTTTTTTTTTGGTTACTCCTCACCTAGGGATATTTTTCTATTGATTTTTAGAGAGCGGGAGAGGGAGTGGGAGAGACAGAGAGACAAATATCAGTGTGAGACACATCAATTGGTTGTCTCCCAAATGCACCCTGACCAGGGATCGAGCCTGCAACCAAGGTATATGCTCTTGACTGGAATTGAACCCAGGATCCTTTAGTCCACAGGCCCATGCTCTAGCCACTGAGACAAACCGGCTAGGGCAAATCTTTTATTTTTCTTAGTCCATCTAGCTAAAGGTTTGTCAAGTTTGTTGATTTTTTTTCAAAGAACTAACTTTTGTTTTCAATAATTTTTTCTATTGTTTTTCTAGTCTCTATTTCATTGATCACTACTCTAATCTTTATTATATCCTTCTGTTAGCTTTTTGGTTTAATTTGTTCCTTTCTAGTTCCCTAAGTTTTAAAGTTATGTTGTTGATTTAAGATCATTCTGTTTTTAATTGTAAATATTATAGCTTTAATTTTTCCACTTAGCACTGCTTTTGTTGCATCCCATAAGTTTTGATATAGCATTGATATTATATGAATTAGATACTGTGCTTATGTCTTATAATTTAATTTTCTAAACAACTCCATTTTATAAAGGAGGAGATTATGTTTCCAATTTGTTTAAGCAACTTGAGCTAGTAATTAGCAGGACAGGCTAATCGCCAGTAATACTTTTAGACATTTGCTTTCCTGATTTTGGAATTCCTTGCTCATGCTCATAGTTAATTTTATAGATGGAAGGATGACCAGAATAAGTAGTATAATTATTTTTTCCCCAACCAATTTCCTCTTGCCTTTTCTCATTATTCTTGAATAGTGAGATTTTTTTAATTTTCAAAATTAATAACCTATTTTGGTAATTTATTGCAAGGGAAAACAAGAGGACATTTATATATTTTTTAAAAAAGTATTTGTTTGACCAATGTGACTTAATGGTTAGGGTATTGGCTTGTGAGTTGTACAACAAAATTATCCTGAAAAAAATTAACGAATCACTTTATTCTTTAGTGATTAAATTAGGATTTTTTTTTTTTACTGTTTTAGTTTTTCATGGGAAAATGTGAAAATTGCTATAATTGTTTCAATCATGTTTGCCATGTATACAAACAAGAAAGACAGTTTCAAATTTTCAAAAAATTATTTTATCCTTTTAGAAATATCATATTAGCATTTCTGAACAATAGCTACATTATACCCTATCACTGCATGAATATTTTTGTCTGAATTTGTCTTTGAAAGAAATATTTCTTCTGAACAAAACACATTTATATAAAAATAATATATCTTCTATTTTTGCATGGTTATCTCTCATTTGGTGTGATTTTCTTAATGTTACCGCAATTACTTTTGTAGTGTATTTTGGGATCTCTACTGTGCAGCTCCAGAAAGACGGGAAACATGTGAACATTCAAGTGAAGCAAAAGCCTTCCACGATTATGTAAGTCCATATATAATTTTACTGATACTTCATCAGTTTTCTTTGTTACTGCTGCTCTTGAAAATGCATTGGGCCATCTATTATTTTCTTTTGGTGCTTAAGACGTTGTTGTATTTTTTATGAAAAATAAGCTCATAACTTACAAACTAAGTCACAGTGGGTTTTGAGTCTTATTGAAGAAGCTCAAGGTAAGAGAGAGTCCTAACTCCGCACCATTAAGGATATTTCTTATCTTAAGCATGACTGACTTATGATATAACAATTAAGTAAGTAATTATTTATCTCACAAAGTCATAAGAATGATGTAAGTGATATTGCACATAAGATTTTAACTATATATAGAAATATTTTTCTCTTTTTTGCTAATTTTCATTACATATCATAAGAGTTTGAAGTGCCTCAAGAACAGGAAAATAAGAGTAATTGCAGCCATAAGGCTAAATATCCCTGTTACTGAATTCAGTTCCACAAGTAAAATTTACGTGAATTAAAGGAAATACAAGATAAGAGAGCAAAAAATTCTGTGCAAAATGAAAATGTGATTTTTATAAAAGATTTTTAAAGAAGGGCAGTGGTCTGTCCTTTGCTGAGTGATGTACTAGTATATTAAGACATTTTTAAAAGAACTAAATCACATAAGTGCTTTTTAAAAAATATTTTCATTTTATTGATTTTTTTTTTAGAGAGAGAGAGGAAGGTAGAGGGATAGACAGATAGAAATATGGATAAGAGAGAAACATTGATCAGGTATCCTGACCAGGAATCAAACCATTGACCTCTTGGTTCATAGGTCGAGACTCAGCCATGAGCCACACCAGCCAGGTTGCAGATGTGATTTTAGAGAGTTAATGATATAGGGGAGAAGAATTGTTTAAAAAAAGAGAGAGAGATGAAGAAACAAGGAAGATTTTCCCAAGGGAAAAAAACGTATTTAATAGTGAAGAGACGGTATTGTAAAGGGGCTGGAAAATAACTGTGTTCATAGAACTGACTGTAAGAGGACAGATGGAGTTGGGGACTAAGGAAATCCAGTTTCTGTGGGTTGGAGGAAATGGAGTTGGGGGCTTCAGCTTGAGGAAGTATCTGATAGTAAGTATCTAAAACTTAGCCAGGGGAATGCTAGTTTAGTTGGTAGAAGGGAAGCATTAGTGGATAAGTAGCCTTAAAAACCAGAACCAGGGCTCAAAAGGGAAAAAGACCCTGTTCTTTCAAAGGAAATACTTCAGCATTAGAATGAAAAGTAGACATAGCCAGCAGAATGATAACCCCAAAAGTAACACAACAAAGAGCAGGCAGACCTAAGAGAAGTGAAAATCCTTGGCACCTGGCAGGGACTGTGTAATACTTGAAACATTTACCAAACTGATTTAAGTGTGAATGCTCACGATTACCTAATCAGATATGAATTATTTTAAATAACTAAGCTTGAAATGTATTAAATCATAGTTCTCCAGGACAAGATGAATGGAATTTGCTACTGCATATAAAGAAAAAGGAGAGAAAGGCAGATACACAGGGCCCAGGATACACTATCAGAACTACCTCGTTTTCCTTTTTTTTACTTTTGGCTGATGGGCAGGAGTAAAGCAGAGAGCCAACCAGGAGGAGTATCAGGAACCTGGCTAGAGGAGGGAAATTGGTCTCATCTCTCTCTTACACAAGGAAAGACATGCCTAGATTTGGCCTGCCTATGGTGGGAAAAGTTTTTTTAAATAACCACCAATTTTGACAACTAGATGGAATTATTTTTATTAGAGGCTGCATTTTTTTTAAGTAGAAAAAAAAAAAATCAAGCAAAGCTCACATGCCATTCCCTGACTACTAGTGTTCTACTCTAAAGGACATATATTTGTGGATCTATATATTTTTAATATATATATTTCTTATTGATTGCAGAGAGGAAAGGAAAGAGAGAGAGAGATAGAAACATAATGACAAGAGATTCATTGATCAGCTGCCTCTGCATGCTCCCTACTGGGGATTGAACCTGCAACAGAGGCATTTTGCCCTGACCTGGAATTGAACCATAACCTCCTGGTGCATAGGATGACACTCAACCACTGAGCAACACCAGCCAGGCTGTGCATCTACATTTTAAGAAATTAACTATCTCAGTACTCTTTCAAAATTCAATTGTATAGAAAGATGCGCCCTGCTGTTCATCATGGAAATCTTACAGGGACTATAGAATTAATTTAGCATCTCTTCCTTAGAAGCATTATGCAAATCATCACTGATATTGTCATTGCCATCATCATCATTATCATAATCATTTTGCATTTTAAAGGCATTTTCAGTATTTCAGAGAGTATTCATACTTATTAGCTTTAGAAACCCACTTCATTATTTCAAGTTTTTGAAATGAGCATTGACCAGAAGTAGGAATGAAATTAGAGTAGATTTTAAAGAAAGAACAACTTCTTATCACGTAATTTGGCCTAAAAATATGTAGTTTTAAAAAAGGTCAGTATTCTTTAATTTATTATTAATACTGTGTTTCCCCAAAAATAAGACCTAGCGCATGGAAAGATAGGACATCCCCTGAAAATAAGACCTAGCGCAACTTTGGGAGAAAAAATTAATATAAGACACTGTCTTATTTTCAGGGAAACAGGGTATTAACACATGCTTTATCAGATTTTTATAATTTTATCTTAAATATTAATTTGAAAAAATTTAATTTATTCTTAGATAGCATTTTATTATACTTTTAAGCCAATTTATTTTCACTTGTAATACATCTCCAAAAAAAATTTTTTAGTGGAGTTTGGTAAAAAGATAGAGTTTGACTTGCTTTATTTTTATTACAGTTGGATTTTTTAAAATACATTTGTCTTCTAAAGCACACTTTTATGGCAATTTTCATGAGTTGGATTTTCTGAATTCTTAATAGATAATTTCTGAAAATTATCAATATAACTCATTTTTAACATGTAGATATAGAAGTGTGAGGACTCAGGAAAGAAAAGGAGAAATAGGAACACAGTAAGATTTTGGTAAAATTCTAGAACATTATATTCCTGTATTAGAGTCCATTGGGAAACATTTCTATAATAGTAATTAGTATGTATACTGAATGAATTTCAAGGAAGTTTTCAAGGAAGCCTACTGAAAAATATTTTTTTCATTAACTATAATATATCTTTAAAATAAAATAAAATACTTGCATGTATAAATTATGCTATATTTAAAAAGTAGTCTTGTTATTTTATAGTCTATCTATAAGATTTAATGGATAATGAAAGATAAACTATTGTTTTTTGAAGAAATAGTGGAGGTATAATGAAATAAATAATGAATAACCCTCTTAATAAAAAGTAAGTTCAACTGTTAAAGGAATTGTCTTTTGATATTGACATTATGCATTATTTCTGTCAATATATAACCAGTATTTTTGTGTTTTTCAAATATTTATGGTTAATATTAACTTATATTCAGGAAAGTTACTTTAAAGCAGATTAAAATTTACCTTTTGTTGACTTCCAATTTCTCTTCTGAAATTAGAAAATGAAATACTTAGTAAAATGTTTTCATACCACCATGTTCTGTGTATAGTCATTCAGCATTTCTCATGAAAGACTTTTTTTTTATGTGCACATATTAAAAGAGATATATAAAAATTGAATAGATATAATTTTGAGTCATTCTATAATTTTTTTAAAAAAATTATATTTTATTTAAAAATATATATTTTATTGATTTTTAACAGAGAGAAAGGGTGAGAGATAGAGAGCTAGAAACGTCGATGAGAGAGAAACATCAACCAGCTGCCTCCTGCACACACCCCCACCGGGGATGTGCCCGCAACCAAGGTACATGCCCTTTACCGGAATCGAACCTGGGACCTTTCAGTCCACAGACCGATGCTCTACCACTGAGCCAAGCCAGCTTCGGCTCATTCTATAACTTAATAATCTTTCTGGATAATTATTATCCCAGAAACATTTCTGGCTTTTGGTTTTTAGAAAAAAAAATTTTTTTGATTTGTTTTCTGAGCATTGCTTCTTTATAATGGATTTTTGTTACTTTATTATTTCACTAGATGCCCAATGCACAAAATTTGTGCAAAAGTAGGCCTTCCTTCCCCTAGCTACAAGCATCGGATTTCCCTCTGGCTTCCCTCGCAGCCCAGCTTCCATCCAGTCTAATTAGCATATTTCCCTTTTATTATAGATTTGCCAAATTGTTACAGATACAATGTTAATATCCTTTTCCTTGAAAATCATCTTGTCTATGAGAAAAGGATAAAATATTTAAGATGGGTAAAACTTTGATCTTCTTGCATTTATATTGTAAAATATGTTCACTTAAATAGTATTTAACAAATGTATACAGTGCTATATGTAAATTAATAGTGCATGTAGAGATGAACAGTTAATAGTGGGTAAGTATGCACTTTTGGATGACAGTGCTATAGAAAACACAAGAAAATTATTATTATACAGGTCAAGATAATGGTTGCTTGGAAGTAGGCAGAGGTTAGGATTGGGGCTCATGGAAAGAAAGGGCTTCTGAGAAGGTTGGCAGGGTTCTATTTTTCCTGGCTGCCATGGTGGTTACTTTATAATAACCAAGTGTTTGTTTTATAGAATGTCGCAGTGCCATACATTTATTTTGTGTGGTTTTCTATATATTTTTTTAATTTTTAAAATAATGAATTTTAAAACACAGTGAAGATGATTACCTTTAAAAACAGAATATGCACAGTGGTTTTTAATGTGTTTCCAGGCATCGTAGTAGTTCATCCTAGAGAATTGATGGCAGGAAACTTGGATGATCTCCAAACAAATCTGTTTGTTTCTTCTCTGTTATTACAGATTCTGTACAGTATGTCTCTTACCCCCCTTTTCCAGAGGGGATTAAAATCAGAAATCTTGGCAAAAGATTTAATAATTAGGAATTTACTTTGAAAGGGAATATAGAGACTTTATTATAGAACAATTATTTTGCCACATAGCTGGTATCTATTACAGTATTATAAGTAAAAAGTAAACCATTATTCCAAGTGATTAAATATAATACCTATTAACATGTAAAGTTCATTGTACTAGCTTTTCTTCCCATTGTCTATTTTTATTTCACTCGGAAATTGCAGTCATTGCCTTTATGTGGAATTAAATTATGTTTACTGCTACCGCTTAACATAGAGTTGTTTTATTTAACAATTTCATTTTTATTCCATTCATTTAAAAATATGTAGGAAACATATAAATATATGCTACCAAATTTTAATGAAAAACATACAGTGATTATAATTTTAGATCTCTGATATGAATGGAAGATTCCCTAATGGTCCTAAAGCAAAGACAGAGTCAAAATATATTATTGCTCTAGTGTAATGGTAATGAAATCACATTGTAATAGTGAGAAGCAGAGAATTATATTTGTTCTTCTCTGGGGTCTGTCAAATAATAGATGGTTAATAAATATTATGAGAATGCAGTAGTCAGGGAAATTGGTAATGTTTCAGATCTTTGAAATATTTAAGTTAAGTAATAGGTTTAAACCATAATTGTTGGTTACATGTGGCTAATTTTTGTATTCTTTCCAAATAGATTGTTTATAACATTTAGAAAGGATTAGGTTATAGGCTTATAGTAATGGGATAGTTTTTAAAAATGATATATAAACGTGATAATATATACTGAAAATAATAGGAGACGAATGCTTTTATGCACCCCTCAAGAAGATTTTTTTTACAGATAATTATATATTTTTTAGGAAAATACTTCTCTAGAAACGATTGCAGAGACTTAGGTGCATTCTTTGCTGTGATCCTGCAACATCCTTTGTGCTCCTCCTTAATGTCCTTGTGATTAGATGTTTGTCACCAGATATTTTCTCTAATAATTTGTGAGTTTCCTCAGGGAATAGGCTTTGTCTTTTTCATTCCTGGTGCCCAACATGGTACCTGATGTGAGATGTGCCAGTCACATTGGGAGACATATTTGCATAAATGAATGATTAAATAAAACATAATCTAATAAATATTTGTTATTTCTTATCTTAATATAACTGAATATGTAGTTGTGGGAAGGTCATTTCATGCTACTTTTACTCACTTTGTATTTCAAAACAAATTAAGATAAGACAGCAACTCGTACAGACAAAACAAGTGAATCAAAGCAGGTAGCACAGGCTTTATATCTCAGGAGGCATGGCACTAGGGAATGTAGCAGTGAGCAAAAGAGATAGAGTCCCTTTCCTCCGGGCTTGCCATCTAGCAAGAGAGAGCTTTCTCAAGACGGTTGAAATATCAAATAGGAACACATGTAGAGAGAGGTAGTATAGTATTATATTGCAAGAGCAGTGAAAATTTATACATATGGAAAGAGTAAGTACACATACCTTTTGATATGAATATAGATTTTGGCATATAGTGGCCTTAGTAAGTGCTTAAATAGATGAATGGTGTAAAATTGTACCATAATTCTCCTAAACAATCCATGTATACCAGAGATCTTAATAGGCTAAGAACAAGTGAAGTTACACTTAAAATTCATTAAGATGATAAAAACAATTGTAGTTATATATTAATGTTTATCAGTCAATATATAAGTTGTTCACCACAACAGGTACATGAGATTCATTTTTTTTTGCCTTATTCTTTTATCTGTTATATTATTAGTATTCTTGTTTTCATTTCCAGCTAAGTTTCCTTTGCCATATATAAATCTTTCAAACTTCCCAATATTCTTTCTAGGATATGGTAAGTTGTATATTTATTTTGTTTTGGGAATAGCTGTGGTTGGTTTGACATATATTCATCACTTACTCTGCGGTGTACGTGTGTCTCTACTCCCAGCATGCCATTGGTTTGCTAGGATTGTTTCTGGGTGGCAACTAAGTATTGCTAATGATTCTCTGCTATTTTTCCTATTTCTGTTGATCCTGAGATTTCCTGTGGGGCAATATGTTATTTCAGTCATTCCATGGTCGACACGAATAAAGGAAGAGAATCAAGAACAGTGTAAAGCATTGTGGAAGATTTCTGCTTTACTTAAAATATTTTTAGCATAATATAAGCATTATGTAGACATTGTAAAATCATAAAACATAAATGAAAAGAGACAAAAGAAACAGAACAGGGATGACTTTAATTGTTTGTTTCAATGTGAAAAATATATTGTTTCAAAGTATTTATTTTAAAAGAATGTCATCCTAAGCCCCTTTACCCACACTGATGTATTCATTTTTATTAAAATAGAATTTCTGGTGAATGTGAAAAGATGACTATGGAAAGACTTCTTACTATTTTTTATGTTAATGTTACACTGCCTATGGTTATGTTGCCCACAGCACCAGAGCATTAAAAAAAAGCACACACACACAATATGATACTTTCAAAAATAGCATGCATTTCTGATTTTTTTAGAGATGAAAATCATAAATGTAAAAGTCAAAGTAAGTTATTCTGGAGATTTTTTAAAGGAAAAAATATCTAAATACCTTAGATTTGAAGTCATATTTCTATAGCCACTTTGTTTACTTTTTATGTATTATACAACCTCATTTAAAATGATTGCATTTTAGTGCTCAGGAGAGGGTAGATGGAGCTGGAAGAGGGTACAGGGGGGATAAATGGTGAAGGAAAAGAAAAATAAATAAATAAATAAATAAATAAATAAATAAAAGCAAGAGCACTCATGGAATGGGAGGAAATATTTGCAAACCATGTATCCACAATTCAAGAATCAATGTAAATAAAGAAAGAAAATTAGTGTGTTTTTGGACAGCTTAAAAAAAGTGAAAGTCTCTGTCTTGTTTTTATTTCCTTTTTCCTTCAATTTGAAGTAAAGAAACTAAAAATATTGGCAAAACTTCAGTTTTACTTAACACCAATCCACATTTTAAATTATTGTTGTTTTCTGGTTTTGATGAGCATTGGTACTGAGGTCAGGGGTCCATACCTCTTTTTAAAATAAATAAATGCCTCACAATTCTAAGTACTGTGTCTTACCAGAATATATGTTAGGAGTTGAAACGATAATTACTTGTCCTACAAATAATGGATAGGGCTCTAATGACGTGACACTCTTTTGTACTAATAAGAATCCGTTCTATGTTTTCAGACTTTGTGAAATGTCTCTAAACTTCATTGCATTTATTTTGAGTATTAAGTTGGTGTCCTTTTTCACATTAGTTAGCCTGATATTTCCCCCTGGCTTCTGGGTTTAAATCTACCATATGGACTACAATTGTAATACAAGGAATTATTTGCAGCCAGCCATAGCAGAAGATAGATAGTGTCAGTTCCCAAAGCTCAGCTGCTAACTCCTGAGCCTTTGAACATTCTACGAGGAATGTCTTAGAATCTCTTGAAAAAGAAAGTACACATAGGTTAAATGTGGATTTAAGGTTTTTATTTTCAAACTAAAACCCAACTTTTAAATGTATGTGCTCAGCCAGCATGGCTCAGTGGTTGAGCATTGACCTATGAACCAGGAGGTCACAGTTCAATTCCTGGTTAGGGCACATGCTAGGGTTGTGGGCTCAATCCCCAGTGTAGGACATGCAGGAGGTAGCCGATCCATGATTCTCTCTCATCATTGATGGTTCTATCTCTCTCTCCCTCCTTTCCTTTCTGAAATCAATAAAGATATATGTTTAGAAAATGTATGTTATACTTATTTCAGAGGGAAGGGGGTGCAGGAAGAGATTAACCAAAGAATTTGTATGCATACAAGCATAACCCATGAACTCAGACAATAGTGAGGTGGAGGCCTGGGGAGCAGATGGGATTGGGGTTGAAGGGGTTAATGGCGGGGGGCCAGGGGTGGCATCTATAATACTCTCAACAATAAGTAAATTTTTAAAAAATTTTGTCTGTTTCTTCTGGATACACCAGGTTAAACCTTGTGTCTCTAAAAAAGTGAATAAACGCTGTAATTTATACACATTAGAAAAAAATAAAATGTCTATGATATATTGTTAAAATATCTGGATTTTTAAAGAAGAAAATGTTCCAACTACTAACAACTATAATTCTATGCAAGATATCATGAGGGAAGAGATTTTGGTAGCCATAATTAGGATCATTTTTATATCATTTCTTTATTAATTCTTTTTTGAGAACCCATTTGTGTACAAGTTGATTTGATTGAAGCTATGGGAGATTTTAAAGAACTTCCTTTTCAAGGGTGGTAGGTAAAACTTTTGAATAAGCAACTGTTTTCTAAAAAATATTTGTTTTGCATATTTACAGCCTCAGAATCTAAAACAGTCCAAATATGGTAAATAAAAAGTTTTAGAACTGCTTATTTGGTCCAAACTACTTATTATACTAGACTGCTGGTAGTGGCCCAGGAATTTGTGCACAGGCAGAATCCCTAGTTCTGGCTGGTGGTCAGCGCTGATTGAAGTCTTCTGGCTGCCAGCCAGGGTCTTCCTTCGTCCCATGCCTTCCCCTGGTGGTCAGCTCATGTCATAGTGAGCTATCAAATTCCTGGTCTCCGGTTGAACTCCTGAGGGGGCAATTTGCATATTAGGCTTTTATAGAGAGAGATAATGAATTTGATGTGCAGAGAAGTAAAGAATATGCTATTGCTTAATATAACATTTTTCCTTCCTGTGCAATGTGGTAAATTATTTTGAATGATGATATACACATGTTTTCATTACCAGGTTCAAATTTTATTTGTGTAAATTGTTTGGTACAATAAGCTCTTCAGAAGTACATTCAGACCCTTATGTATATTTCCCCCCCAAATGATAGTATAATGGAGTAGAACTATAAAATTTAACTAATAACAAAAACCATAAGGGCTCATTTTTTTGTTTTTAAATATGTTTTGTTGATTTATTTTACAGGAAGAGGGAAGGAGAGGGGTAGAAAGATAGAAACATTGATGAGAGAGAAACATCGATCTACTGCCTCCTGCACATCTCCCACCAGGTACCCAAGCCTGCAACCTGGTCATGTGCCCTGCCTGGGAATCAAACTCATGACCCCTTGGTCAACCACTGAGCCACACATGGTAGGCAGGGCTCAGTTTTTATTATCATAAAAGGCAAACCCAATAACAAATAGTCATATTTTTCTAGTTTTAACTTTTTTTGAGAAATTATTTTAGTATTACTTTTATTGTTTGAACTATTATCACTTCAGTAGAGTTGTCATTAGTTGAAGCCTCAGCTATTTTCCTCTTGAACCTGATCAATCTTTTCATATCCACTGGGGCATTTTAATTTTCCAAAGATGGCGGCAACAATATATCCACCTGCTTTTCCACAGCGTGTCCTTGCCACTCTCCCATCAAGAGATGGAGTCCAGTTTCCTTTCCCTGGACGCTGGGCTGACCTTAATGACTTGCTTGCAATCAATAAAAGTGACACTACTTGGTTTCTGAGGCTTGGCCAGAAGAAGCCTTGACGTTTCTGCCTTGGTTTTTTGGAATGCTTGCGGTTCCTTCTCAGGAGGCTTCCTTTTTACACCTAGTCACCATCCAGTCCCAAAGTCAACAGTCACTCATCTTTCTAGCCATCTGAGCCCAGGCACCAGCCACACAGTAAGGAAGCCTGGAGCTATTCGAGTCTTCACAGCTGAGGTCAGATATCATGGAGTCTAAAGAAAGAGCCATTTCTACTATTCAGTGGCCAAAGTTCTGGATTACAGAACCCGTAAGCATAATAAAAGGGTTGTTATTTTTTTTGCTACTAAGTTTGGATGGTTTGTTATGTAACAACAAACAAGAAGGTGGTCAGTGTGCATTATACCTGCCTGCTGGTTGGATGGTCGGATGATTGCTTAGCCTTTTATATATATAGATAACTCATCAGAACAGAATGTAATATCTGGAAGTGGGGTATTGCTGTAACAGAAACTAAAAATACATGAGACAAGCTGGCAGGTGAAGAAGACAGTTCATGAAACCTGGAAGGCATTCATGGGTACTGTTGATGAGGGCTTAAAAGGTGATGACAATATTATTTGAGGATGAAAATAAGATGATCTTTATTATCTAGTGGAAGAAAGTTTAGCAAAGCTATCATGCATGGTAGTATGAGAAATCGAAAATATACTTAATGAACTGATGGGTCTGGCAAAGGAGACTTAATGAACTGATGGGTCTGGCAAAGTGTAAGTGTTGTTGACTATTTCTTTTAGCCACATCTCTGGAGATGTGGATGGAGAGAGATGAGTGGAGGGGAAAAAAGAGTATTGTTTCCAAGAAGTAATTGGAGGAAATGTAAAGGGCCCAGGACAGTTTCTTCAGCCTGCAAAGAGTTCTCAAAGTAAGAAAGAGCCTCAGAACAAAGATAAGTCCAGAGAAGAGTTAGGAAAATATGGTCTCAAAGTAAAAATGAAACGAATGCCTAACTGTAAAACCTTTTGTAAGACCTTAGAAAGAGGTGAGGTGGGCTCATAGACTTTCAGACATGCAAAAAAACCTTCCAAATAACTCAGGGCATGTCTCCTAATTCCTCTCTGTTAAGCATAAAGGCTTCTAAGAATCTTCAGGGATTGGCTCCACAGCAGCCTCACAGAGAATCAAGGCAGAGAGGGACTTACTTTAAAGAGATCTGTGGGCTTTTGCCTGAGTGACTGGTTTATAAATTGATACATGAGAAACTTTAAAGTTAAAAAAAGAATTATATCAACCTGTTTCAAAATGGTCAGTACAGGGAGTGTAGTCAATAATATTGTAATATCTATGTATTGTGCCAGGTGACTACTTGAAATATTGGGGGATCACTTTGTAAATTAGTTGGTCATCCAACCACTATGCTGTACACCTGAAATGAATACAAGATAACATTGAATGTAAAAAAATATATATAAAAAAATATTATATCAGCCTTAACTTAAAGGGACTGAAGCAACACCAAAGAGACCTTTAGATCCCTGAACTTCTGTGGTCAGAAGAAAAGTTCTCAGTTATAAACGTGAGCTCTTTTATGGACAGGAGGCATGTGTCAGATATAACCAAGAGGCTAAAGGGCAGAACCTAGAACACAGAGGAATATTTCCACTGAGTGGGACTGAGCTCTCACCAAGGTATTGGTTGTGTGAGCCCTGCTGGATATGAGAACTGTAGACCATTACTAGACTTATTCAGGTGAGCACTTTGTAAGCTATATAAATGTCTAATCACCTGAAACTAATAAAATCTTGTATCAACTATAATTGAAAAATAAAATAAAAAGAATTATGGACCAGTGACATTTACATATCTCCTATCTGCCTATACCACCACCTTACCTTTTTGAATGAGAGTATCTATCGTGACTGTGAAAACAGGGTATTTTGGATGCATGGTGGGCAGATGACTTGTCTTTTTAGTTCACAGGCCTTCACATTGAGATGAATTGTACTTGAGTTGCAGAACCCAAGAACATCATTTGCATCTTGACCTGATTTGGATAATTAGATCCTGGACTTTGAACTAATGCTATAATTTGGAAGAGCCTTTTGGGGGTTGTGGAGAAGGGAGTGAGTATATTTAGTGTTGGGAGGGATGTGGATTATTGTGAACATGGGTTAGATTGTGCTAAATTAAATTTTTTAATTGAACATTTTGAGATAATTATAGACTCAATTGCATTTGTAAGAAATACAGAGCAATCCCAATGACCTTTTACCTAGTTTCTCCTCATGGTGACATCTTGAAAAACCCTAGTACAATAACTAGATCTGATTATCCAGCAGAGCACATGCAACCAGTACCTGGATCATGACCCAGCCCTGCTCACTGGGAATACCTCTCTGTGTTCCAGGTTCTGTCCTCTAGCCTCTGGTTACAAGACCATTCCACTAATTTAAATTGGATTTCCCCAGTTTACTTCTTCTCATTTGTGTGTGTGTGTGTGTGTGTGTGTGTGTGTGTGTGTGTCTACTTTTGTGTGGTTTTTATCTTGTGTAGGTTCACTTATCCATCGCCATAGTCAAGGTACAGAACATACGGATTTCTTCTGTTGCTCTTTTATAGCCACCCCTACTCCCCACTCTTCTTTATTTCCCTTTCTATTGACGATATTGGGGTGACATTGGTTAACAAAATTATAGAGGTTTCAGGTGCACAATTCTACAACATACCAACTGTACACTGTATTATGTGTTCAAGACCCCAAGTCAGGTCTTCATCCATCACCATTTATTGCCCCTATACACTCCTCCAGGTCTCCCTGCCCTGCCCCCCACAATCACCATGAGTGTTTTTCTCTATTACTCAATCCCACTCCTTCCAGCCTCCCCGCATGTTCTGCTAAATGAACAAACATTAGCACTTGTTATAAGCTATTATAATATTATGAAATAATTTTTTATCTCAAGTAATGTTTCTATTATTATGAACTTAAAAGGCTTTTGTGAGGCACCTGGAAATTTTATAACAAGTTTTCTTACATAAAACTCGATTCCAAGTTTCAAATAATGATTTACAAATAACATTTTAGAGTAAAAATCTAAATTTAGGAATTTCTAATATGCAGTGTGAGGAGAATAAAGAAATGAGAGTACATTGGTTTCACTGGGGAAGCCTTAAGGAGGTGACTGGAATTGAATTAAAGATAGGTTTTGTAAAGATAGGAGGGAAAAAGGACAAGATAATGTCAGCAAAACAGAATACCATAACTAAGGGAAGATAGAAGATGGGGAGGGTATTTTGGAGGGAAAGGTAATTATACATTATTACCTTGAAGCAAATGTTAATTCAATCATTATTATTATTATTTTTTTTTTGCGTATGTGCTATTGAGACACAGATGCCTGATTCTTATATTTATTTTATGTTTTTGTGGATTCTAGAACTATTTCTAGGAAGACCTACTTTTCTTTTTAAATAGTTTATATGAGTTATAAGTATTACACATTTCTCTCTTGTTATGTTTCCTTATCTTAGTACTTAACTCACAGGTTTGTTTTAAAGATCAAGTAAGATAATATATGTGAAAAAGCTATGGGAAAGTAATTATGGCCATTATTTTAAAAAGTTATAACTGCCTCATCCTAATGAGTTAGATTATGCATATACTTAACATAATTTTTCTGTATAGAATTTCTGCACAGCAGTATTAGGTATCTTCCTCAGTTTGCTCTTACCTGTTTTCCTATCACCTCACTGAATATTCATACCAGATGGTCCTCTTGCTGCTAAACATTTTAGCTGTCCTGTTTTACAGTTGTATGCTTGTAACATTTATATACCAGTATGTGCTGGTTTTGGTTTTTCTTCCTGTCATATAGGTTCCTTGTTTGGCCTTTGTTTCCAGTGCTGTCCTCTGGCACATACTCAACTATTTGGAAAACAACTTCTTATAAGAATGAATCTTCTGTACTTTGTTCCTTTGCGATATTCTCTAAGGTTTAAACAGAATTTTAAAGGGTTGTCAAGTTCAGGATAGCAAAGCTATATAAACAAAAAGCTCTTTCTTTGTACTAACAAGAGGTAGAACATATTTCATGAGTGTCTATGACTAGCCTAAAGCTGTTTAGCACATTTTAACTATGTTAAATATTCACCTTAATGTGAAAATTGAGTATATTCTCAAACTCTTTCAAAAACAAGTTGCAAGAACTACTAGAAATTCAGTTAACTAATAATTGTATCTAATACAACAAAACTCTTAGTAAATATCTGCATGAAACATTAAAATCTTAGACCAAATATTTGAATATGTAATTTATCTAAAACCACATAGCTATTAATGAATAGCTCAGCGACTGGCTGGTTCAGTGTCTTTCCTCCAGATTCATGATGTGTGTAGAAACACTCTTAAAATTTATTAAATAACACATATCAGTGTTATACTAACTATAATTTACCTGATTCAAACCAGTTTTTGAGCATATAAAGTGCTATAATATAGTTACATTAAAAATTTAAGCCCTAGCCAGTTTTGCCCAGTGGTTAGAGCATTGGTCCTCCGACTGAAGGATTGTGGGTCTGATTCCAGTCAAGGGTATGTACCTGGGTTGCAGGCTTGATCCCCGGCCCCGATCAGTGTGTACGAGGGACAACCAATCTGATGTGTCTCTCTCACTTGGATGTTTCTTTCTTACCTTTCCCTTCCACTCTCTCTAAAAATCAATGGAAAAAAATATCCTCAGGTGAGGATTAAAAAAAAAAAAAATCTCATGAATACTATGTTTAGCATCTGGTGTAATAACCCTAGTTTGATGGAAAATTGCATTTGGTGAAGATGGATTTGAAGTAAGAGCTGGAAAAGCTATGAAATTTCTCAATTATATGGATGGCTATTTGCTAAGTAATATGAACAAAAATGCCATGTTCTATTTAAAAGACAAGTAGTAGTTTTTATACCTATAACCAGTAACCTAATATATTCTGAAACTAGTTGGGCAAAGATGGGAAGCCACATTTTAGATGACAAATGCATCAAAATGTCAACTTTTTAGAATGAAGGTAGCATCCATTATGTTTCTGATGCAGTTAAGCTGTAAAAATAGTTCCTTTGTTATTTATATTTTAAAATATCTATATGTCAAAAGAGTAATCTATCTGATTATATAAATCATATATATAATAATCATAAATTTTTTCTTCACATTTAATTTTCATTTATATATCTTCTATATATGAGTAAAACATGTTAGGATGGGAATTAAACTGTAAAATAGAAGACAAAAATTGAGTGAATATTCATTAGGCTTAATAAAACTGTTTTCAGAAACATGATCGCTTTTTGTGAGTTTATGGGAATAAATATTGAACCAGTTAACTTTTTTAAATGATTAAAATGGAAAAAATCTCATCTTCTGTACTATAAATTTTCTAAAATGTAATTTCATCAAAATAAAGAAAATAATATTTAAACTATTGTATTGAATTTATTTTTAGTATTTTTTAAGTTTATAAAGGAAAATATAATAACAGCTAATAGACCTCAACCCCAAACAAAGAGGAATAGTTTTGTCATGTGAAGATAGCTTTTCTTGGACAAAGCAAAAAGAGCTTTAACCTAATGCTTAAACAAACTCAGTTTATATTCCAAGGGAAAAGCTATTTACTCTGAGATGTTGATCGCACTTTTATGTGGAAAATAATGAACAAAGTAAACTGAAAAACAAAATAGAGACAGAGGCATGGATACATGAAACAGACTGACAGCTGTCAGAGGGGAGAGGAAGGGGAAAATGGCTGAAAGAAAGTGAAGGGATTAGCCAAAGAACATTTTAGGTGTAAGCCATAGACACAGACAATAGTGTGGTGATGACCAGATGGAAGAGGAGGAGGGGGCTGGGTGAAGAGGGGCAAAGGGTGGGGGGAGGGGTAATGGGGACATATGTAATAGTGTCAACAGCAAAATAAATAAATAAATCAAACAAACAAACAAATAAATAAATAATAAAGTAGATTAACAAAACAAAAAGCCTTTTAAAAACTGGGTGTAAGCAAAAGGCCTTAGATGAGATAGAACATGACTAGCACCCATAAGGCTGTTTCTATATTTTTAATCTAGTACAATTTAAATTTCAGAATATAAAATTTTTGTTAGAAGTTGTAGCTAGAATAAAGTTTAAACTATTCAAGGTATTTGTTTTTGAAGCAATTATATGACCATGTTTTTTATTGCATTTTTCCGACTATATCCTTGTTCAAAAGGAAGCAGGCAAGTGTGAAATATTGAGGAGACAGGGCGCAGAGATTCTATTATGAGAACAAGACTCAGGGTTGGGGGCCGGCTGGGAGAGGCCATTGGAGGAGAAAAAGGACATATGTAATATTTTCAACAAGAAAGTTTATAAAGACTACCCTTCTTAGCTTTTCCTACAAAATATAAAATATACTTTACCTCCCATACTAATATAATTTTAAAAAATCATTGTATTATGCTCAATTTTAGAGAAGCAACCTTAAATGATAAATCCCCCTAGCAAAAACTTCTTCCTCTGTCTTCTATAGGGAAAAGTTACCATATTTTCTCTCTCTACTGTTTTATTTTTTTAAAGCTGAAATTGAACATTTTAACTTAGCAGAGTTATTCCTGTTTTTACTGGATCTTTAGGCTATGAAGGTGCCTATTAATATGGTACAGCCTCCTCAAAATTGTCAGGGATAAATTTTAAAGTAACAGATTTTTAGAGTTAAAAGTGATTTTTTGGAGCATCCAGTCAAGCACATTCATTTTACATTTAACCCAGATGTCAGCTCAAACCTTCTATCCAACCCACAGCCTCTAGTATTGCTACATATCCTCAGAGTTATGTGCTCATAGTTACCTCCAGCTTCAAATTTCTGATCCGTAAGGACTCTTGATGTCACCTGTAGTGTACCTCATCCACTAATCCTTTTCTCTCTGTTTCTCATAGACCTCGGCAATAAATGCTATAATTAACTTGCAACCAGTTGGTACTTATTAGGTACCAGACCATTAATTTACCTACTAGAATCTGAGCAGGGGACTGCATATTTGAGCTTTTACTTAACTTTCTCTTGGTTTACTTGGTGCTCTAGGCAGAAAAGCAGAATATTTTGTATTAACATACAAGACTGGAAACTGTACATACTGATACTTGTTTCTCAACCAAAAAGATTTGTAGTCTGAAATTGGAACTAAATGGAAAACCAGTATGTATTTTGATTTTGCATTGCATTACTTTTGGCTGAGTTGTCAACTTATATCTCTTATTATTATTATTAATATTATTATCTGCAGGCCTGGCTCACTAGGTACTCTGTTCAAATTCATTTCATGAGCTTGAGTTGAATTTGGAGCTAGCATGGCTAGTAGTCTTTTACTGCTCACCTGAGCAATGCCAAGAGTATGACCTAATGCAGCTTTTCCACTGATTAGGATATATCACTGAGATTCTGTTTTGTCCACCTACTAATACAACCTCTCCCCTCTCCCCTCCTCCCCCATACAGGTGAATCCTGTCTAATGTTATATAGTTGGAGGGATTTCTCTGGGGGGAAAAATTAACAATAGTAAACCATTTGTATGTACTGCTTTAATATCTTTCATCATGGAGACTGTAATTTAATAGAAACACTGTTTTTTTTATTCTACAGAAAAGCCTCTGTACACAAACTCGTACCATCCCTTTCCCCACAGTTTAAAATTTCCTAGTGGAATCCAAGAGACAGTAATTTTAATTTGTTTTACAGAACCCTTTTGCGAGGCCTTTTGAAATAGTAAGCTTTCTTAATACACTAAATATTATTTATAGAACATTAAACCCATAACTGGGGGGACTAGAGAGCAGATAAACTGAAAACTGAATCGTTGAAAGTCACTGCCAAATTAAGATCAGAAATTAAGATAAAACATCTCTTAAATTTAAAAGTTATATTTACTGGCAACTTCTTATAAACACATCTGTGGTGCAGAAGAGGCCTATTTGTAATGCATTCTTGTTGTGAATTTAATGACCATATGTTTTAATTAATTTGAAAACTGTTGCTGGCAGTTGGTCAGGACAGGAGCTGGTACACTGTACACCAGGTAGTATCCAGGGGCTGTTTGACAGCTTCCTCTCCTTCCTGTGAAATCCTTATCTGATTGCCTGATGTGTATACGTGTGTGCTGAGGGGCCAGCTGCTGTTTTTACTGTCAGCTACTTGACCCTATATAGTAAAAACCGTAGCTTTTATAACCAGGAAAAATTTTTAAATTGAAATTCTTTATTTTTTAAAGAATTGCATGTCTCCTTTTTTCCTCATTAACCTCTCCCCAGCCACTCCCATCCCCCAGCACATGCTCTCACTCCCCTATTTGTCTGTGTCCATTGGTTATACTTATTGGCATGCATACAAGTCCTTTGGTTGATCTCTTACACACACACTTACACACACACACACACACACACACACACACGCATGTGCCTTTCCTCTGAGGTTTGACTGTCCATTCTATGCTTCTGCCCCTGTATCTTTTGTTCATCACTTTTTGTTGTTCATTATATTCTACAAATGAGTGAGATCATGTGATATTTCTATAGTGGATAAGGATAGGAACAGCTAAGATTAAAATTAAAAACAATGAAGTGACTCATCTCTAAATCATATTAATGGAGACTATATGTTTTAATGTAATGTGATCTCTTCTTTTTCCTTTATCATTCCTTTTCTTATACCTTAACATACTGAACTGCTATTATGCTAATTGTTCTCTTTTGTCCTCGTAATGCATTTTATCAGATTGATTGATTGATTCCCCAATCCCTCTCAAGCTTTAGCCTTACTTCTCCAATAAGCCCATTGGACATTTGCAGTTGGATATCATTCTGCCACTTCTAATTCCATGTTCTAAAAATAACAAATAATTAAGTCAAACCTAAACAAACAAAAAACCTACTGAGAAAAGAACTAGAATTTCATTTTTCCCTTCTAGTTTCCATAATTCTATTTTTGATACCATTTTTGTCCAATTCTTCCATGATTTGAAACTTTAATGTTTGACACTTTTCTCTCTCTACCAGTATCCTCCAAAGTATATTTTACCTCTTGCCACCTTCCTCGCTACCAGACTTTATCAAATAATTCCTCTACTTAAAATGTTTAATAATTTCTTAGTGCTTTCAGGAAGAAATTCAGATATTTTCCCCCTGGCACTCAGCTTCATGATTATCTGTTTTTCCCCCCCTCTGTATTCCTTTATTCTATTATACTTCCAACTACATTAGCCAAGTTTTCCTGCATATTATACTGTGTATATGCATTAAAACGTTTGCCCATTTTCCTGTTGAGGTGTTTGTTTTTTCTCACTGAATTATAGGCTAATTAATTAATTATTTAGTTAATTAATGTATTTATGTATTTATATATTTATGTATTTATTGTTAATCCTTACCTGAGGATTTTTTCTATTGGTTGTTTTTTGTTTGTTTGTTTGTTTGTTTGTTTGTTTGTGTGTGTGTGTTTTTAGAGAGAGTGGAAGGAAGTGGGGGGAGACAGAGAGAGAAATATTGATGTGAGAGAGGCATTCCAGATTTTAGGATAAGTGGCAATATCTATATAAGTGAATCTTAGCCTGAGAAAAGATGAGACAGAAAACTATTCTTTTTTTATTATACTTTCATTATAACAAATATATTATTGGCAAGTAGAAAAGGGCCTTATAACTTTGCCTTTTATAAGAAATATGGATGTTTAACTTTGAAAGGAAGTATATTTTCTAATATTACATGTAGAAGAACAATATAAGGTGATTAATAGTGTATTAAAATACATTTAAGTTAAAATACAATAAACAAATAGTTTTTAATATTTCATATAACCATTTAAGCTCTTGAGTTTTAGTATATCTACTTAAAAATAAAAAAATGTAAACAGAGAAACTGTGACTAAGGGAATATCATCATTAAGGATAACTCATTATTATTTTCCTGACCTACAAAATAACAAGCAGAGTGTCTGAATAGCTACCAAAGAACAGAAGTCTAGAAAAAAAGTAATGAAGAGATCTCAGGTAAGCAGATGCTTGCTAGAAAAGAATGGTCATAGACACAGATTTTTCTCTGTTTTAATTTCTCATTTTTGCTATCAATCTACTTTTTGCAATTTACCTTTACTAGTATTTGTGTGAATTATTTTTGTAAATGTGTAATTTACTTTTTGTAATCTTTCTCATTCTTAAATACTCTTTTTCTATCTATCTTTTTTTTCTCACTTTTCCTTTGTTCACATCCCCCCTACTACTACTATCTTTCTTTTCCTTTTATTGCTTTCTGTTCCTTTAGTACATTTTATCTTTGGCCCTTTTTCTTTGTCCTCATTAAATTGCATACATTTAAAAAAATCTAGAAGCAATGAAAAGTCAGTCATACATACAGCATTTCTTTATAAGTAAAATGTATTTTCTAATTAACGTAATAGGTCAATGTGGCTTTATAACCAATTTGATTCTTTCTGAGCACTCAATTTATTTGGGATTTTGGAGTGGCAAGAGAGAACAATGAAAAGAGAGTACTTCATAGAATAACCCATTGTGGAATTCTTGTGCCTCTATAATTTTTGGAAAGCATCCTCTGATATTTTTTGGAAATAGTCACTAATGTGGTATCTTTGACCTATTATTCAGTCTAGACATGTGTAATTGTTGATAAAGGAAAATTTAATTTAAATGAGTAATTAGAGACTTATGACATGTTCTTACTATATTTCTAAAAAATTTGTAAGTATGCTCTCTATCTATCTACCTGGGGTTATATCCCTTTTCACCACTTACAAGCTATTTCATCTTGGTGAAGTTATTTACCAGTCAATTTCTCTAAATCTTTTATCTCTCTGTTAGCTATGGCTAATAATAATATGTACCTAATAGAGATGTTAGTGGGATTGAATATGGTAATCCATAGAACGTTTATGGCACAATCTGGCATATAGTATGGATTTAACAGCATTAGCTGTTATTTCTGCTATTACCATTGTAACTAATATGTCTACAATTCTTATTAAGTTCTTGGATTGCATTTAAAAGTTACCATCTCAACATGAAGCAAAAGAAGTGGAAAAAGGATGTAATAATTTATGTGGAGTTATTACTAAGTTCTTTTTGCTTGACAAGTTATGTGGAAATTGTCATTTTTCTGTGGGAAAATATCAATGAGTTTCATTGGGTAAAGACAAATGACTTCGCCTTCCTTCTAATTTTGTTCTTATGCTTTTCTCATTCTATCTGCAAGCCACTACATAGTATATTTTAAGTTTATTCTTTGCAATTCTTATTTTATCTGTAACTAGTCACTGATGGCCACTGTCAGGATATGATTTCAGAGCCACCTAAAAATAAGTAGAATAGCGTTTTTGCTACACAAGATTATTTTTCTCTCCAAGAAATAATATTTTATTTCCTCTGTAAATAATATACAGCTTAGAAGTAATCATTAAATGTTAGGAAATTTTTCACTTGAAGGCATATGAACATATAACCAACATGATAAATATGTGTTAAAAGTCTCATTATAGAAAAGAAAAATAGTCTCTTTACGACCAATGCATTAATGAACATATACAACCTTAAGCAATACATGAGGGAGCTCAGATTAGTCTAACGGAGGGTGTGACTCTGGGAAAAGGAACACCATATTGATTAATGTAGCTCCAATAGAAGAGTGATGTTTTTCTTTCTCAGCAGAGACAAGTGTTTCTCCTGCACAAAAGCATGAGTCAGAGGTAGACAAGAGACGAGGAAACCTCCAGACTTACAGTAAAGACAGAAATCAGTAATACATTGCAAAGTGGACTCATATGAATGGAAAAATTGGAGGTGAGGAGTTCCTAACCTCAGTGTGCATCCAGACATCAAGTCTAGGGTGGAACCCACAATGCGTGTCTCAAGAAGGAATCATTCAAGGCCACGTATATGACTTTGCCTCAGTGCCTTAAAGATTTCCTTTTTTCAGTCTAGTATGTATAGTTCTTGTTTGGTAGTTAAACCGCAATTTTGAGAAAGATGGTGAATAATTCTGTGCACACACCACCCTCGGAGTTCTTTTGGTTCTCTCAGTTTTAAAAGGAATTTTTTTAAACCTCCTTTAGGTGTTTAGATACACATGAATCCAGGTGGACCCAACTACTTATATTTCATGCCATTTAGTTTTGAACTCTGGTTAGTATCCTGAATTAATGACCCATAGTACATTAGGTTTGTCATCAAATGCCAAACTAAAGGGTAGTAAAGAAGAATTTTAGCCCTCTAGTCAATAAAATAATTGCATTTGAGAAACAGAAAAGTGTATATAATTTCACCTTCCTTCAGCTAGTTTTTAAGAAAACGGGAATTGAAATCATCACAAAAACAAACAGAGAAACAAGGAAAACCTCCTTCATTAGAGTCCAAAAGGACAAGCAAGCTTATGCATTAAATTTTTAATCAGGTTATAGCTAATGTGTTAATGTTAGGTCAAATTTATTATAAACCATATATAATCATAATGCATATATTGCTTATTTGCATAGGTTATATAAGCCTTGTTTAGTCAATGTGAAGAGCATATTTATATTATATATCTTTTTCTAGTAATTCATGAATTACTATAAATATATAAATATATTGTGAGGGAATTGAATAGGTTTTTTTTTGGGGGGGGGGGTCATTTCATTTTGTATTATTTTATATTTGTTTTGAAGTTAAAACTAAATAGGAACATATTTCCTGATTTTGGTTTTTTGTGTGAAAACACAGTCCACTCAGTGATGATTCACTTTCTAGTTCTAAATTAGTAGGATTAGTGGTTAGAGACTGAAATTAAGAGACCCATCCCAACAAGATACAGAAGTTTATTTTTTACTGGGCTGACACAGTAGCCCCACAATTATCAGAGAATCTTTTTTTTTGCTGCTGTGTTGGCTTCACCACACAAGTTTCCACCTAGTGGTCCAGTTTCACTCACATTCCAGCCAGCTAGAGAGGAAAGAAGGGAAAGGAGAGGGCACCCACCTTCCTTTCACCAGAAGTTGTGCATATCACTAAGCTCAGATCTTGTTGGCCATACCTTAGTTATATGCCATGGATAGTACAAGTGATGTCAGGAAATGCAGTCTAGAGCTGCATGAACATGTGTTCTATTGAAAATGTCTGTAATTTTGTAAGAGATGAAGAGATTTGAAGAGACAACCAGAAATCACTGTTAGAAATATATTGAAGCAAAAAACAAGAACTGTCTTTTTAATGGAAAATGTCTTTGTAATGATTGCTCAGAAAAATATTGCAGAACACGATGCCTAACTTTTTATTTATTTTATTATTATTTTAATATGTTTTTCTTGATTTCACAGAGAGAAAAGGGAGAGGAAGAGAAAGACAGAAACATCAATGATGAGAGAATCATTTATTGGCTACTTCCTGAATGCCCCATAGTAGGGATTGAGCCTGAAATCCAGGCATGTGCCCTGACAGGGAATTGAACCATGACCTCCTGGTTCATGGATCGACAATCAACCATTGAACCACACTGGCCATGCTCCTGTGCTTTATAAATCATTTTTTTTCCTTTACTCTTACAGTAATTTAATTTATGTTATTCAGTAGTCAGGAAACGTATAATTAAACTGTCTAGAGAGGCCTAGTATTCGTTTCATTTATCTAGGGTTAAGGATATAATTACATAATAAAGCTTTATTAACTTTTAAAAAATTAAAATCGGCTTTAGATAATATTTGGTAAATTCTTCAGTTCTGTGTGGTAGGAAGGAGATGTAGAAATGTGAAATGTCACGACCATGTATCTTGGCACTGGGGAGTCTGTATGCTAATATGAACTAAACTTATCTTTGCAAATTAGCTGTGTAGCCTGAAACTGGGCATACTTAACCTCTCAGGAGAGATTCTAAAGGAAATCTGTTTCCTTTTCTTTTACACATAGAGCTCCAGCGTCTCTAGCGCCTCGGTCTACAGTTAAGGAATGTGGTATTTGCACTGAATCGACAAGATTGCAAAGATGTGGAATTCTCGTACAAATCCCCTTTTCATTTATGCCTTCTCTTCCATCACTTCTATAGAACGCTGTCCCAGAGTTCAGCAGTTGCACTTTGCTTAAAAATTTCCTTTGTCTACTATTACACCTGCTTTCTTTTTGTTGATAGCTACAGAGTATATCCTTTTCCTGTCCTTTTACTTTAGATTATCTACATCCTTACATTTAAGGCTTGTTTCCTCTATTGGAATATAGTTAGATTTTTTTAAAATCTAGTCTGGCAATCTTGTGTTGAAAGATTTTTTTAATGAGTTTTTAGAAAGAGAGAGTAAGAGGAGAGAGGGTGGGGAGAGGGAGAGAGAAACATCATTATGAGAGCAACTCCCATTGGCTGCCCCCCTGCATGCCCCCTAAGAGGTCAAGCCGCAGCCTGGGCATGTGCCTTGATTTGACTTCATTTCAAATGACTTCATTTGACTTCATTGCCCAAGCAACTGAGCCACACCAGCCAGAGACAATATCTTTTTATTTTTAATCAGAGCATTTATTCTCTTTACATTCGATATAATATAATCTATCATTTAAAAAAAAAGTGTAATATGCTAATTAGACCAGACAGCCGGACAGATGTCTTTTGGACAAACTTCGTGGACGAAGCCACAGCTGCAGTGGCCAAGGCAAGCTGCCTGGGCTGCCAGGGCTGAGCCCCTTGCATGGATTTCAAGTTCTTAGAGACTTATGACCTGTCCTCTAGTTATCGATGTATTTGAGCTTAAATCTATCATTTTACTGTTTTCTGTTTATTCTGCCCATTTTGTTATTTGTTTCTTTCTTCTTGGTTTATTTTGGTTTGATCATTTTTTTTCCTTATGACATCCCTCTTCCTACGTCCCACAATTAATTTGATAAATTTAAGACTTTACTATTCTTTGATCGGTTACCCAAGAGGCAACAATATCCATCTTTGATTTATTTAAATATAATATAAAGTAGCATTATTACCACTTTCTGAGCTATGAAAGCATTTTCTTTTCACTTGAAGAATACACTCTAGTAAGTATATCATACTTTGTATAGTCCTGCAGCTGATAAATTCTCTCAGGCTTTTTTTTTTTTTTTTTAATGTCTTTCTTTATTACACCTTTTTTGAAGGATTTTTTTTGCTGGATATAGAATTCTAAGTTTACAGGTTTCTCTCAGTTTGTTAAAGTTGCCATGTATTTTGACTTCTATTCATTTGAGACTTCAGCTATTTGTATACTCGCATTCTTTCTTGTTTTATTTCTTGGCCCGCTTTTAAGATATTTTGTCAATTATAATTGAAAAGGATTTTTAAACAGAAAACTAAGAAACTATATTTTTCGCCTTTGGGTTTTGTCAGTTTTTATTGTTATGTGACCAGGCATTATTTCTTTGTACTTGGCTGGAGTTTGTAGTGCTTTTTAAATCTGGTGCTTAGTGTCTTTAATCAGTCTTGGAAAATTTTAAGCCACTGTATCTTAAAATTTTGCTTCTGCCTTCTTTTTTCTTTAATAAATATTTTCATTCTGGGATTCCAAATACCTGTGTACTAGATATTTTGCCATAGCTTATGCTTCTTTCTGTATTTTCTTTTGTTTCTCTTAGTGTTCAGGTATTTTGTATTATTATCTTTTCTTATACCTGAATATTTTTATTGTGCCCCAGAAGTTGTAGTATATAAAAATAATAGAGACAATTTGAGGATCTCAATGATATTCCAAAGAGGATTATGTTTGCCTCAGGCAAACAACAAGTGTAGAGGCTCTAGCAATTCCAGATCATTGTAAACCAGCCAAGGGAGTGAGGTGATTTAAATTAGCCTTTATCTCCTATTAGTGACGGTCTGTTTCTGGATTCATATTCACTCCAAGATATAACCTTTGAGGCGCCAACCCATAACAAACTTTATATTCTCCTTGGTGGGCTCTGAATCCTACCTTTTATGCCATAACACCATCAGTTTATTAAAACCTCTGTTCTTCTTAGCCTCTCGGTCTTCCTTTGACACTGGCAAAGCCTTGAGCTCAATATTGCCCTCAAATGCCAGGCTCACCTGTCTGAGATGACTTCCCTTCCTATTAATGACCCCAGAGTTCTTTACTTCCTCAGTAGCTTCTGGTGCCTTAATTTTTTAAAATACGTACAATTCTATATAGGCCTGGCCATTGTGATTTAGTTGGTTGGACATTGTCCCATGTACCAAAGAGTTGCCAGTTCGATTCCTGGTCAGGGCACATGCCTGGATTGCAGGCTCAATACCTGTTAGGGGGTGTGCAGGAGACAGACAATCAATGTTTCTCTCTCCATCTCCCTTCCTCTGTTTCTAAAAAACATCAATAAAAAATCCACTCTCATAATGAAAAAGAATTCTTTCCGTTTAAGGCACATGTGTCAAACACAAGGCCCGCGGGCCAAATCTGTCCCGCCAGGCCTTGCAATGTGGCCTGCACCGCGCTGTCATCACTGCACTCCGCTGCGTTTCCATCACAATGACAGTTTATGACTGTTCATTAAACCATTCGGCCCGCGATTTAGGCTGGATTTTAGATTTTGGCCCCTTCTCTGATTGAGTTCGACACCCCTAGTTTAAGGGATACTTAAAATAGGATTGCTCTAATGCACCTTGTTTGTTGTTCTGGAAGTAGAACTCTCCATGGAGTATATTTTAATAATCATAATTAATATAATAATGGTAACTAGTATTTACTGAACACTTACTAGTATGTGCTAGGTATAGTTTTCATCATTCCTTATGCCTAGGGACATAGGTTTGGTCTACCATCTCATAGAGGTGACAGGGATGCTCGAAGTACATATGCTGCATTCCTATACTGAAAATCCAGTTATGTGACCCAGTCTGTGGGGGTGGCATTGTCTGGTGAGGAGGAGGCACGTTAAAGGAGGTAAAGTGCAGAAGTCACATTTTCATTGGCTGTGGTCTGGACTAGTCACTTTATCTCTGTAAAAGGAAGGTTTTCCTTTATGCCTCTTACATGATATCTAAAGATCCTTTTCACTTCCAAAATATATCGATCCCACAGTCCACTTAAAGCCGTTGTTACATCCTTCACCAATCGGCTATTTCTTTACTGCTAGAATTTATTTGTAAATTTGTAAATCTAATGTAAATAAGCTGCCTTGTTAATGACCATTTAAATCTTCCGTTTGGATTTATCCATGGAGCCATAATGTTTACTGACATGCCTTCCTGTGATGTGGTCCTTAATTGGAAAGCACATCTTATAAGAGAATTATAGTCTCCAAATGGGGTAATTCCTGTGGTTTAAAATTGCCACAAAGGAATTCATTGGCATTAGAAACCAAAACAGGTTTATTCCTCAATACTTGTCCCCGAGGCTCTAAATTCAGAACATTTCTAGTTACCCAGTTTTATTTCAGGTTCATTGATAATTCAGTATTTTCCTGGAAACTCATTGATTCATATCCTTTAGAAAGTAAGTATGTACTGGACCATCAAAATGATGTGAGAAGTAGAATGCCCTTTTCATTAAATGTTTTGTACAAGACTTGTAGCTGATTTTCTCAAATTGATGATTTCCTATTTCTTGGAACTTTTAAAATTAAAAACACTTGCTGACATTTTTTATTATGTAACTGATAAATTTCATTGAGGTAGAAGAGTTAGAAAGTACAGAAAAGTATAAAAGTTTATTTTGAATTAAATGGATTATCGGGATTAGATAAAAGCTAGTTCATTTTTTTTTCTGAGGCATTTTTTATTTATAAATAAAATTTAAGTTCCTTTTAGTTTGTTGGAATTCTAATAGGAGGAATAAAAAACATTCTGCCTATAGGACTTTCTGACACTTAAAACTAATTAAATATTTTATTTTAAATAGCAATTTTTGTTCTGATAACTAAAAAGGAAACTGAGTCTTTCATACACCTAATTGAACTAATGTATTTGAATTTTATAAAAATATATAATTCAACATTAGCCAGTTCCATAAATTAAGCCAAAACTATATTTAAGTTAAAAAATAAATGTATATATCAGGAGACCTGACTTGACAGCAACTCATTAGAGAAAATATAACTGAGACTTAAAAATTATTATAGGTTACATATAATGCTCCAGTCATTATAAGAAGGCATGGTTCTACATTATTTTGTTTTGATTTTTTTCTCCCGGACACAGCTTTTTAAGGGGAATGATGCTATTAATGGGCTACAAAACTTGTTTTGCCGTTTGCACTCCGACCCTCAAAGCCTTGCTAAAGCCATCCACCTCCCCAAAAAAAAATTTAAAGAAAGAAAACCAAAATTTGTTTAAAACCTGCAAACCAATGTGTCAAAGCTTGATTTGTGGCAGAAAGCAAGTAAATGCTAGCATCTATTTTTGGCATAATTGAACAACTATTAGAGAGACAAAAACAGTGTCATGTAAAAGCTAAGTAGAAACTGTGTTTCTGCAAAAGAAAATTCAAGTCCCTTACCCTGTCCTACATGAAGGAACTGGAGTAGCCACTGTCTAGAAATATGTCATTTGATGAATTAAAGATCTAAATGTTTTTGCACTGAAGAGGAGAAAAAAACAGATGTGATGTTGTCTTCAAAAATCACCCAGGGCTATCATGTATAAGAGCAACAACTGCAAAGGACACAAGTTCTAGGGAAATAAATTTAGCTGAAAACAAAGACCTTTTAACAGTGGTAATGTCTGATCATGGAAATACTTAAGTATGGATTAGAATGGTATATGGTGTGTTTCCTTAGGAAGAGTTGGAGGGTAATGACCTAAGATTAAATCTGGCTTTAAGATTCTACCTGAGATCTTCCTCCGATAATACTGCAATGAGCTATTTAATGATGGACAGTGTACATTTTCCAGAAATTTTCTAAATATTTTACCTTTATATTGTATGTGGGTCACTGTGCAGAAAGATGGCATTCCTAGTGAGGTGGGCTCAGCTCCAGGTTCCTTTGATTTCTCAGCCAGATACCCCTGTGCAGGAAGCAATGCGTGTACCCTGTGCAACCATACACAGCGTTGCTGATTGGTGGTCAGGTAGTAGAGCAGCGATTTTCAACCATTGTGCCACAATAACTTTTAAAACATATGAGACCTGACCATTTAGTCAGGGGCACTGACCTCTTTTCTCTTAGATCATTAAAACAAAACAAAAAAGCCCAAACAGGTGTGGCTCAGTGAATAGAGCGTCAGCCTGCGGACTGAAAGGTCCCAGGTCCTATTCCTGTCAAGGGCATGTACCTTGGTTGTGGGCACATCCCCAGTAGCGGGTGAGCAAGAGGCAGCTGATTGATGATTCTCTCTCATCAGTGTTCCTAGCTCTCTATCCCTCTCTCTTCCTCTCTGTAAAAAATCAATAAAATGTATTTAAAAAAAAAAAAAAGGAACCGACAACCATCCAGTGTGAATGAGCTTCTTTAAGATGATTATTTCCATTTCTTAGTCTGACAGTTCATTGATCTTCATTTATTTAGGGCATGTTATTGGATATTTACTTTGTTCCTTTGTTGGTGTCATATTTCCCTTATTCTTCATGGGGGTTTTTGTAAGCTTTACATTGATGCCTGAACGTTTGAAGAAATAGTCATTTCTTTCTGTCTTTGTGGATTGACTTAGGCAGGGAAAGATCTTCACCACTCAGCCCCCCTACAAATTCTGGGAGTCTTACAAACATTTTGTATGGATGTGGGAGTTCCATTCATTTCCCTCCCTGCTGGAGGAGAATTTTCAGGTCTGTACACCTTCTCCCAATCCCACAAAGCCATTTTTGGTACTGGCAGCCACTTGGTCCTTTCCCCTTAGTAAGCCACATGTGTCAAACACAAGGCCCGCGGGCCAAATCCGTCCTGCCAGGCCTTGCAATGTGGCCCGCACCGCGCTGTCATCACTGCACTCCGCTGCGTTTCCATCACAATGACAGTTTACGACTGTTCAGTAAACCATTCGACCTGCGATTTAGGCTGGATTTTAGATTTTGGCCCCTTCTCTGATTGAGTTCGACACCCCTAAGGCTTAGTCAACGTGAGATGCCAGGATGTTAGGTACAAAGTCCACTTCTGTCTCCTCTTCCTCCCTCTGAGAAAGCCTCAGGGTTAGGAGCTTTCTTCCAGGCGCACAGAACCTGATGGGCTGCCCACAGCCGCACAGGCTGCCGAGAGCCTTGCTGGCTGTGGAGATCCTCTGTGCTGAGATCAGATCTCTGGCTGGTGTGATCCTGTGCAGCTCGCTAGCTACTGAGAGTCACCTACCCCTCTTCCTTGTTGCTAGCTACCCTGAGGCATTCCAATGTGCTGCATCTTTCAGGACTTGTGAGGAGAGATTGACTGTAGCAGGTCCTCAAAGGACTGGGAACTGGGAACATTGGCTTTACTCCCCACCCCACCCCCAGCTCTCCCTTTCCCCCTGATAGAAATCACACGCCAAAGGGTCTTTTCCACCCTGACCCGCGCTGACTTGGGGTGGGAGGGAGACACAGGTAGAGAGAAACTGTTTTGCACTGTTTTTGTACTGTTCTTGGATGCTGCATCCTCTTAACTGGATTCTGGGTTTCACATAAAGGTATTCTGGTCTGAATGTGGTTGTTAATTAGTGTTTCTGTGTGGGGACAAGGGCTGGGACTTCTTGTTTCTCCATCTTGCTGATGTCACTCTGTATATTATCTTTTAACTGTCGGAATCTTGAGAAAACCGTAAAGTTAGGTACCTAGCCTCTGAACAAACATTAACACCATCCCCTTCCTCTGTTAGACAAGTCATGTGTCATTTCAATGAAGAGTTTATTGTTAATGTATTGCCCATTTATGGGAAGCATTTAAAAAAAAATCAAAGTTTTAAACATTTTTAAGTCCTTCTCGTTTATCTGAAAGATTTGAAACTAGCTGGAGTCAACAATGATATAATTGAAATGATATATCTGAAAACTCCAACTTGAGATTTTCCTGGACCATTTTACACTGCCGTGATTATTTCCATAACAAGCTTTAATTTGATGTCACTTTGAATTTAGGCCATGATGTCAAACTGTGCTAAAAGAAATTCTCTAGTGACTAGATCTATTCATTAACAGCTGTTGCTCTACCTGTGAGAGAATTAAAAAAACAAAACAAAAAAAAAAAACCTGCCACCAAAAAGCAGTCTGATGTGCCTTTTTAAGTTTATTTTTTATTGTTCACATTATTATATATGCCTCCTATTTTCCCTCCTCCACCCAGCCCCCGCCCCACCCCAGGCCTTTTAAATCGTGACCGTATCAGTGGCTGCTTACACAGAGAGAGTAGTGGAATTGTTTTCAGGATACTGCTGATTTAACTCTGGAATAAAGTCAATTTGTCATGACTACAGCAGAGGCTCTCAGTATCGGAGGGTAATCAAATGTTTAGAGAAAACCAGGGGTCTAATTCTGTATTTTATTTTGCTTTGTAACATCATGGAGTCATGGAAGATTACTTCTGGAATATAAATGTAGCCCCTGTTTAATGATTTTTAAGAGTTTAACTAACAGCGGTTTCCTTCCCCGTCCTCACTCTCCAGTTCACCTTTGTTAAACTGTTTCACTAAGCAACAGATACCTGCATTTAACGGTAAAGGTTGGGATAAGACTCAGGATACATAAGGACAGCAGGCGGGAATTGGAAATTTGGGGGTGTTAAAACTGTTCTGTTTCTTGATTGTGGTGATGGTTACACTCTGCTTTTGTCAGAACTCACAGAAATGTAAACCAAAAAAGAGGGAATTTTACTGTATATAATTTTAAAATAAAAATTTTAAAAAGAACACACGCCGTTCTTTTTTTCCTAGGAAAATTCATTTTATATTATTAAGGTACTTGGTGTACCTTCTGCCTTTATTTGTAATAGACCCAGATGAGTAACATCTGACTGGACTCCTCAGACAGCCCTCTGATTCAGAGAGCTTCAGAAGGCTGACATTTGGGCAAGACATTGGAAGATCTTCTCTCTGCCCCCCTTTCTTCGTTCCTTCTTCCTGCCTTTTTGTACATACCTTTGTTGATGGCATTTTCACATATATATTTGTATTTCCAACACAGACTCTCCTACAAACCAGATCTCTTACTACCATTTACACAGGACAAATACCCAACTTCAAATATTGGCTTGTTATTTATACAGAAACATTTCATTTGTCTTGGGAAAGTTTTAAAAATATATGCACATCCTAATGGCTCACTGTTTTTAAAAACTTGCTTTAGCCGAAACCGGTTTGGCTCAATGGTAGAGCATCGGTCTGCGGACTGAAGGGTCCCAGGTTCGATTCTGGTCAAGAGCATGTACCTTGGTTGCGGGCACATCCCCAGTAAGGGGTGTGCAAGAGGCAGCTGTTTGATGTTTCTCTCTCATCGACGTTTCTAACTCTCTCTCCCACTCCCTTCCTCTCTGTAAAAAATCAATAAAATATATTTTTTTAAAAACTGGCTTTATATTATTTTTAATAATGGCAGTGCTATTTCTATGTAGATGGCTACATTATTTCCTTTCTTCTTCCTTTTGAATAACGGTGCCCAATTTCAGTGAACTTTCCTTGCTCTCATAAGGATTCAGTTTATAACCTGGCCCTTATATATACACTACATTAATATTATAAAAAAAACAAGGCACAGTTTATTTATCAAAGAGTAAATGTGTCAATAGGTTAATAAATGAAATTATGATGTATTACAGCCTATTTTTAACAAATAAATAATCCCAAATCTTACCTTCATATTATTGTTTTCAGTTGTATACATGTTTTCAGTAATTCAGGAATTTTCCTTTATTATTTCCTTAATTTTCCTTGAGCCTGATATTTTCTCTGAATTCTTACTACTAAGTGGTTGATGAAATGAAAGCATTATTCTGAGATGAGTATTTTTTAAGAAAGAAAGTTGAGAAATATGAACATACAGCCTTCCTTTTAGCCAGATCAAGAAGAAAGTTGACTATATCGGTTGGAAATGTTTTATTTCAAAAGGTGTGAAATGTTACATATTTAAGACTTAGTACCCCAACTTTGCTTAATAATTTTACTAAGATTTCCAAATGGATATTTATTTCATTCATCAAATCCTCATAATGCATCTCCTCTGAGGTAAGCACTATTATGGGTGCTGAGGACTCTAAGATGAAGTATATGGTTGGTTCTATGAAGAGACAGACTCAGACAAGTACAATGTGACTTGATATATCTATAATGGAAGAATGCGCACAGTGCCATGGGAACACAGATAAGCTTGTAATTTGTTGTAGATTCACATTACTGTATAATGGGAGACAATTATTACATTATTCAAAATGACATCTATATTATTTATATATTTTGATGCTTCAGAAAATGCTTGTGAGCCATTTGAAAAATTACCTTTTGATCTTAAAAACTTGAGGCCAGAGGGCTTCTGTTTTAGTGAAGTGAGGGAATGAGTTTATTACAGCTTGTAAAATTATTTTTGCTATGTTCTATGTATAGAATTAAAAAAAAATAATAGCCATCACAGGATGATAACTGACAGAGATTAACTTCTACTTAAGTGACTTGATCTAAATTTTTTAAAGAGATACTAATTTCAGATATTGTGCTTCATTATTGGATTGTTTAGAAAAAGTCTCAACTTTTTAATTTAGAAATATCTTCCTAGAAGAAATGAAGAAACTAATAAGCTGGTCCTACTATACGGTAAAGAATCATTAATTAAGCATCACATATGAAAAGTAATGAGTACTTTATCATATTGCAAATTTTACTTTAATCGAAGTGTAGGGGTAGAAAGCTTGGGAACTGGTTCTTTTCAGGTGCCATGGTATTGCTTTTGAAATTTTAAGGAGATAAGGAACGCAAAAAGTAAGGATTTGGTTCTTTGGCAGCTATTAGGAAGGTGTTTCTTGAGCTAATTTGTTTGAAATGAGTATATTGAGAAAGGTAAGTTTTGGCATTAGAAGGAGAAGGAGCAGGAAACTGGGAGAGAGTTTTTAATACTAAAACTTTAAATGACTGGCCCATTCTTTTCTCTGCCTGTTTTTGGAGTTCTGATAACTCATGACCTCATTTGCATGCCAAGATTGCTACCACCCTAACTCTGAATGATTTTTTCTTGAGAAATCAATCATTGTCTGTATGACTGTGGGTAACTTGGTTCATAGTCTTACAAGAATCTGACAGGGACAAGTGAATCTAAAACTCAAGTGAATTAAAAATCTGAGGAACAGAATAAACTGGTGAATATAATAGAATCAGGGGCAAAGAAAGGGAGTGGATTGATAATTATCACAGGGAAAGGAGTGTTGGGGGTGAAGGAAGAGACTGGATTAAAATTAAACACCTATGGATGAGGACAATGGGGGGAAGGTAAGGGCAGAGGGTGGGACGGGAACTGGGTAGAAGGGAGCTATGGGGGGAAAAAGGAGAAACAATTGTAATAATCTGAGCAATAAAGATTTATTAAAAAAAAAAAAAAGAATCTGACAGAGGTAAGCTGCTTTGGAACAAGTACTTCCTTTGGGCCATAGTCATTACTATGACAATTCTTTCTGCAAGTGTTTAAGGGTAGGTGGGATAGGCAATGAGATACTTAATCTATCATTTTTAAAAATTTTTATTTATTGGTTGATTTGAGAAAGAGACACCTTTTACTTCACTTATTTATTCATCCATTAGTTGATTCTTATATGTGCCCTGACCAGGGATTGAACCCACAACCTGAGCATATCAGGATGACACTCTAACCAATGGAGCTACCTGGCCAGGCTAATATGTGAGTAACATAACATTTAAAGAAAAAGAAATTTTATTATAAGAACTCATAAAACTACTAGGTACCAAGGCCACTCTAGGCTCCAGTTTCTTTCTCTGTCTCTAATCACCCAGCCATTTCAAACAGGCGTGTGCGCGCGCGCACACACTCACGCACACACACACGCACACGCACATGCACACGCACACGCACACGCACAGGCATATGTACACATCACACACACACACACTTACCTTTGCATGCCCACAATCACTCACACTCTACTTGTGTCTGTATAGACATGCTCTTCTTTTGCTGCTGCTAAGCCAGTTTTCTCCTATTTATATCAGATTATCCAGTCTGACTGGCCAAACAAATTACCATCACTTTTTTTAAGCCTGCTTGCCTCACAGATCACTGATTAGCTTAGAGATTGGCCGCTCCTGAGACAGTAACTGCTCATTGATAATAATAGATCAATGGTGCATCCCCAGTTGAGTGTTGTGGGAATATAAATGAGAGGAGGAAGCTGGTAGGACTAATTCATGTGGATTTTCTTAATAAGAACACTATTCTTAAGAAAAACAGTTACCTGACATTCTCAGACTGGCATTTTTTGAAAACCTTGGGCTTTCGGGGAGGAGGGAGAAAGAGGGTAGGAAGGCATAGTCATAGAATATTTAGAAGTCAAGCAAGAAGCTGTTACTTCTTGTGTAATTAACCAAGGTAATTTAAGTGACATTTCTAATTTAAGTGAGTAACATAAATGGGATTTGAAGTTAGGCTTGTTTATCTGGCTGTCCCCAAAGTCCATGATTTTTTCCTTAAACACACCATAATGTCTTATTACTTCGATTATACGTTGGTGATATATCTTACCTTGTATTGTTGCTTTAAGTAGGTATGTTTGCAGTACATGATATGGCCTTGAGAATGGAGGGCACGCTTGCCTTATTTATTCTTGCATATCACCTGTGTGTACAATAATCTCCCAGTTATTTTTTATTGTTTTAAATGCTAACTCACCTACAAAATGATAGAATATTGCCTTATAATTCTACAATTTTGAATAGCAAGGACTCCTTGAAATATGAGATCATATTTTTTAACCTACATTCATAATCATAACTTACTGAATATTTTCACTGCCTGGTTATGGTGTTTTTATACCTTTTATATTAATGCATAATTTAGATATAGCAAAATTTACTCTTTTCTGTGTTCAGTTCTACAAGTTGTGACACACAGAGTAATCTAATTACTGCCACAATGAAACAATTCACCTACACCATTTCCCCCTAGTCCTTCGTAGTTAACCTCTCCCTGCATCCCCAGCTGCTGGTAACCACTGACCTCTTTTCTGTCCCTGTAGTTTTGCCTTTCTAGATTGTCATATACTAGTTAACCATACAGCATATAGCCTCTTGAGTCTGGCTTTAATCACTTAGCATAATCTATTAGAGATTAATCCATGATGTTGCAGGTATTAGTAATTTGCCCTTTTTATTGCTGAGTACATTCCATTGTATAAATATATCCATTTCTCATTTTAGAGAGACATTTGAGTTATTCCATTTTGGGGCAATTATGAATTAAGCCGAACAAGCTTTCATGTAAACATAGGAGTGTTGTGGAGGGTTATTTTTGTTGTTGTTGTTGTTGTTTATCCGTTTCCATCTGGCTAAACACCTAGGAGTGGAATTGTTATGTCATATGGTGCTATGTTTAGCTTTATAAGAAACTATCCCCTGCTTTCCAAAGTATCTGTACCATTTCACACTCCCTCCACCAGTGTATGAGAGTTCTGGTTGCTCTGTAGTCTCATCAGCATTGGTTATTTTCAGCTTATTTATTTCTCTTAGACCTTTTAATAGGTATGTAGTGGTTTCTTGCTGTGGTTTTGTGCATTTCCCTATTGACTAATGATGCTGAATATTTTTTCGTGTGCTCATTTGCCATTTCTATATCTTTGGTGAAGTATCTGTTAACGTATTTTACTCGTTTTTAAAACTGGGTTGTTTGTTTCCTTATGTTTTGAGAGTTCTTTACATATCCAGGATAAAAATTTTGTTTGTCTTTTCTCCCTGCTGTGACTTGTCTTTATAATTTCTTAATAATGTCCTTCAAAGAGCAAAAGTCCTTACTTTTGATAAAGTCCAATTTGTCTTTTTTTTTTTTTTTTCGTTTGGTCACATATCTAAGGAATCTGCCTAGCCCTAGGTTCCACTGGTAAATTTTTCCAATGTTTCTCCTAGAAGTTATATAGTTTAAGGATTTACATTTTGCTCTATGAACTGTGTTGAATTAATTTTTATATGTGGTTCAATTTTGGATTAAGATTCTTTTCAATTTCATTTTTTGGTATATCCAGTTCCAGCATTATTTGTTGAAAATACTCTCTTTTCTCCATTGACTTGCATTTGCATCTTGGTCAAAATCATCATATTTTTCTTACCTCGCTAACTACTAAATTTTAGTTTTCATAGCTTTTTATAGTTTCTTTTGGAGTTTGTATGTACACATCGATATCTATTTAGGATAACTAAAAAGGAGAACCTTTTGTTGCTTTATTCATGAGGACATGCAATGGTCGCTCTGACTTGCATACTATATGATTACATGTTTTTTATGGTTTGTTTGGCTTTTTTTCTGCTTGATTTTTAATGTCATTAATATGGTATCAAGAACCAATTTAATTACTCATTTCAGATACAATGCCATATTATTCTCTAGTTCAGATATGTGTTTGCATGAAAAATAACAGATACAGAAGTGAATGTTTCTTATACTCCTCTCTGTTAATGTGATTTGAAAGAATGTGATTTTTACTTGCTATTGGAAACTAAGATAAATTAAGAAAATGGAAAATACTTTTTTTACTAGAATTGTACTTCTTTGTGCATGAGTTCATCATCACTGTTATCCTATATAATAAAAGCCCAGCAACTGAATGGCAGAATGACCGGTCAACCAATCACTATGATGCACACTGACCACCAGAGGGCAGATACTCAACACAAGAGCTGCCCCCTGGTGGTCAGTGTGCTCCCACAGGGGGAGAGCCAGGGGATGAGCAGTGATCCCACGGTGGGCAAACCCCCACAGGCCACACCCCTCTCCAGTGCGGGAATCCTGTGCACCGGCCTCTAGTATAAATATTAAAATGTTTAAGTGTTTAGTCCTGTTCAAAACTGCCTTCATATTTTATGTGATTTTCAAAAAGGAGTTGTGACATTGCTTTAGTGAGTTCTCAGGACCTTAAAAATGAATCTTTAATTTGAGCAGATTATGATGAATGAGGGGCATTCACACTGTACAATTGCTATCTAGATGCAATTCTACTCTGTAGTGCTTTATTGATTTCTTTCCTTCTGCATTGCCAAAACTCAGGATTCCTCAGTAATATAGGACCATTGAAAACAAAATGCAGTTGATTCTAGCTAGTTTAACCCCCCTCAATCCAAATTTTTTTTTCATATTTAGTAGAAGAGTTTTATCTAATAATTATCTTTGTTTATTCATGTACTTATTTATTTGACACTATTTGTTGGCATATATCCTAAGGCTACTGGTTTGGACTAGAAATTATTAAGTAGAATTACTGTTTTAGAATTAGTAAATGGAAAAGCATGGATTTCTTTTTTCAGACACTGTGTTGTTATTTTGTACTCCCATGAATAAGAGGACAGGATTTTAAAAGTTATTTATATCCACATGTAATACTCATTGTTGTTTTTAAAAGATTATTAGCAAAATTCTTGCTTCTTTTTTCTATTCTTATCTCTTCAACGTTTATTTTCCAGTTTCATAGGGTGTTCCCATAATAAGCAGGAAGGAAATATTCTTGGGGGAGGAATATCAGGGCATTCTATTATATAGTATGTTATTTTACTTTAGCATTTTAAACTTTTATTTATTCAAGTAAATGAGAAAATTAATTTACTTGAGATGCTTTTTGATAGGAATGAAGTCCTGGAGCCAATTTATACAGGTTCCTCAATAAGAAGAAGAGTATTGAAGTGAGATAATACATGGAAAGACACCAGATGGTAATTGAGGCCATGGGAATGGAAGAGTTTGACTAAGGAGAGGATACAATATAAGTAGAGAAGTGATCCTGATAAGGAAGAGGAACATGAAAGTGACATTAGGAAGGATGAATTAAAGGGGTAAGGAAAAAAATGTAGAAAATGTGCTATGGAGAGAAATGTTTTCAGAAATGAGAGAGGGTAATATTATCAAATGCTACTGAAAGGTCAGTCATAACTAGCATTTATATAGAAGTTACTGTGGACCACAACAATTCTTTGAGCTATATTACATTCTGATTTTACAGATAAGAAGAGTGAGGTTCTGAGAGATGAAGTGACTTGCCCAAGAAAATGCATAGCTACTAAGTGACAGAATCAAGACTTGAACTCATGTAATTTGACAATATAATTTTAGCTCTTAACCAGCAAGCAATAAAAGTGACAGATGGATTTAACTATAAAGTTTTCACTGATAACTTTGGTCAGTTTTAGTAAACCAGTCAATGGGGGCAAACACTTGATTGGAGTAGAATGCGAAATAAATAAGAAAAGGTAAGTGTAAACGATTCTTTTTGTGAATTCTGGGTGTAAAAAAGAAGAGTAGGGACAGTGGGAAAGTACTGTTTAAGATTTATGACCCTAGCTGATCTGCCTCTGTGGATAGAGCATCGGCTTGCAGACTAAAGGGTCCCAAGTTTGATTCCAGTCAAGGGCACATGCCTGGGTTGTGGGCTTGATCCTCACTGGGGGGTGTGCAGGAGGCAGCCAATCAATGATTCTCTCTCATCATTGATGTCTTTTTCTCTCTCCCCCTTCCTCTCTGAATTCAATGAAAATATATATTTTTAAAAAAAAGATTTATTAAGGGGTTTTATAAGATAAGCAAGTCTTAAAATACATTTAAATGTTGGTGAGCTCAAGCAAGTAGTGAGAGAGGCATAGAAGAGACAAAGTGGGAGAGAAAGGGAGTAAAAAGAGAGAGCTCTTGAGCCATGATGAAAATGCAGTAGGAAATAGAATCCATAGCAAATATAAATAGAAGGTTCCTAATAGGAGAAAGACCTCTTTCATGGTCATAGTAGAGAAGGAAACCATGAATATGGATGCATATAAATTTGTAGGTTTCCAGCTATTCCAGTTCCTTCAATCTCAATTTCTCTGACTTTCATAGATATTTTTAAAATATATTTTTATTTATTTCAGAGAGAAAGGAAGAAGGAGAGAGAGATAGAAACATCAGTAATGGGAGAGACTCACTGATCGGCTGCTTTCTGCACGCCCCCCACTGGAGATCCAGTCCACAACCCAGGCACGTGCCCTTGACGGGAATCTAACCCGGAACCCTTCTGTCACTAGGCCACCGACGCTCCATTCACTGAGCCAAACAGACTAGGGCTATCATTCATAGATTTAAAACAGGGATGAAAATTTTCTGCCAGCAAGTTACTACCCATTTAATTCAGACTTCTGTTAGCTAAAGGGGAGAGAGAAGAGCATCCTTCTACTTTGCTGTTGAAATTCAGGTTTCTAAGATACAGACTGAGCTGGAGGAATTCTTTCTGGTACTGTTCCAGCATAGAGGATTTCCTATCATTTTTAAAGAATCACATTTGCACCTTAGCTGATTTGGCTCAATGGATCGAGCATGGGCCTGGGGATTGAAAGATCCCAGGTTCAATTTCAGCCAAGGGCACATTCCTGGGTTGAGGCTCAATCCCCACCTGGGGGCATGCAGGAAGCAGCTGATTCTCTCTTATCATGGATGTATTTCTCTCTTCCTCTCCCTTCCTCTCTAAAATCAATAAAAACTTTTTTGTTTTTTTTAAAGAATCACATTTGCAATTACCACAGGAAATGAATATACTCCTTGGTATTGATTGCTGGGTTAAATTTATATTGATAGAAAAGGTTGAGTATACAGATAATGTGTAAAATATTCTACTAGAGTTGATAATAATTATGATATACAATATTTCTTTTTATGCAGTTGTCTATGGGAATCAGCAAACTACATCCCAGTACCTGTGTGTCTGTTTTTAAGTAAAATTTCATTTGGAACTTTATTGGGGAATAGCCATTTTTGTTGTTGTTAATCCTCACCTGAGGATTTTTTTTTTTCTTAGTGATTTTTTTATAGAGAGTGGAAGGGAGGGGGAGAGACAAAAGAGAGAGAAACATTTAAGTGAGAGAGACACATTGATTGGTTGCCCTCCACATGCACCCCAGGAATGGAGCCTGCAACCAAGGTACATACCCTTAACCAGAATCATAATCAAACCTGAGACCCCTGAGTCCCCAGGCCAACACTCCAACCACTGAGAAAACCGGCTAGGGCAGGGAAGAACCATCTTCTTGTACATCTGTGACTGCTTTTGCACAACATCAGAGTTAAATGGTTGCAGCAGAGACTATATGACATGCAAAACCTAAAATATTTACTATTTTCCCCTTTTCAGAAAGAGTTTGCTGTCCTCTTATCTAGAATAATAAAGCAGTTAAAGTCTTTGAATAAATTCTTGAGAAAAATAAATAAACTAAGACACTAAAAGTGTGAATGGAATTAGAAAAGTAGAAGATATTTAGGATATATTGCTAAATAGAAATAACACTTTACACACTAATATAGATTATACATTAATCTCATTTCTATTTTTAAAATTTATATTGAAAAGTTAATGGCAGTTGCTTCTGAATGGTGAGATTACACTTGATTTTTATTATCTTGTTGATTTTTATGTTTTCTGATTTCTTTTTTACAATGAACATGTTGTTACTGCATTATTAATCAAACCAACTAGTAGTAGACTCGTATGAGAACATAAAAGCAAATTAGAATGGGGAGAATAGTGCATTTTACCGTGTCAGAGACATCTTGGATGATACATAAAGAAAATGCTTCTTGTTCATTTCTCAAAGAAGCTGGAGAACTTTTTTTGATGATGCCCCTAGGAACATTTTCAGGCCCCTTCATTCCTTATATTTAACTAGCATCTGATATGAGAACAAAATCCCCCCCCCCCAAAAAAAAAGAGAAGATATAGTTTTTTAAATTATAAATTACTTTTAGACTTTGTTCCTCATTTTCAAAGACATAGATTTATAAAGTTTAATTTATGAGGAAAATTTTTTTTTACTTTTGTGACTCATATATAGTGCTGGATATTAGTGATTTGTTTTTTAATTCAGCTAATTAGCTATAAGTAAAACTTAAACTTGGATATATTATAGAAGTTAAGGGAGCTTTCTTTTGTAAAAAAAAAAAAAAAAAAGTCTCAAATATGCCTTTAAAAAAGATGAACAGCTTTTATGTGGGCAAAAATCATCAGAAATTACAGAAAGTAATCTTTTCAATGAAGTACTGTTATTAACCAGATGAGACTTGAAGTTGTTTTACTGCGATATTCTATTCCAACATCTGCACTGTGGTGCTACCAGATGCTTACTATAAAGTTCAATGGATCTTGACAAGCATTGAGTTGATTTCAGTGGCTGCACTATGCTAGGAGTCATTGAAACAGAAGAGAAACTCGTTTGTGTTTTTCTTTTATCAAATCTCATCTTATAAGTCAATATATTTTTATTTCAATTATCACTATGAGTGGTACTTACCTTTATAATGACCAAATGAGTTGTTGAGAACAATCTCAAGATGGAAGCTTAGGGTGCAAACTACAGACTTGCCTGCTAAATAGTCATGCATAACAAACAAAAAAGCCAAAAAATAAACCCACCTTGTTTTATTTGCACTTTAAATATGAGTCAAATAGGCTGATAATTATTAACCATAAAATAAAAATAAATTGTAAGAGGAATTTCAATGTACTCTTATAAAAAAAAAAAATGAGCCTCAAAGCAAGAATATATGTGGATATGCATAGCATTTTCATATAAAATGTAAAATATGAGCCCATTTGTCAAATATGTAAATAATTATATGAAATTAAATTATCTAAAATAATAAAAGCATAACATGCTAATTAGACCAGACATCTTTCTGGACGTCCTTCCAGACAAAGCTGAGGCTGTGAGGGGAGCCCTGGTCCAAGGTGCCAGAGAGGAGCCAGTGGCGGCAGCTGGGGGAAGGAAGGCCTACTCTTGCATGGATTTCGTGCATTGAGCCTCTAATATATATATTTATAATTAAATACACATACACAAACATATGTTGTATATATAACATATATACATATGTATATGTATATATATTATTATATCCATGCATTCCACTGATTAGTATGACAGTGTGGAATGATTCTTAATGAAAATGTTCAGTAATAATTATATTTAAAAAAAATTTCCTGTTAATGAAATCCATTATGTTATGAACTATCTTAAAGGCAAGTGGCAGAAGCCACATTGCTTGTTATTTGACAATGTACTGACAAAATACACATATTTCTTGTTAGCAAACTTTATTAGCTATAGATGTGCAAACGTCCTAATAGATCTTATCCATATTGGACATTTATTATTCAAGTTGATTTTAATCATAATGCAGACCGGAATCTGTTTTTGTTGCTTGTACGAGCACCTTTTTTTTTTTTTTTTCAAATTAATGTGTTTTTCATTTATTCAGGAAGTCTCTAATGGCATTTGGGGGAAGGGAAACATTTTAGCTTCCTTCCTGGATAATGTAGTTTTTATTTCTTGTTGAAATTGTAGTCTCAGTCCAAATCCAATGTTGGGCAAAAGGAAGGAGTAAAGAAAGGAGGATGGAAAGGAAGGAGGGATGAAGGAAAAGAGATAGAAAGAAAAGAAGTAAAAACAAAAAGGGAAACACAAGGAAGTTAAATATACATTTAGTACATGTGTTTAAAAATAAATACTAAACTGTAAATGTTCTGCTAAAACAGCAAGATCCTGTCATTGTTTCATTTCTACTCCGTGCTGCCCTGATGACATAATTTCATTCATGTATAAATAAATGAAGCTATATCATATATATATATATATATATATATATATATATATATATATGATGTTGCTATAGCTGAATTTCCAAGTAATTGAAACATAAAGGAGTTGTTCTTTTTACACATTTTTCTGAATTTTCATATGACTGTTAGAAAATAGCTAGCCATCTCATATAGCTTTCTAAGTTCAGTAATAATACTTATTAATGCTTTGAGTAAAAAACAAAATAAATATCCCAGCCCAAACTGGAATTGGGGAATGGCTAGTAGGGTTGTGAGTAGAAGGTGGGAGGAGGGAGTAGATAAAAATCTTGTTGGGGAAAGATAGTTTAGGAAGTTGAAAATAGATATTTGATATAACTCTTTTTTTGTTTGTTTGTTTAAAAGCTACATAGAAGATAAAATATAAGAAAATCTTAGCTGATAAGGATTTACAGAAAGTAGAGCAACAAAGTCCTGTAGGGAGATGGATTTTAAATAACTAACAAACACTACTCTGAGATAGAAAAGTGACACTTTCTAAAGCATTCTTCGAGTTTTGAAAGGTAGCTTTCAGTCAGCTTTCCAAATTATTATAATGCTACAAATATTAAGTTGCATTCCACTCTTTGTCAAAGTTTCTAGTCCATTTTCACAACTTTGCTTTCAAGTTTTGTTCCACATGAAGTGAGGAAAAAATAAAACTATTTTAAAGTGTTTTTCCCCTCTTCTTTTTTAAAACTTAAAAAAAATGTTTTTATTGGTTTCAAAGAGGGAGGAAGGAAGGGAGGGAGGGAGGGAGAGAGAGAGAGAGAGAGAGAGAGAGAGAGAGAGAGAGAGAGAGAGAGAGAGAGAGAGAGAACATCAATGATGAGAGAGAATCATCTATTAGCTGCCAACTATTAGCATGTCCTACTAGGGATCGAGTTTGAAACCTGGGCATGTGCCCTGGTAGGGAATCTAATGGTGACCTCCTTGTTCATGGGTGGATGCTCAATCACTGAGCTACACCAACCCCACCCTTTTTCCTTTTATATATATATATATATATATATATATATATATATATATATATATATATATATATATATATTATTGATTTTGTACAGAGAGGAAGAGAGAGGGATAGAGAGTTAGAAACACTGATGAGAGAGAATCATCGATGAGCTGCCTCCTGCACACCCCCTACTAGGGATGTGCCTGCAACCAAGGTACATGCCCTTGACCAGAATCGAACTTGGGACCTTTCAGTCCGCAGGCTGACGCTCTATCGACTGAGCCAAACCGGTTTCAGCCCCTTTTTCCTTCTTAAAAAAATCATTTTTTCTGAAAGAATTTCATATTTTTAGAACTGATCTCTAGCCTTTGTGATTTATGTAAATCTATAAGTTGTCCTAGGGAAAATAAAACATTGAAAGGTAGTTTACAAAGTCTAAGGTCATGAGTAAAGGAATATATATTGCATGTGTATTTCATCAAAGCTTACATTTTATAATCAGAAACTATATGAAGCTTACATTTGTAAGGAATGTAAACTCAAAATTACTGTTTGTCAAATCACTGGGAGTTTAAGTGAGGCACCCAAGGCCACCTGAAGACATGGCCTAGGGAAGGCCAGAGGGCAGAGGGAGAATTCAAGCCTCAGGTCTGGTTCTCAGCAGTACTGCCTTCTCATTATCATTTCCTGAACCCCTGCTGTGCCAGAGTCCTCCCCCTGGCAGTTCCTAACCTCCATCAGAAGCTGTGACCTATTTTTAATGTTGCCTTTTCAAGTGAAGAGATAGTATTACACACTGTGTTTTATACATTGCCGTGAAAAATGGATGAGGAAAAATTTATAAATTCTGAACCTACTTGCCATTTTCCTGTTCTTTATAATTAGCAAAAGCCTATCACCATTTGAGTCATAAATTAACTGAAGAATTTAAACTATCCTAAACTGTATTGTGTTCTACCACCTCCTTCCACACATGCACGCCTTTACATTATTTTCCGTAAATCTTGTTTTACTTTGTTTTTACTGTGTAAATCTCTGGCTTCTTCATATAGTTTATAGTTTCTGATTATAATTAAACATATGACTTATTCGGCTTCTTAGATATAGATGTTTATTAAGATATATACTTGTGAAACCAAATGAGTCATGTGAATGTAACTAGTGCTCAACATATTTTATAGAGCCTTGTTGGCTTATGTATCTCTCAATACAGCAATCAGCACAAATATTCACACATTCAAGGACTGACCTAGCTAATGTTATAATATTAGCTTCATGCTACAAAACAAAGTGAATCTGTTTTTTTCCTAATCCCAAGTAAGTATAACTGGAAAAAAGATTCTGAGAATGATCACAAATATTTACATAGAAGGTGGTTAGTGAAATGTGAGTTAACACTCATATCTTTTAATATTAAATTGTTTTCTTAAAATAGCCTGCTCCAGATTTTTAGAAATTCTCTGGAATGTATAACTAGCATATAAAGTATAATTACTTTACAAATACTTGGTAGGTGTCAACATTTTTATTTATTTTACATTTTTAAAATTGATGTCAACATTTTAAAAGAATTGTCTTGTTGGTATTTTTAAAATATATATGATATCAAAACAGCAATGGCATAAAAATAAGCATAAATTCTAATTTTTTCTAAATTTGATGAACTATATATTTTTAAATTTTAGAATACTTAATTTATTCAGTATTGAAATATATTTACTAAGTTCTTTCATTTGCAACATTACCATAAAAAAAGTAAGCAAGATTTACATTAATACCCCGATTGAAAAAAATTCAGTTACATTTATATAAAATATATATTTTTAATTAATATTAGAAGATAGACATTTAGAGAGACATTTGTTGTTCAAGCTTTCCCATTGAGAAAGACTGCTTTTAGACTTCCAGAATTTTATAGGTTAACTCTGTGTAAAACCAGCATTTGCATTTCTAAAAGTTTGAAAATTATGAGTATAATAAAACTCTAGAACTGGGATGTCTACGATGCTTCACTTGAAATACTATTAATTACAAAACTTGTGCTTACACATGTGTTACATATCTTCTGAATACAGATCATCAAATCTATTGTTAAGAAGCAGATACATATATTTAAGACAAGGTTTGTTTTCCTAATTCCTGAAATCAAATGTATTTTATAATGTAACTGGAAGCCCAGCACTTGAAATTGCGCGGTCCCACCCACTTGCACCAGTCTTTGGTCGTTACGGTGCTAGGGCCACAGGCCTTTTATAATATAGATGAGGTAATATAGAAGGAAAAGAAATCTTAGAGGCTAGCTAATTAGCTGTTATAATAATAAAAAGAAAAGTCATAGTTAATTATAATAACGACTTTTCTCTTTTTTATGCTTACTATACTTCTCCTATACTAAAATATCATGCCTGCGTTTTGGAAGCTCAGAACTAGCTTGATAAGTTCTTACTATGATTCTATAGAATATGAACAAGAAGCCAAATCCTGAAATTATATTCACGTGGTTACATTAGTAGACATTTGTTGATCATTTCAAATTTATGTTGAGAATCAAATCATCCCATTCCACTCAAAGTCAACTAAGGATTATTTTAAAGTTTTAGACTATTTGTACAAATTCAAAATAAAAATTAAATAATAGATCAGTGATTATTTTTTAGCTCAGATTTTTAAAAACCTTTAAACTATTGCTTTTCATTTCCTCATTAATAAAAATTATTTTGGTAAAAAATTTTGGGTAATTTAATATGATGTTTTTATAACAATCTATTGCACACCTAGCTATTAAGTCTAAGGTACTGGTTTCTTTAGATAGGACTTTATTGTGGTCTTCAAAGAAATTGCCATTTTAATAGAGTATCAAGACCCAAACTCATGAAAATTTAGACAAAAATACTTAATGTTAGATAATATCAAAGATAAATATGGTATCATAAGCATAGTTATGCTTCCCAAATGTCAGAAAGTGGACTTGGAATATAAAATATAGCTAAGTACTAATTAATGTTTAAGGGCTAAAATTCATTTACCCCAAAGTTTAACCAGTCCATTAGTAAGCGGGAGTAATTATATCAGAAGTATTCTTTTATTTCTTTGAGTCATAAAATCTGGACATGTGTATTTAAAATGAGGGATGGGAGGGAGAGTAGGGGAAGTATAACATGAAAGAGGAGAGAGGGTGTCGTCTGGAGAAAAGACTGCTCTCTAGGGGGGAAAGGGCATCAAAGAAGAGGACAGACACACCAAAATCCATTGACCTTAAGATTATGACTTCTTATGGTACTTTAACAAAATCTTAATGCCATATTTAGATTAACAGAGTCAGCTTGTTCAGTAAAATCACTGTCATAATAATAACTCTTTAATAAAAATAATTTTATAAGAATTGTTCATATATTCTTTCAATAGATACTTTTAAATCTCATTGTATAAGGAAGATATTGAGGTAGGCACTGTTCTTCTTTCCAAGGAGCTCATAGTTTTAACTTGGTGCAGCAGATGCCTATGAAAAAGGAACAGGATGTTGGAAACATGTAGGAAGGTAGTAAATATAAGGCTTGGAAACCCAATTCAGATTCAGAGTATGAAGAGCCTTATTATAAGACCAGAGGCCCGGTGCACAAATCCGTGCATAATTGGGGTCCCTCAGTGTGGCTGGTGATCAAGGCCAATGGGGGGAAGAGGGGCCAGAGGGAGGGACTATAGTCCAGTCAGGAGGAGGGAGTAAAAAAAGTTGACTGGCCATTTCTCCCAGCCCCCCACCAATCAGCGCTAATGGTCCAGCCAGCCAGGGGGAGGGACCACAGGAGGTTGGCCAGCCAGCTGGGGGGAGGTTCCATGGGAAGTTGGCTGTGGAAGCGCACTGACCATCGTGGGGCAGCTCCCGCATTAAGTGTCTGCCCCCTGGTGGTCAGTGCATGTCATAGCTACTGGTCAACTGGTCATTTGGTTGCTTAGGCTTTTATATATATATATAGATTACCCCAACTGGCATGGCTCAATGGTTGAATGTTGACCTACGAGCTAGGAGGTCACAGTTTGATTCCTGGTCAGGGCACATGTCTGGGTTTCAGTGATTCTCTCATCGTTGATATTTCTATCTCTCTATTCCACTCCCTTTCTGAAATCATGAAACACATTTAAAAAAAAAAAAAAGCTGAAACTTTATATTATACATCTTAAAACATTTCATGGCTTGCAATAGTAAACTCAATGGAGAAAGAGACAAGGACACATTTTAACTCATTTCTGTTTAATTCATACCAATGCCAAGAAATGCTGTTTGGGCAGAATATGTATTAGTTCTAGTTAAAACATTTTTTTTAGAACTCTAATCCTGATGGAGTGCCATCTGAGCATATGTTTCTTGATAAATTCCATTCATTTTTTTTGGTCAAGATTTACCTTATATTCTAAAAGCCCAAAGTATAAGTGATTAGTCTAGTTCAAAATTTCTACCAATCATTATTCCAATATTTTCTAAGAGCATTCTTTATAACTGATTTTTTTGTGTGTGACTGATTTTTGAAAAAAAAAAATGTATGTATATATTTCAACTCTATAAAAGGTACTGTGGCATTTTTAAATTTAATATTTATAAGATGGCATTGAGTTAGCAGGCAAAAGAAAGTCATTTTTTAATAAATATAGTTGATCAGCTTTGGCCAGTGTGGCTCAGTTGGTTGGGCATTGTCCCCTGCACCAAAAGGTTACTACCCGTGTTTCCCCCAAAATAAGACATCCTCCGAAAATAAGACCTAGCGCATGGAAAGGTAAGACATCCCCTGAAAATAAGACCTAGCGCAACTTTGGGAGAAAAAATTAATATAAGACACTGTCTTATTTTCAGGGAAACAGGGTAGTTTGATTCCCTGTCAAGGCACGTGCCAAAGTTGAGGGCTCATTTCCCTAAAGAGGGCGTACAGGAGGCAGCCGGTGGATGTTTCACTCTGGCATTAATGTTTCTCTCTCTGTTTCTCTCTCCCCCCTCTCCATACCTCTCTCTCTAAAAATTAATAAAAATATTAAAAACTAAAAAAAAACACACACACAAATGAACAAAACAAAATAGAAATTGACTCATATAGAATAAATTGATGGTTGCCAAAAAAAGTGAAGAGGTACCAACATCCAGTTACAAAATAATTCCTGTGTATATACTAGTAGTGTACAACATAGGGAATTTAGTCAACAATATTGTAATAACTTCATTTGGCTATAAATGGTTATTAGACTTATCATGGTGATGACTTCTTAAGGCATAGAGATGTCAAATCATTATGTTGTACACCTGAAACTAATATATTATTGTATGTCAACTGTCATTTAAAATAAAAAGTAAATGACTTAAATTTTTTTGCATTTAAGTTTAATGCCATTTTCTATGAAAAACCTGTCATATTTTTAAAACTTTAATGCAAAATGCTTTTATCCTTCCCATTACCCGCTATTCATAAGACCCTACACCAAATGAATTTTATATGCTTCCAAAAAGTAGATTTGCTGTTTAAAGATAAAGATGTCTTATCTTGAGAATATCCGAGATATGTGCTACCGTGTCTGAAGGCAGAGAGTTCTAAAAGAGGAACTATCAGATGTTTTGAGGAGTGACAGCATGCTCTAGAGCCCAGTGCCCCTTTGCAGTATGAGATTCGGTATGTTTTTTTAAGAACTCTCAGCCTGATGGAGTGCTGTCTGAACATATGGTATGTTTGTTTAAAAAAGTCGCACTATCTCTTTATGTTGAAACTGTATTCAACTATCTTTCTCTGGTGACTATCTTACAGGTATCAGTGATTACTCTAGAGCACTGTAGCTAAAGGTCGATGAAGTTTGGCCAAAAGTGTCTCAACCACTGACGAATGAAACTGTTTTTGTTTTTTTTTAATTTTTAAAGTGAATCTCTAAGCATTACTGTCTTTATCTTTTATTTCATTCTTCAAACAGAAAGTAATAGTTGTTAGATAAACTTCTCATTTTTTTTAGCCTAGTTATTTGTATTATTATGTATTATCCTTAGGATCTTTGTTAAGGTGTGCTTAGATGATCTCGCCACCAACACATACATTGATATAAAAGTACACTTTATAGGTATCCCTTCATCTGTTTGTTTATATGTGCTAACGTAATGTTTTATTTTATCTTGTGTCATCAATTAAAAAGTTTCAAAGCCAGTGGCAGGATTGAACAGAATTTTCCTATATATTTATAAAAATAATTTAGAAAACTGGTTCAGTGCCTTAACCCTATTTCCAGTTTGGAGCCAATGTAAACAAATATTTTTATTTGTTACCTTATTTTTATTTTGTGCTTCTTATAATCCATTTGTTATGCCACTTTTAAGAAAGCAGTAATTACCATTTTTTTAAATTAAACAGTAGTATTTCTGCTCAAGTTAATTTTAAGTACTCTTTTTATCCATAATAACAACTCTTTGTTATTATGGAGTTGTTATTTTAAATAAAATTAATGCTGTAGCTTTAAAAATTAATTTTAGTATGGGAATAATCCTAAAATATTGTGATATGATGAAATAATTTGAAATTTCCTTTATAAACTTATTAGAATACCTACAAAGCATATTTAACAATTTATTTTAGATAAAATTTAAGAGCTTTTGGAAATTTGTTATATTAGATACATATTGTTTTAGATTCATGCTCATAATGCTGTTTAAGGAAAAAACACAATTATTGACTTTAAATTTCTTCCTACAAAAAGTAAATTTCAAAAGAAAAAAGATATTTCAGAGGAAATATGTCTTGTATAAATATTTAACTGTCTCATAAGGGATATGACTTTTTTAAAGATGAGTACCTAATGATTAACTTCATCCTGGAAAAAAACACACAAAAATTGCAATGATTCATGGTATTGATACAGGCTGTACCTCCATGACTTTAATCTGTTCCGTGACAAAGATTTAAAAAAAGACCTTCCTAAAATAGAGGCTCTGAGGTTGTGCAGGCAGTACACATGGGCCTTGGATTCTAAGACAAGGCCATTTTAGGATGACAGAGTAAACAGTTGAGAGAGGTCCTACAGTAGACAGTTGAGGAGTGAAGACAGGTTAGTAGATCAGCCTTGGAGATTTTGGAGTCTGGTAGCAGGCAACCGGCAGAGGGTGTGTGCAGATGGTCATCATTGGGATGTTATAGAATGAGGAATGGGAATGCTCGGCAGGTACCAAATACTATGCTCCAGGGGCAGCATGGTAAGAAATGGTAAGCGGAGATCTAAGCAGGGGAACTATTGGCAACTAGGGAACCCAACATCAGGTATTGAGGATTCAGCTATAGAAATGGAAGTCCAGTAACAGAACATATCCCCTCAGAAGTAATATGAGGAAAGAACTTAATAGAATGTCTAGCTTTGGTCTCTGAGACATCGAGATGCTCATTAGGTGGGAACTGAGGCAGGCAGCCCAGCAAATGGAAAAAAGAAATGAACCCTCTTTTGGCACAAGGATTGAGGCTGCATTCTTGTAACTTTGAATCAGTGCTCAGGGTCAGAACAGGCACCGTTAGCAAAATTTACATGGTGGTAATCTTCAAACTATGGTTTCATTTGTTTTTATATTTTCTCTATCCTAGAAATGAACTTGGCTAGAGTCTAGATGGGATTGATAGAACCTTCTGTTAATAGTTAAGGAGCGATTCCTTTATGAGTAAGAGAAAGGCAGAGTTAGAGGTCTGGCAGGCCATTTTAACTGAAGAAAAGAGCTGCATATGCCGTTCTCACTATGCTTCCCCACTCTGCACTACTGAAGGGGGACACAAGTTCCTATCAGGAGGCTCTGGAAAGAATCCACTTTCAAGTTCCTGAAGTTTGTTAGTAGAATTCAGTTCCTTGGGGTTTTAGGAGTCAGCCTGGGGCTGCTCTCTCTTCTAGAGGCTGCCACAGTCCCAGGCCCTGGGGTTTGCATGGATATCTTTGGGTGGCTGTGCTGCTTACCACAGAGGAGAATTTTTCTTTTTTCCTCAGAAGGTGACTCATCCAGTTTCTCTTGTAAGAGCAGGCTTATTGCTCTAATAACAATTTACACAACATCAGAAGTTCATATGAACCCAATAAATGCTTCTTGAGGGCTGAACTTATACTAGGTGTATCGGTTGATAATGTGGATTTTGTAATCAAAGAAAACACGATAATTTCAAGAGAAACGTCAGAAGTGCTTTATTCAAAATAATGTCCATCGCTAGCTACACATTTCCCCCATCTTTCAGGTAATTTGTGGATACCGTCCCAACAGAACTTTTCTTATTTTGAGACAAACCCAAAGACCCAGAGACCCAATTTTCCACTTCTTTGTATGTTTTGAAGTGCTGCTCAGAAAGTGCGTGTGCCATCAATCAGAACAAGTGGTAATCTGAAGGAGCAAGGTCTGGTGAATACAGCTGGTGGGTTAATACTTCCCAGGCAAGATCTTTTAATGTGTCTTTAACTGGTTTTGAAGTGTGTAATGGTGCGTCATCATGAAGCAAAATTATTTTGCTGTGTCTTCTGGAACATTCTGGTCGTCTCACGATCAAAGCGTAGTTCAAATGATTGTCGGTAGCAATCAGTATTAATGGTTTCACCTGGTTTTAGACGCTCCTAATACACCACACCTTCCTGATCCCACCAAACGCAGAGCATCGTCTTCCTTCTAAAGCTATTTGGCCTTGCAGTCCATGTTGATGGTTGATCTGGATCATCCCATGATTTTGTGCATTTGGGATTCTCAAAATAAATGCACTTCTCACCGCCAGTCACAATGCGATGAAAAAAAAGACTTTCTTTCATGCTATTGAAGCAACATTTTACTGATGACTTTTCTGTTTCCATTTGTCCTTCGTTCATGATGTGGCACCCATTTTCCTTCCTTTAAAATCTTTCCCATTACTTGTAAATGATCGAAAAGTGTTTGCTGAGCAACGTTTAATCTTTCTGCAAGGTGTTTTTGAATTTGACATGCATCTTCTTCCAATAATGCTTGTAATTGTTGGGCTTCAAACTTTTTCGTTTGACCTCGATGTTCTTTGTCTTTCACATCGAAATCATCAGTTTTAAAGCGTTTAAACCAGCGTTCACAAGTATCTTGAGATAGAGCATGTTCACAATAAGCTTCCCAAAGTATTCAGCGATACTTTTCTTCAAAATAATGAATCAAAACTTCCTGCAAATGCTCTTTTTTTGGCACAAAATTTGACATTTTTAAGTTTAAAAATATCTATTATGTTAGCACCTTCAGAAAGTTTGACATATGAAGTTTTGAAGCTTGTTGTCAATACAAAATAGCATACATATCCAATCACATATATATCAACATATATGTATCATAACTCCATCTATTGAGAAAATTCACGTTATTAACTGGTATACCTAGTAAATACAATATATGAATGTTGATAATGGTATCATAAATATCCCCATTTCATTTCATTTTTAAACAGAAACTTTTATGTGCTATTAATATGAGTTTTCTTAATAATTTATAATCATCACTTTGGGGATTATTTACACCAAGTTCAAAATTTTGTGTCATCAAATAGGTTGACACCTAATATTTGGAGTGCATGTACAGTTATGAAGATATCATTTAGAATGTAATGGTCTCAAAACAAATCCCTCATGTCAGACCATTTTCTTATAATCTATTATTTCTGATTAAAGCTAAATATAGAATTCAGGGAACCAGGAAATATGGCTGCTGTCCTGAAAACTAACAACCGAATCAAAGGCTGCCTCCTGAAGTATTCTTAGGAATGAAATCATCACTGCGTTTATCAGGGTCTTTTTGCATTTCTCTTGTACTTAAAACATTTTTTAGCCATCAGTAGCTGCTTCCCTTCTGTTTTCTGTAATTTCCCATGCTTCTTGGCTTTCATATGAAAAAGTGTTTTGTAGAAATTACCAGCTAATCACAGCACTCTTTTTTTTCTTCTGCATGGCAAACATCATCTGTAATAGTTAGATCACCAATTCTTAGCCACTTTATATGTTTCAGAGGCATGGAGTCATGGAAGAGATGGACATATCTCTGGGTTGGGGGAGGAGGGTGAACAGTGAAGAGATAAAACAAAGAACCTATATACTTATATACATAGCCCCATGGACACAGACAATAGTGTGATGAAAGCCCGAGGGAGAGGAGGGGCTGGTCAGAGTGGGACAAAGGTGGGGGGAAATGGGAAACATCTGTAATACTGTCAACAGTAAAAATATGTATATTTCGCTGAAACCGGTTTGGCTCAGTGGTAGAGCGTTGGTCTGCGGACTGAAAGGTCCTGGGTTCCATTCCGGTCAGGGGCATGTACGTTGGTTGCGGGCACATCCCCAGTAGGGGGTGTGCAAGAGGCAGCTGATTGATGATTCTCTCTCATAGATGTTTCTAACTCTCTATCCCTCTCCCCTCCTCTCTGTAAAAATCAATAAAATATATTTTTTAAAATATAAATAAAAATATGTATATTTAATTTTTTAAAGCAAATAAAGGACAATGATGTTAACTGTTATATTGCACAGCTTAAAAGAGTCCTTGACAATATATTTTGATTGACTTTGTGAAATAATTTTGAAATCATGAAATTAAATTTAAAGTTAAGGATTTAGATTGCTAAAATCATCATCTGACAATTATGTCTCACTTTTAAAGAATACCTGGAAAAAAACATAAGGAACATGTCTAATAAAGAACTCGGAAGACTATATTAGCATTTTAGGTATCTTTTAACTATATAGTCCCCCAGAAAAGTAAAGGAGCCAATGATGGCCCAGCATCTTTACTTCTTGAATTTTAATTTAGTTGCAAACAAACATTTTTATACCTTTGGGTAGGCAAAATCTTCTTTTATATACTTTTTAGGCAACTAGAATTAAGGAAGAAATCTTATCTTCAAATTATACTAGGAAGTTGCAATAATTCACTGAATCCTGTTTTGGTATTATAAAGCTGATCAACATTTAATATTCATTTCTATGCATGTACTAGAGGCAAGGATTCGTGCACCAGTGGGATCCTTAGGCCTGGCCTGTGCCCTCTCACAATCCAGCACCCCTCAGGGGATGTCGGACTGCCAGGTTCAGCCCCAAATCCCCATAGGCCATGCCGAGGGACCCCACCAGTGCATGAATCTGTGCACTGGGCCTTTATTATGCATTTAAGATCTTTGGTTAATCTCTTCCTGCCCTCTATTCCCACCTCCCCCCGACCACTTCCCTCTGAGATTCATCAGTCTGTTCCATGTTTCCATGCCTGTGTGTTGAGCATCTGCCCCTTGGTGGTCAGTATGCATCATAGCTACTGCTCGAATGGTTGAATGGTCAGACCGTTGCTTAGGCCTTTAGATATATAGATAGGTGAGTGTGGTTTACACATTTGTATCTTTTTACGTCTTTTGTATTGCAAACACAAGTTTCTCTTCTGCAGTTAATTAGAACAATAATGACATCCAGTGTCTAGCTTTTGATACTAAGAACAGCTTCCCTTGACTGTCAAAGGATGCAGATCAAAGCTTTCTTCCCAGATCCGCCTTAATCACATACATTTACACTAAAAGAGGATACATGTTAGGTGGTAAATTTTCCTCTTACTCTAATATTCTATATTTAGTCTTTATGCAAGTTTAGTTAAAATGAAAAAAAGAAATTTGCCTTTCAGTTTTTAAAAACTATGAGTGTTGACATATGAAATGATATAGAACAATATCTAGCAAATGGTAGGTATTCAATTAATGTACCCTACATTAAATTGCATGCTTTTGCTTAAAATAGAATAATATATTAATGTTTCATCTTAATGTTTAAGAAATATTATTTCTTTTACAGTTACATGCTTTATCAGATGTTTAGTTATTTGTTTTATCAGATGTTTAGTTATATACTTTATCAGATGTTTATCAGATGTAAGCAACATTTTAGATAGCCACATTTACACCTAGATTTCCTCAGGAAATAATCAAACCATTGGCCTTCACTATTAATAACTGTCAGTGCTATAGAATAAACATTATTATTTTATCAGTTTACATACTGGGAGATATATGCTGCAAACATTCTGAGATATTACATCTTCTTTTGGGATATTAGTACATGAAGGAATAGGTGAGGGTAGTGCCGCAGATCCACTAAATCCAGTGTTTGTTTTGAGTTCTTTTCATAGCAGAACAGTTGGATTTATACTAATCTGTCTTTAGCGTATTTCTGGTTTCTTCTTGACTGTTCTGTGTTTGTAATATGTCTACCCAGGTAGAGAGATGAAATCCATGGTTGTAGAACAGTTGTATATATTACTGCTCTGTGTAAAAATTAAATCTAAAACCTTGATTTGATTACAAACTCTAAAACCAAAGGTTTTTGTACTCCTATCTCATGAAGCCCTAGGATTCTACGAAATAATTTGCAAGTGAAGTAGACTTAATTTTTCAACCTGTTTTCTTAATAATCTGTTTACATGAGACTATTATCTCCAAATCTAATTCCTTTCTCTTATTAAGTCTCCTAATTATTCTTTTACACTCACCATGTTATTTTTACTATCAAATATGTCTTAGCTACTGATTGTAGTCTATCAGAGAGAGAATAAATAATGTGTTGCCAACTATAGGCAGAAACTTAATTTATTTATGACATACAGAAAAGCATAATCTAAAAAAATAGTTCTGTTTTCCAACTTCTACAACTACCATTTTCAAACTTACTGCCTACATATTTACCTATTGTTACTGATGCTGCCATTTTAGATGCCTATGCCTTAAAGCATTTGTTTAAACCTTTATCATTTTGTTAAACTATTTTTTTATATGTCATTCAAATATAACATCTTATTACAGTTCTGTGACTTCAGAAAATTTAGAGGCCTGTTTAAACCAAATAAGTTAGTCATATACTAAACTAACTGTTGTATCTTCATTTACCTCTGTAGAGGGGGAAATTACCAATATTTGTTCCCGGGGAGAAAAACTTCCCCTCCTATAATCTGTGATCATCAGTCTTTGGTTGTGTGCCTTCTCTGTAATGATATAGGTTTGTTTCTCCTTTATTCTTTGCAGAGTGCTGCAGCAGCTCCCAGTCCAGTGCTAGGAAACATTCCCCCAGGAGATGGCATGCCAGTAGGTCCTGTACCACCAGGGTTCTTTCAGGTACTCAGAGAAACTCTGCCTAGGAATGTTAAGGCATAGGAACTCCTCTTTGACTTTATTTAAAGATATGAAGGAGAATGAGACTATTTTTATTCTTAAGATAAACATAATGCTGTGCAGCCAACTCTTGATTATTCAAAGACATTAGCCCTTCCTTCCTATATTATTGTCAAAACTTTATTCATTTATTTATTTTGCTATTTCATTGTTCAAGAAGAGAAAAAAGGGATTGAAATGTAAATTAGCCCTTTAAGTGAACCGTGGTAAAGGTTTGGTAGGAGAAGAGGCTAAAGATGAAGTTCTGAAATGGTTTTTAAATATCTAAGTTATCCATGTCTCCAGAGACTAAAGGTAATCAAGATTTGGCTGTACTTTAAAAAAAATATAGCTAAATCATAACCTATTTACTTATCAAGATTATAGGCTATATCAAAATATTTAAAAATCATCTTTGTGGCTTTTAAGCTGGAATTTTTATTAATATCATTACATCACATGTTAGTATTATAAAATTTTAATAAGAACTCTTATTTTAGCAATGATGATGGTGATTTAAGAATTAAAATACATCCCTTTTTAATTTTATGGCATCCACATTTTAAATTTGACAGTTTTCAAACCCAAACCAACAAAGATTTTGAAATTCATTTATTTTATTACCTGGTTAATACCACCCTTAAAGAAAATTAGGAAGAATTTAGGAGTTAAAAACTAGAGTTGAAGTCATTATAGGAATTAAATGTAATATGCTATAATAACAATATCTAACACAATAACTGCTTAATGTTTGCCATGCTTTGTTCTAAATATTTTACATATATAAACTATTAATCCTTACAATAATCCTAGATGTGAAATATGTATTATTATCATTGCTATTGCACAGATGGAGAAGCCAAGGGTTGGTAGATATAGCGGTTTGTACAAGATCAGAAAGTAATGGGGCTGGGATTCAAATCACGGCTTTCTGGGCTTTTGTCATTAAATTTTCCTTTAAAGTTTTAGTTGATCATTACTCATATACATTTCCAGCTCATTTTTTCTCCCCTCATGCTCTTATTCTCTTGCCAAGTATACATAAAGGGGTAGATTAGGAAGGAAGCAAAATTCTTCCTAGGGTTAAACAAAGTATATAAAACTATGCATTTTCATTTTTTATACTTTGTAGAATGAACTATTCTCCCCTTACCTGTCTTCTGCCTTAATCTTAATAAGAGAAGTTAAATGTGCTTTAATTACTTCAATGTGACAAGTAGTTGAGTCCTATTAGAAGCCAGGCACTGTGGCAGGCATCTAAAAATGTGTATACATAACATGTATCTTCCTGAAGTTCATTGTCTAGCCAGCGAGGCATTAAAGAGAAATAACTGTAATACAGCAAGATAAGTGCTGTAGCAGGGGAAACGTACAGTTCCATGATGACCTAGAAGAGAGCCATTAAGTGCCTGAATTGCAGCTAAGAGGGGTTGGGGAAAAGTCTTAAGTGGGAATAGTATAAGCAAAAGTGTGGAGGCATCAGAATAACCCTGTGCAGAGGTGTTCGGAGTAATAGACACAGAAAGTAGAAGGAGCATAAGCAGAAGTTCCTGGACATAACTTCTAGCACATCGAGAGGGGCCCTGTGTGCCACATTAAAATGGGAGTTTTTATTCAGTAGGCCTGGGAGAGCTGTCAGACATCTTTTAGAAGGACCTGAATTCAAACTATAGAGTGCAGTCAGGTTTGTTAGGCACCTACGATACCATTATAATCAAAGCCCTTGCCCTAAAAACAAAAACAAAAACTCATGGTATGGTTAATGAGAGAGAGAGAGAGAGAGAGAGAGAGAGAGAGAGAGAGAGAGAGAGAGAGAGAGAGAGAGAGAGAGACGGGAAGAGAGCGCGCGAGAGAGAGCCATATAAAATGAACAGGGTGTTCTCTCAGAGCAAATCAGAAGGCCACCAAACCCAATCTTGGGAGGGGCATTTCAGGGAAATAAATGAAATCCAAATTGGCATCTAAAGATGAGTTTGGCAAAGGAGACAGGGAGAGAGAGAAAGAATATTCTAGGAAGAGGAAAAACAATTTCAAAGATCCAGAGTGGAAAGCAGAGAGACCAAATGTAAAAGCAGAGCTTAATTAGCTAAAGGGACAGTGGCTAGTGATGAGTCTCCAGAGGAACCTTGAGGAGCCTTATAGATTAGTTAAGCATTAGTACCTTGATCTTAAGGGCGGCAGTAAGCTATTGAAGGATTTTAAGCAAGAGAGAGAGCTTGCATTTTTAGAAAAATCACTCCAGTTGCCGTGTGTAGCCAGGTTTGCAGTGGGACAAGCCTACGGGTAGGGAGACTGTTGAGGAGTCTGGTACAGTGATCCAGGTGAAATTTAATGATGGCCTGGATTGATAGTGTCAGTGAGTGTGGAGAAAGACGAACAGATCTGAGTAACAAATAAATGTGAGATCATGAGTGAGAGAATTCAAGAGTAGTAGCTGGTTTCTAGCTCTCACCTGGGCAGATGGAAGTTTCATTGTCTGAGACCACAAATGAGGAGTAGGATTGATGTGAACAGGTGAGGTTTCTGTGGGACCTCCAAGAGAGATCTCTTAGGCTAGAGAATTTACAGGTTTGAAGCCTGAGATAATGATCTAGGCTAGAGATAAAAATTGCAGGATTATCATCATCTTAAGGGTGCTTGAATCCACAGTGCCTTCATTAACAGTCCAAGGGGAAAGTACAGAATGGACAGTGAGAGGGGAAACAACGGAACTCCAAAAACTCTAACACTCAAAAGATGAACAAAGGCAACAGAGCCCAATACAGCGCGGGATGCAGGGGGATCAGGTGGTTGGCTGTTACAGTAGCCCAAAGAAGACAGCTTGTGGACATCTTTAAGAACAGTTGTATTTACGTAGTCTAGTTGCTAGACCTTTGGTTTTCTTAACTGAAACTATTGAAAACTAATTGGAAAGGAAGCAGCAATTCCTAGTGGTGTTTGCTAGGTCTCTATTGGTTAACCAAATTAGGAGTAGAAAAGAGCTGGAGGAATCAAGAATGAATCTGAGGCTCAGCCAGCGTGGCTCAGTGGTTGAATGAAGACCTATAAACCAGGAGGTCAGAGTTTGATTCCCAGGTGGGGCACAGGCCTGGGGTTGCAGGCTTGATCCTCAGTAGGGGACGTGAAGTCTCTATTGTCATTGATGTTTATATCTCTCTCTCCCTCTTCTTCTCTGAAATAAATTAAAAAAAAATTTTTTTTTTAAATAATGGATCTGAGTTTCCAACTTTGGGCCTCTGGAAAATTTTGATTTCTTTATCTGACTTAGGAAAGGTGGGACTTAGAAAAAGTATTAGATATGTTTGAGTTTGATACATGTCATCTCTCTATTCAAGGAGACCATTCTAGCTAATCCTGAATACTCTTTTCCTGTTCAACAGGGTAAAATATGTCCAGTTTCCCTAGGAATGTCTTTCTGAAATATTGAATAATTCAAACTATCAACGTTTTTGTTTTTTTTAAATAAGATGTATCTTTTGGTACATATGGGATCAGACTACTCAAGTATTTCCTAAATATCAGCATTGGTTTCCTGCTGTGATTGGGCCCTACTTCAGCATGATTCTGGCCATCCCCTTTGTTAGGGAATACTAGCTGCCCTCTCTGAGTAGAAATATTATAGCAACAAACAATTATAATTCAAGTTCTAACACCAGTTTCTAGTCCAGTTACAAAAAAATATTAAACTCTGGTAGTTACCTAGAGTATGAGAATAGTTTCAAATCCCCATCCTTAGTGAAGAAGTGTAAAGCTTATTTGGGAGCAGCTGGAATGGGACTAGAGCAGGGAAGGATTGAACCTATTAGAATTTTAATGAAATAAAGAAAGAATTTGATGCTCACTTGGGCAGCACACATATTAAAATTGGAATGATACAGAGAAGATTAGCATGGCCCCTGCGCAAGGATGACCCGCAAATTTGTGAAGTGTTCCATGTTTAAAAGAAAGAAGAATTTGTAACTATATAGTATATAAAACTCTGAATTTAGCTATTTGGAGCTTAACTTACTATGTGAACATATCATAAGAAGTACATTAAAATATTTCTCCTAAATAAATAAACATACTTCTTTTATCCACATTGCAAAACAGGCCCTTTTTTTCTTTTCTTTTTTTAAATATATAATTTTATTGATTTTGTACAGAGAGGAAGGGAGAGAGATAGAGAGTTAGAAACATCGATGAGAGAGAGTCATCGATCAGCTGCCTCTTGCACACCCCCTACTGGGGATATGCCTGCAACCAACGTACATGCCCTTGACCGGAATCGAACCTGGGACCCTTCAGTCCCCAAGCCGACGCTCTATCCATTGAGCCAAACCAGTCTCTGCAGGCCCCTTTTTTTCTATTTCTAACTTAAATATATTACCAAGTGGAATTATCACAAACTAAATTTGTGATTATGTAACAACTCTATTTGAATAATAGCAATTAAACTCTAAAATGAATAATTATGATTAATACCTCATACATTGAACAAGTTTATCCTGGAAGATTAGTGTCTTTCTATTTGTGACAGATATTAACATTGTTCATACTTGCACTTTGATGTTTTTATTGAAATGGGAGAGCTTCTGTTGTTGAATAGGAAACCAACTAAGTAAAAATCAATGGGAATAGTTTGACATACAAAGGAGATATCAATTTAGTAAAATAAAGCCATTTAAAGTAAGTCACATATATTTATTTACTTTGAGTCTTTCATCAAAGGAATAATTTATATACAAAACCCTATAAATTCTCAAAGGAAGTGTTCTACCATGGAACTGGTGAAGGATTTTAGAGCAGCTTTCTTAAATTGGAAAGTCTTGCTACGGGAGTCAGAGGGAAGGAGATTTTCTTAAAAGATTTTCTTAAATTTCTACTAGGCTTCAAACCTAAATGTTTGTTGGCCTGTGTGTTCATTTGTCAATGTTAGTGGGAGAAAATACAGTATGGTGGTGCCATGAACATATGCGTAGTGGACTCAGTGCACTCAGAACTGGTTTGTAATCTGCCTCTCTTGTCCCTGCGCTAGAATCTTATTCAGAAGTTTCACTGTATACTAGCAAATCCGAATTATGTATTAAAAGCATCAATCTGCTATTATTCATTCTCATAACATTCTTACTAAAAGAGAGGCAGAGTTTGATTCCTATAATTTTATTGCCTAGGCAGCAGTGTTCCTTTAACCAATTAGATTTTCTTCTCAGTTATGTATAATAATCAAAATAGGCCGGGACCGGTTTGGCTCAGTGGATAGAGCGTCGGCCCGCAGACTGAAAAGTCTCGGGTTCGATTCCGGTCAAGGGCATGTACCTTGGTTGCGGGCACATCCCCAGTTGGGGGTGTGCAAGAGGCAGCTGGTCGATGTTTCTCTCTCATCGACGTTTCTAACTCTCTGTCCCTCTCAATTCCACTCTGTGTAAAATCAATAAAATATATTTAAAAGAAAAAATATATATATATAAAAAAAACAAAATAGTTTAGTAAAATGCATAAAAGAAAAAAAAGTTCTCATTCTTTTATGCTGTAAAAAATTAAGAGTATTAACTTTTTTTACCTTATGAAGTACTATAATTTTATAGATTTGAGTAACAAGAAAACTTCTCTGGTGAATTTTCTATAACTTGTGCCACATTAAAAAATAAAAAAGAACATTTCTTATTTCAACCAAAAAAAAAAAAAAAATTGGAGGAAGGGGATGAAAATACTTTTTCCCTTCCTTTCTTCTTTTTATCATAAGAAAACTTTTAAGAAGAAAACTATATCTTTTTTAAAAAAATTTTAAATATGTTTTTATTGATTTTAGAGAGAGGAAGGGAGATAGAAAAAACAACTAGAAACATGCATTGGTTGCCTCCTGCATGCCCCCTACTGAAATCTAGCTCGAAACTTGGGCATATGCCCTGACCAGAAATCCAATCAGTAACCTCTTGGTCCATGGGTCAATGCTCAGCCATGGAGCCACATTTGCTGGGCCTATATGTTGTTTTTATCATTCTACTAAATAAATATATAGAATATATAAAACCACAATATAATATTTTAATAAATACTGATGTAGATATCTTTGAGCATAGACCTAATATGGGATATACTTATAAATATCTAATTTTGATCTTTGTATAGTCTTTTGTTCATTGTCACCATATGTTGTTTTATTTTGATTTTCATCTTGATAATTTAGTGTATTCTAGTCCCTGGATCTTTAGTTTTCTTGTAACTGAAACTGTTGCAAACTAATGGTCAGTTGATGTTGGGTTGTAAATTTAAGGCTTTGACAAGAATAAGATTATAAATACTTGTTAAAGATAATGGGCACCAAATAATTTAGTTTCATACTAAGGTGGTCATCCATGTTTTAAAATCGGAATTGATTGCAACTCTGATGAGGCAGGAAACATGTAGCGGCAGGTTTGTAAGGCATGTTTTCTTCACAGGCATGATGTGAGCGATGGTAAAGCTGCCTTGCCATCTAGTGGTAGTTTGCAGATGTCTCTACTCTGCAGGGTATGTTTTCCAAAGGTTTTATTTTTAGCAAGACTGCATTGTAGCAAGCTAACCTAACACTTTGACATAGAAATAACGCAATAAGAACAAAAATTAGAGAGAAATGCCCCCCTTTCTCCTCAATGGTATTATTGATTAGAAAAAGCTCAATATAAATCACAATGAAGATGAAAACAAAGCTTAGCTTAGGGTAATGGTCTTAATATGTTAAAAGAAAAAAGTTCAAATGAATAAAAAATGAGAAAAATGGTTATTTTAGATTAAATGGTTATGTTAGATTACACTTGGAACCAAAAAGGAAAAACAGAAAGAAATGTTTTTGCAAGCCCTGGTTAAATGCTTCTGGCCGTCTATTTATTTGCCTATTTCTGGAAATAAGCCCTGCATTTTGATGATACCTTCATAACCAAGTATACCCACCTGCTCTGCTATTCCAAAACAGACTGAAAATGCAGCTATTTTATTATCAGTGGCACCTGTTTACTGGATTATGTGTACACACACAGTTAAATAGTCTACATGCTTTCTCAGTTCCCTTCTGTTGTTATTAATCTTCATATTGTCTTCACTCCAATGGTTTGTTTTTCTTTCCTCTTTCCTTCCTGACCACGGCTGTTTCAGAAATCAGTCTTGGGAAATACTCTAACCTCGGGAACCGCTCCCTTTTCCTCTCCCAGAAGTTATAGATACTATCTTTGATCTTAGATAACAAACTGAAAGATTAGTTCTAATATCTTTTCTTAGTTTGAATAAATAAGATACTGAAAATCCCAAGCAGAACTGACTTATTGAACTAACATCATCAATGCATATATAGTTTTAAAATCCCAACATTTAAAACGGCATTTCTCAGAACTAAATGCACCAGGAGTTAGAGAATGGAGGTGGGAAAGCTTACTTACTTATCAAAGTTCAAGAAATAGAAATTAAGTTTAATTTTCTTACAAAGTTAATTTTGAAACTTTAAAGGGCAGAGATTCTAAATATTAAAAATAGAATAGGTCTCTCTCTAGTATAAAGAAAAAAGCAGCATAACAGCTACTGGCTTTGATAATGCTTTCCTGCAGTTGTGGTAATAGTTTTTTCTGGCCTCAACTATTGAAATAAATTAAAACTGCTCTGTTTGAGCACCTAAGTGAGATTTTTAACAGATTACAGTTTCAAACAACTGAAGTCCTAGCAGCAGTGACTTGACGGACAGAGAGCCGAGGAGGGAGAGTCGGGCTTAGCATCTTTACTGAGATTTCCCCATCACGATGGAATTAAATAGTTTTCTCTCAGAAATCCTTCTTTTTTGTTTATGTGTTTCTCCTTTGGAGGGAAAACTGTCTGTGAGAATAAATTAATCTAAAACAAAATATTAAAGTTTTTTTAGAATATTGTCAAACTTACATAGTTTACTAGACCAGCAGCCAGCATAGTCCCCATTCACAAACCACAGACCATTGTCACACACCTATATCTAATATATAGTAATGAAGGCTTCAGAAATAGAATGTTTTTGAAAAGGCCCATAATGTAAATTAGCAATTTTGATGCTTAGACTAAATCCATATCAAAATTATAACTCAGTGCTGAATTACCAAAATAACATCTAGGAAACTGGATCTGTTAATATTTTGCAGTGACTTTATGAGTTGCTTTAATTGTGTTGATGAAGATAGAATATCTAAGATGTATGAGACATAAACTACATACTTATGCTTATCAGCAGAATATGCCAGCACAAGTATGTCATTTTGTGAGCTAAATTAGTTTAATACTAGTTGGAATTAAAATGTGTTAATCAAGGGTGTCTTATTCACTGGGGTGTCAGTAATGTCTGATGGAGATTTCATGAAAAATAGAAAAGAAATCAGACCAATTAAAATACATAAATTGTAAAGTAACTTTGACAAAATTCATTTGCTGCATAATTTAGACTTCATTACTTTTCTACAAAAAAAAACTCATGAAGAAATTTCACAAAGTATCTCATGGAATTACAAATATAAAAATATGTGAATGTTCTTACTATGTATAAGATGTCTGAAATGAAATGTTAAGTCACAACATTCTGTAATGATTTTTCAAAATAATATTCTCAGTAGCACATGACTTTAAGAAACAACACACTTAAGGAAAAAAAGATTGTCTCCTAAGGGAAATATAGAATAGCAAAGTAGAAAATAGAAATCTATATAGAAAATCATGCATAGCAAAAAGAACTGAGCATTAACTAAAAAAAAAAAAAATGGACACAGACTGAATAAAAAGTAATATTTAGTTTTTTTAAGTTTATGTTTTTGGGTAAATCTTACAGTGAATTATTTGTATTAACTTTCCAGGACTATAGGAAAATTATCAAAACCTGTTATATTTATCATTTTCTAAAATTATGTTGGGGAGTTTTTTCCCTTGAAAGATATTAGAATAATTTTTGTCACAGAGTGTGTCTTATTCCCTTCTGTCTGCTTAAAACAGTACATCAGAAATACTAGAAGAAAGATTAAATGTGTCTAAAGCCATGACTGCCCAGGACCAAATAAGCTAGATATTTGATCTTTATGTAATTAATGGAATTACTGAAGATAACCCATATTTCTCAGGCTCTATATCACTTTGTACTTTGTGTTTCTGCCTAAAAGCTCATTAATTTTTGGCAAATAACCATTTTGGAAACAGATTTTTGGACTCAAGATGGTTATGTGCTAAAGATAATTTGATATGAAGACAGCAGAATGTTTAATGTTCTTACTCAAATCTGAGCCTTTTTTTTTAATGGAAAGAAAATATATAAGCTGGGAGGAAAGGGAAAATTTTCCCTGTTCTTTTGGCTGGTCTAATCAAATTGACATGAGACAGATTAACAAATGAGAATAACCCAATTTACTACATATGTAATAAAGGGTTCCATAACAATACAAGACCTGAGGAAGCCAGGCAGTTGGGTCTTACATGTCATATTGAGCTAAGGCGAAGGAGGCGGGGGAGTGGGTCATGGCTTGAGGCTCCACAAGGGAGGAAGGCAATCCACAGTTCCCATGGAGATGAAAAATAAATGTTTGGGCCATCTTTAACAATGGGACAAAAAGGACTTTGATCAAAGGGACCTTGCTAGATTCCTCCCTATCTCATAACTACTTCATATTAAACTTACCTCTGTGTCCCATTGTACCCATGAGAGCTCCCTCCTGTAGCAGATCCTCTAAGTTTCTTTTAGGCATTTAGGGGGAAGATCAAAGGTTCTTCCTGAGTCTCAGTTTCTTAAAAATAACCAACTCAAAAGGATCAATACCTCAAAGAGGCATATTTTGGAGTGGCAAACTTTGCTCCCTTTCAGCTAAAACATGTTTCTGAGACTTAAGAATTACAGCTTTTTGAGAGTTTAGTCGACAAAGACTGTCTCGTGTGAAAACACAGCACTTTATGAGACAAACTGTGAGATAAGCTGTTATATGGAGTTCTTATCAGTTTTCATGACTGGCCTATGCTTCAGAAAAAGATCATGAAGGTACCATACTTCCTTTGCCAAATCATACATAAATTAAGCTGACGTTCTTTTTTGCCAAAGAGTTATGACTAAATATTAGTGCTCTATAAAACTGCCTAAGAATTATCATTTTAAACTCTGACACCCCAGAAATAGTAAGATAAACCTGAAAGCAGTAGAACAGAATAAAAGGCCTTATTACACATCTACAATAAATTGTAAGTTCTCTTATATGTTGTTGCAATGTATGTTGTAATTATAACTCAGTATCTTCTTGGTCTCTCCAACACTCATTCATTGCCTACTTTTATCAGGTCTTCTAAAAGATATAACGTACCCTACTTAAGCAAGCAGAATTTCTCCCTCTCTACATATTTTATAAGCATTTCCAGGTATACTATGCCAATACTGTGGCTTACCGTTTATAATATCAATAGATAGTAGCTGTTTTTAATGAGACAATAAACTGGTCAGGTGAGATTTTATACACAAGAACCAAGCTTTATTTCATCTTTTGCTGGTTTTTACAGTCTTCCATCAATGTTGCTCATTCACTGGGTCAGTGAGCCAGCTGTGGAACCAACCAAATATTTACTGAATGCTACTCTGTGTATGCTCTCCCAGAATGTGCTGCTTCCTTCCTGAGAACCTTTGATATTCCCCCTAACTGCCCATTAGAAGTTATCACATTATAATGAACAGTTTGATTATAATGGTGATACTCCTCTAATAATACCACATTCATTTACCACCATTCCCCTCCCAGTTTCTACTACTCTCTGTCGGCATTGGACTTTCAAAACACAGACTAAAGACTACATATATTATCAAAGCTCCCCCCAAAATGTTCAAGAAAAGAGAGATAAAGCGTAGTGAGTGTATTTATTTCAATTGTCACATTTCTTTTCCTCCAGTAAATCCAGATCACATGCTAATGAGTGCTTTATATGCAAATTAACTCGCTTACCTGAAATACCATTGCCTCTTCAGCTTTTCGTGGTTGAGGGGCAGCCACGGTAAAGAATTCTACATTAAGGGAATGGTTGCACAGTTGCTGGGAGGCCTAGGAAGAAGTGCGAAGTCAGACAGTTTGTTTGTGGTCAGTTGGTTGTAAGAATGAAGTATGTGTACCTGCCTTTATTCTATAAATGTATTGCTGTAGCAGAATGTCACAGTAAGAAAACTGAAGTGCTGGTTAAGAAATTTGGTCTGTTGTACATGAAATAAGCTTTTAAACTCTACAGAGTAAAACTTTCTACTCTACAAATGTCGTCAAAAGGCATACTCAAATAAAATAATAAAATTCCAATTTTACTATAATTGTACAATTAAGAACTTGTTAAACTTCAAGGGATTTTTATTTGTTTTGAAGTTCATATTTTTTTTAAACTTGGTAATTGTATAGTATTTCTTTTAGTCATTTAGAAAAATGTTATTCATTATTCTTTTCAAAATTAGAAGCAAATTGCACATGAATAATTTTTGTCCTCAAAAAAGTTCAAAGTTACTTTGAATTACATAAATTGTGCATAATTATATATTTTAGAATATACCTCAGACTTCCAAATTTTCAGAAGCATAAACTATTGTAAACGCTACATTTGTTCCCTCTAAAGAAGTTAGTGTTATTCTTCTCTTCATCATTGATATGTTCTAAATTATGCTCATAAAATAAAACATAGTATATAGAAAGTGGTTAAATGAATGGTACTTTAAAAAAAACTTTTATTTTTTAATGACTAAAATTTTTCTTTATCCATTTGTTCTTAAACCCTAAGAGTTAAAGGGTTTCTAAAGTCACGTTGAAATATTTAAATAAGATTTAAGGTGATTTATACATTGCTACATCAATTTTAAGGATCTAGGAAATATCAATTTTATTTTATGGATAATCTAGAGGCCCGATGCATGAGAGGGGTTCCTTCAGCCTGGCCTGCCCCCTCTCACAGTCCGGGAGCCTTCAAGGGTGGGAGGCGACCCTGTGATAAGGGGAAGGTGACGCTCCCCTCACATCTCTGCTGCTGCAACTACCAGCAACTAAAGCCTTAGCTGGCCCTGGTTGCCTCAGCCTCGGGCGGCCTTGGGTGGTTGGGGGGCTGAAGGGCCTGGGCATCACCATCTTGTGGTTGTGGGTGCTCCATATTTGAGGGAGGGGCAGTTAATTAGCATATTCCCTTCTTATTGGCTGTGGGCTCTGCCATCTTTGCGACAGCATGAAGGTCAATTAGTATGTTCCTTATTTATTAGATAGGATTACATTTTGCCACCTCACATTAAGATAATGACTGCCTGATACAGTTTTGTGCTCTTTCCTCTGAAGTGGGTTTTCTATATATCAAGGCACGTGTCTCCTTGCAGTGTACTCTATGACAATGGTGTGAACAGAGTGCTAAGGAAGTAGAGAGAAAGGAGCCTAGGAAGGTACTTTAAAGAGGCAGTGACATTTAAACTGGCCCTTGGAGGATTAGTAGAAATTTACTTGGCAGAGAAAGGAGAGTACAGAGTATTCTCAAGAAAGAGAGACTATTCTGCTGTGGATAAATCATATTTATTGGGTTTTTTAAAAGCTATTAATGTTAGAAAATGTTAACAACATTTGAGCAATGTAAGATGTCTACTTTGATCTTGTAAGGAGTTAGGGTCTAAAAATGGTCCTTACCACCTGTAGTTTCAGTACTGGTAAATTATTTATGAAACCATTCCTTGGAGGGAGGTCTGGGATCTTCATAGAAGGAAAGAATTGACTGAGAAAACTATCTCCAACTAGTGTAGAGAAAGAGAAAGACTGGTTTCTTCTGATCTAGGGATTGAGATAAAACACTAAGTTGCTTATGGAAGACCATGTAAGAGGGAGACTACTACTTCCCACTAGCAGAAAGGGCACTGAAGAAAGGAAAATGTCTCTTTAGAAAATAGAATTTAAGAAAAGCAGTAGTGGCCCTAACTGGTTTGGCTCAGTGGATAGAGCGGCAGCCTGCAGACTCAAGGGTCCCAGGTTCGATTCTGGTCAAGGGCATGTACCTTGGTTGTGGGCACATCCCCAGTAGAGGGTATGCAGGATGCATCTGACTGATGTTTCTAACTCTCTCTCCCTCTCCCTTCCTCTCTGTAAAAAATCAAAAAAATATATTAAAAAAATAAAATAAGGAAAACAGAAGTGTAAAAGTCCATTTATAATTCTTAATATAATTGAAACTAATAATCTTTTAAAATTGAATGACATTTATGCTGAAATAAGTTATGATTATAAATGTTGTGTTTTCTTTAAAAGACTATTTTGAATAAATGAGATGGACACTTGATTTGTATTTCTGTTTGTCTTCATCCCTTTCATTTTTGTCATCAAATATTTATTGATTTTTCTGACTTTGTATATATTTTTATTTACTTTGAGTTATCCCATTCATTCTGGGAAGACAACGTAAAAATGTAGGAACAAGGATTTGTGCCTGTAAATGTAGTTTCCATATGTCACAGTGCTAACTATACTACTCTCTCATATAAAGAATCTTACTCCATGAATTTTGTCTTATTTGGGAAACTTTTTAATAGGTCTATAAATTAGGGATGATGTAATATGACTTTTGAGGGAAGGCACCAGATTGAAATATTATTTTCTTCGAGTTTTCATCAATACTTGCCATTTGGTGAAGAGAACATTTTATTTGTTCCAGATTAGTGGACTGATAGTAGAAAACAATTTTCCCAGAAAATTATTTCTCCTATTAATTACAAGACTGTGAACCTTGAAAAATTTTAAGCAGAGGACAGTGATCTTTATCTGCTTTATTCACTGATATGTCCAACCACTAGAACAGTGCCTTTGTAGGTATTTAATAAATATTTGTTGAATGAACTAATCTCAAGCACACCTTTTAATCAATAAGTAGCTTTTTAAATTATCCCTATTGACCTTTGCTCTGAACAAAGAGCATAATTGTTTGTTGGAGTTTTGTTTTGTTTTTTCAACTGCGTTTTCCTTTTCTCTGAAAACCATGAAAATAAGTTTTCCCAGCTCCTCAATAAAGGTGGTTTGTGTCTTAGGAGCATAGCTTATGATCTCACCCCTCCCCCTCTCCCTACTCCCACACACTTGAAATACTTATAGATATTACAATATATTAATATTTATACTTAAAGGTAATGCTGGGAATAATCAACACAGAATCATGGGTTTTATTTTGTTGGTTTCTCTAAGGGACTTTAGAGATCAGTCCAACTTGCTCATTTTAAGGTTGAAAAAACTAAAGTGCTGAAAGGTTATTGGCTCAGGCCTCTCTGTTATTAGTGGGAGTGCAAAAGCTAGAATCCAGAGCTTTGACTTCTAGTCAAATGTGTTTTGCACACACAGAAATAACTTTTTTCAAGGGGAAGACTTTCCTAGTTAAAATGTTGATTCCCCTCATGACCCCTTTATGCAAGTATTTGATGCCCAAACTATTAAAAAAGAAAATTTTGTACCAAATATAAAGAGTAAGCACATTTCATAGCCAAGGACTTTTTTTGAAGAACCTACTCTTCTGAGATTATTAAGGTAGAGAGTATTCACATCTGTCAGTAGATGGACTTTATATTGTTACAGGAAATCTCTTAGATTAATATTTTACCATAAATGATTTAAATTTGTTTTACTATCTTATATTATATTTGAAAATAGATTAATTTGTGAATAATGAAGTACAAATATCAGTATAGAATATTCTCAGTTGCTAGTATACAAACTCTTTTGGGTTCTGTTGCTGTGTCATTACTCAGCAAGTAAGCAGTTGAGGACGTAGGTGGTTAACAGATAACTTCATGTAAGGATCAATCTGAATATTAAGAGCTTATGTCACAACAGCACTAATTTAATATTAAAAAATGCTTTATAGCCTAAATATCTTAGGATTTTATTTTTCACATGCTTCTTTTAAAATAGCCCTGGGAAATATATATAACCATGAACTACAGACTTAATTTCTAAAAATGTTTCTAGAAAATACATTATAAGTGTGGAATTTAATTATATAAAGTACTATAAATCTGGCTTGCCCAAGCCTTTGTTAAATTGACTTATTTTATTAGTTCATTCTTAATATTTTACTTTATAATATTCAACACTTTATAGTTGATAATTTGCTTATATTCCATATAAGGAATAATCTTATATTTAAGTATTGTGATATAAGTAGACAAAATTATTTTACACAAAATATAATAAACATTGAATTTTTAACAATTTTCGGAATAACTGCAAAAATTTTGATGCCCAAATCTGACTGATCAAAAATACTTTCCTTCCACTCAACATTGACTAATCACTAAAGTGACACTTTTAGGATGTTTTTTAGACAGTTCTTGGACTAACAGAGTCAACATAGCAGCTTCTGATTCATCTAACAACATAAATAGAATAGGATTTTAATATGAAACCAATTTTTGTTAAAGTATACACTTCATAATCTGCTAATCTCCAAATATATTTAAAAATTTTAACTTTAAACATTTATAATCAATTTGAATCACAACAGTGAAGTAAAGCGAAAGATCTTTTTACCACAGTGACTCTTAGAAAAGAAATATCTACCATTTTAAACAAAATTACAAAAGAAAAGGTGAAGAAAGTTGGCAACTTTAAAATCATTAAAGAAAATTGATAGCACAACTGGATAGTTCAGTCAAAAGCATATACTTAGAACCCAATTTGTATAATGATGTAGTCAGTAAGCTACTTCCTGAAGTCCTTGAGCTTCTATTGTCTAAATTTCTTAATTCTTTTTGCCAGTTAGATATCATTACCTTATTAATAATTCACATTTAAAAATTTTTTTTTTACTATATTTTACTCATTTTGGTGTTTTTTACAGTTTTCTCAGAAAATTTTCCAGATAGGCTATATAAAAATAAAATATAGTAATCTTTTTTCAAAGCATTTATTCTCCTAAAAGCAATCACATATGAAACTAAATTGATTTATGCTTTGTATAATTCTAAATATTTTAAAGCAGTTTATTTTCAGGTCCGTATTTTACACTGGGCTGGTTTTTTATGTGTTTGTTTGGTTGGTTTTGTTTATTTGTTTGTTTTATTTTAATAGCCTTTTATGTCACCTCGGTACCCTGGAGGTCCAAGGCCCCCATTGAGGATACCTAACCAGGTAAGATTTATGTGCTACTTAAGCTTTTGTTTGTTTGTTTGTTTGTTTGTTTGTTTAAAAATCAATAAAGATATGAAAAATGTCACAAATCTTTTTACCTATGAAAATATTAAATTATCCTTTATCCCATTTAATGCTACTATTAATAATATATAATCTACATCATGGGTTGGCCAACTATGATCTATAGGTTGGATGACTGTTTTGTAAATAAAGTTTCATTGGAACACAGCCACACTTAATTCATTTATGTATTGTCTGTGGCTTTGAAGGAAGATGAAGTGATCATGAGAGAGACCTGCAAAGTTTGCTGACTTTTGGAGTCTACCATGCACTTTGAACCTAATTTTTAAATATTTATAATTTTCATAAATGTCTGTTATACTCTCATTTAAAGAATGGCAATAAACTTTTCTATGAGCAATTTTGGTTTACTTTTCAAATATGTTTTCAGTATCATGGCTATAACATTTATATCAATTTTGCCCAGTTATATTGACATACCAGGCATATATGTAGCTGCTTCTAGAAGGGTTAGATCTATTCATAAATAATTAACAATGGATCTTCCAACTTTTTACCAAAAAGGAGCTCTGAGATTTTATAAACTTTTGTTCTTGGATAGTTTTTTTGTTTGTTTTTTTAATCAGCATCATAAATATTTATTTGCTGAAACAAAGTGTAATTTTTACTTGCAAGAAATATATAGTTTAACTTTAGGATACAGATAACACAAAAATAAATTAAATGTTTAACTGTATGGAATAGTTATGTCAAGATAATTGTTTTGTCACTTTCTCTAATGCTGTTATTTGTGTACCTCAGCATTTCCCCAGATTTAAAGTAAGCACGTTATCACAACAAGTTCGCTTTTTCATTCTTGTGCTTTATTTTCCTTCTTGACCAACAAAATAAGAAAGTTGTGCTTCCTAATACATTTTATGGAAACAGAGTCTGCTTCTCTCTCAACTCTTACTGAAATTATTCAGAGTCCTTGAAGTGTCCTAGTTTGCTGGCTCTCTGCTTCTGGTGCATAGTCAGGAGTGCCAGCACCCCCTCTCACTCCCCAGGGACAGCATTAAGCAGAAAGCAGTGCTGGAAGTCCTCACATTAGCAGCTGGAGGAGTTTTCTCCTTCAGACTGGATTTACATTCAGAACGTGGGGCTGTGGGAACATGCATGAAATAAGAAAGAGACGTGCACAGATGCCAAGTGTTCGAACATAGAGAATTTGGTTTTTTGAGGGTGAACCTGTATATATTGCCAGGTCTGTGGATATAGGTGCCTGAATCTTTTACATTTCTTTTCAAAAGAGAAGAAGTTGCATCTTTTATTGACGTCTTCATGGTGTTTCAGACTTTCCGTCCATCACTTTGTATGTTACATACATCTCAGAAGGTTCCTGAAAATCTGAAAGAGATGTGTATGTCTTGTAGTAGTACATTTTTAGAATTTCTGACTTCCATGTATTCCATATCAATGATGAAAATCTGACAGAATCATTAAAGTTGGATCCATTTGACCTTGTTGAAATGTCGGCTATTTATAGGACACTGTGCTAGGCTCCATATCTATAGAGACTGACAGCATGAAACACTTTAGGAAGAGGAGTGGGTTGTTTGTGAGCATGTGGAGTTGTGAGAATTTTTTAAAGAACAAGTTTATAATGCATTTGGATTTATAAAAGAGGCAATTAAAGAGTTAAAGGTAATAAAGAGTTATGATACAAGCTCTTTTTCCTCAAGAATTTCAAAGTCTTTACCTAAGGATATTTTAAAACAACTGTACTCTTCTGTGAGTGGCTCCTTTTTTGTCCCCCCAACAACAAATATTTAGTTAACTTTATTAATTCAAACATATAACTTGCAAATTTATAATAATTTACATTTATACTATTTTTAAAAATAATTTTCTAAGCATATTAATTCTGTTAATAGTGTAAACATACAGTTTTGGAAATGTTGAACCTATTTAGGAGCATGACCCTTTCAAGCAACAAAATATTATATTTAGTTCTTCAGTTTCATTACGTAGTCATTAAAGTAGATTTGGCAAAACTGTTTTTGGTGATTCATTCAAATGATGTATAAAAAAAACCACACATATATTAAACTAGAGGCCCAGTGCACGAAATTCGTGCATGGGGTGGGGAGTGGGGGTCCCTCAGCCCAGCCTGCACCCTCTCCACTCTGGAACTCCTTGAAGGATGTTCAATTGCCCGTTTAGACCTGATCCCACTGGGCAGTTGATCATCCCTCTCACAGTCTAAGACTGCTAGCTTCCAACTGCTCGCTTACCTGCCTTCCTGATTGTCCCTAACCACTTCTGCCTGCCAGCCTGATCACCCCCTAACCACTCCCATGCCAGTCTGATTGGTGTCTAACTGCTTGTTTGCCCCCAACTTCCCTCCTCTCCCAGCCTGGTCACCACTAACTGCTCTCCCCTGCAGGATTGATCACCTCCAACTGCCCTTCCTTGCAGGCCTGGTCCCTCTCAACTGCCTTCCTTTGCAGGCCTGGTGCCTCCCAACTGCCCTCCCCTGCTGGCCATCTTGTGGTAGCCATCTTGTGTCCACATAGGGGCAGGATCTTTGACACATGGGGGCAGCCATCTTGTGTGTTGGAGTGATGATCAATCTGCATATTACTCTTTTATTAGATAGGATAGAGGCCTTGTGCATGGGTGGGGGCCAGCTGGTTTGCACTGAAGGATGTCCTGGATCAGGGTGGTGATTCATTTGGGGGCATTGGGCCACCTGGGCTAGGGGCCTGTGGTGGTTTGCAGGCCGCCCATGCCCCCTGGTGACCCAAGTGGAGGCCCTGGTATCTGGAATTTATTTACCTTCTACAATTGAAACTTTGTAGCCTGGAGCGGAGCCAAGCCTCCTGCTCCCTCCGTGGCTACCACTGTTTCTGTTGGGATTTGTTTACCTTCTATGATTGAAACTTTGTATCCTTGAGTGGAGGCCTAGGCCAGCCAGTGTGTGTGGAAAGCTTGGCTTCCTCCAAGCCTCTCAACTGCTCTCTGTGGCCGCAGCCATCTTGGTTGGGCTTAATTTGCATACTCATTCTGATTGGCTGGTTGGCATGGTTGGTGGATGTAGCAGAGTGATGATTAATTTGCATATTGCTCTTATTAGGTAGGATAGTTTTTATTTGGTCTTCATTTATAGTGATCATAAACTAATGAAATTTTATTGATAGATTGTGTCTAAAAAACAAAAAGTGAAATATTAACCTCTTTAATGGTGTTGATTATTCATTTGGAATATATTAATAGACATTCCTTTAATAAACAGATTCTTCAGAATTTTTCATGATTAGACTATAGATTTTAATAGAATGTCTCCTGAGATAGTTTTCATGGTTCTGGACTAAATTCACAATAGTTTATATTTATGCTGTTTGTATATTCATATAACTGAGTATTTAGAATATGGTGCAATATCACTATGCCAAAAAGTATATGAAGGAGTCTCTAAAATGATGAAAGGAAAGTCAACTTATAAAATATACAATTTGGTAAAGAGTAAATATACATGAGAAAACAGATGAAGCACAAATGTTAAGTCCAAAAACCATTTTAACTCTACAATTTTACACTGGAATTGGTTCAGCTGTCAGAATGGGCCATTGGTGTTGGAGTGTCCACAACCTGCAGCAGAATAGGTCTTTATCCTTCTCATAGATAAAATGTCTAATCAGAAAAATTCGCAATATTCATTCAACACCATGCTGAGAAAACCAAGGCAGCCAGAAATACACACTGTTAATGAGTGACACCAAGAATAAACAATTGATTTACTGATCCTATAGAATTTTGAGAATTTACACTCTATTTTTGACCATTCCTAAAACTCTGTCAACAGGTATATGAATAGAAGTAACACATAATTAATGCTAATGACACCTTTATATTAAAGAGCTGATTTGGGTACATAACGTCTAACTATTTTGCTGAAACTTTCAAAGATATTAGTCCAATCTACAATATATATATAAAAAGCCAGTGACAGGAACACCGTAACAACCAAAATGACTGGTCACTATGACGCCCACTGTGGCCAGCAAACCAGCTAGATCAGGGGGTGGGGGCTGACTGACCCCCTTCACTCCAATAGGAGGCGGGGCCATCAGGCCAACCTCCTGCAACACCTCCCCTTGGCCAGTCCCACCCCTGATTTCCACCCCTTACCTCAATAGAGGGTGGAGACAGCCAACTGCCTTCGGCCCCTCCCCACAATCAGCCCCACCCCTGATGGGCCCTCAGCCCCTCCCTCTAACCAGCTCCACCTTTAATTGGCTGACCAATCACCCACAGACCCTACCTATTCATGAATTCATGCACTGGGCCTTCTAGTAATAAATAAATGGTTAAATAAATTGTGGTATATCTAAATTGTGAATAGTATGCACCTATTAAAGGGCATGGTATAGAATTAAATTTATAGATATGATATAATGTTTATGATCTATTAATAAATGAGAAAAAGAAAGCACAAGCTGTATATAGTACATCACCTTTGTTATATTACTGTACATACTCTGCAAATTTCCTCCACTCATGTGCCTCCACGCATAAACATACATTTTTCACAAAGAGTATGAGGACCATATTCTTTATTTCTGAGTGGTAAGATTATGAGTGATTTTATTTTTATTTTTAAAGTTTGTGTTGAGCAGGTAATAATTTGTGATTAGAAAAAAATTTATTGGTTCTGGTTATTCCATGTAATATGTAAGATTATCCTTTATTAATATTGAATGTATAGTTTTTACAATATAAAAGGAAAAGATAATAGATGTTGAATATAGACAAATCTTAAAAAGGCTTTACTTCATCACTTTTCAGGTGGGGGAAAAATCAGCAGGCATTTGAACAGGGGAAAAAAAATCATTGGGACATTTACTTATACACTGAAAGTAATTTACTGTAGCCCCATAAAATCAAGGTATTTTAAACAAGTAACATACTTACTCTTTTTCACATGTTCTCATATCTAGAATAAATGCTATGTAGCATTTCCTTTACTAATAATTTTCTTTGTGAAATTTTTCATGTGTAGAATTTGTCTTTTATTTAATGACAATTTGAAAACGTAAGACAAAGACTTCAGCTGCATAAAAAGAAATATGTTCTACATTGAGTAAATAGTGGGAGTTTTTTTGTTTTTGTTTTTTTAATAGTGGGAGTTTTATAGCTAAAATTGTAAGGAGGATAACTACAGCAAATCACTAACTTTAAAATTTAAATATGTGTTGCATGTGTTTAAAATAAATTAGTGGTTAATATGAAAGCATAAAGTAACTTTCTTTGCCAGTTCAAAAATATCCCTTTTTATCAACTGGGATCTCATTATTTATTTGTTTCTTAGTGTAGTGATAATTATACTTTTAATGTATTTAAGTTACTATGCAAAATCTAAAACAGAAAAAATGTATTATTTCTTTATGAATTTGAATTATGAGTATTTTCTTGGATATATTTATTTGCAATCAGTTTGTATCATTATAGGACAAAGGAAATTAACAAATTCAGTGTATGACAAAAAGAAATTCATTCTCCTTCCCAAACAAAGAAAAATTTACATAATGAATGCTGTGCAGTCTTAATTTAAGTTACAGTTATATAGAACTTTTTTTTTTTTTTTTTTTTTTTACTATTTTATTACTTTTCTCAAAACAAATCTAATTATTTTACAGCTGCTTTGTTACAGGATATAAGCCAATGGGGGGAAAATTGCATTGCCGTATTTTTTTATTGGACATTTCATAGGGCTATACAAAATCTCCTTTAGAAATATTCAATCATACAACAAATATCTGTTGAGGTTTACTATGTGTCAGGCACAATTTCCGATGTGGGGCCACATCAGTAAACAAGCTAATGAAAATCTCCCTTCTTGTGGACCTGGCATTCCAATGCAGCGCTGCCTGGGAGGATGGCTGTGTTCTGAGTTGGCACTGTCATATGCAGTAGCTTTAGTGCTTTGAGCACCTGTGAGCATTTGATATGTGGCCAGAGTAACTGAGGAACAAAAATTTTAACTTTAGTCATTTTAATTATTTTAAATAGCCACATGTGGCAAAGGGCTAAGTATTAGAAATGCAGTTACAGTGACTGCAATACAGAAAAAAGAAAAATAAGTAAATATATATCAAATGATGAGTTGTGCTTTGGAGACAAATATCTTGCTACATTAACTATAACATGTTTGTACTTCAATATCTTTTCTATTCATACTGCCTTTTTATAAAAAAGACAGTGATGTTGTTGAAAGGACCTTCATTGTGTTAACCATCTTAGGTCCAAATGCTAGCAATGCCTAGCAAGTCACTTAATCTGGGTCTTGATATTTCTTACCAGTCAAATGAGAGTGGATTCAGGTATTTCTAAAATCCCTTCTAGTTCTAAACTTTCTTGATTATATTATTCTATTTCATTTCATAAAATTGAGGAGGCCCATTAAAAAATGTGGGTACATTAAAATTGTTAACCGAATTATATCATAAAAACTTTAAAAATGAATAAATGTTTTCCCTCATCATTGAATATTTAGTCTCTGTGAGTAGACTATACGGTGATATTCAAGGAAATATACACCATAATCTCAAGTTCCTAGAGGAGCTTAGCGTTGATTTCATTTTCTTGGTAAATGAATTAATCCTTGTTTGAATCAAGAAATTCCTGCCTTAGCCAGTGTGGTTCATTTGGTTGGGCATCATCCTGAGCACAAAGGGTTGCCAATTCTACCAGGTTGCAGGCTCCATCCCCGGTGGGGGGCATGGATGAGGCAGCAGTTAGATGTTTTGTTCTCACATCGATGTTTCTCTCTTTCTCCCACTTCCTTTTTCTCTCTAAAAATGAATAAAAAATCTTCTTAAAAAGAAATTCCTTCATTTAAGTATTTCTGTTTTAATAAATTTTGTATTATTTAATCCTTTTTAAATTCTAGAATTTAAAGCTTATCATCTAGAACTTTTGGAGTATGTTGATCTATTGAATCCCCAGCTTTGTATAACAATAGTATAACTATGGACAAATAAACAGATTACTTATGTATTACAGCTCAGTTTCTCATAATAGAAAAGAATAATAGCCTCATATTATTGTTGTAAGCATTGAATGAAATAATAAATATAAAGAGCTTAACACAATTCCTGACACAAATATACCACCTCACAAGTGTCCATTGTTGTTAATAATATGCTGGATATTATTAAACACCTCCATCATGAGTGTTATTTTGTCTGTCAGAGTGAAGATCTTTTATAGAACGAAGAATGTATGCCAAAAATTTTTATTAAACAAGTCTGAATGGAGTACATTTAACATGTTAAAAATAAGAAAATTATATCAACAAGATTTATAGTTTTTTCCTTGATATTAATGGTTTAAAGAATGCAGCAATTATGCCCTGTTGATGCCCTTGTCTGTCATTCCAGGACTGATAAAAGTGTTTTAAAAGTTAAAGATTTCACTTATTCTAAAAGACAGACTTTTCAAAGACATGACATTGATCAAGATTTCTATAGGATTGTGTTATATATTTTTAAATAATGACTAGAAAAGAGACTTTTCAATTGTTCTGGTAGTCCAAGATAAACAACCAAAAGCAGAATTTGTAAGAAAATGGTTTACTGTGATAAAACATGGCATGTCCAGTGAGATTTATTAGAAATTCAGAATCGAAGTTCAGAGTATAAAATTAACCATGTAGAGACTTATAAAAGCAAAAACTTCAAACTCACAATTGAAAATAATAAATGTTGACTAGTCATATATAGTCTGTCCTCCTAATTCTTTTTTTTTTTGTCTAAAATGTGCCTTTTTATTAAGTGTATTGGGATGACGTTGATCAATAAAATTACATAGGTTTCAAATGTACAATTCTATAATAAATACATTATCTGCATATCGCATTGTGTGTTCACCACCCAGAGTTGGATCTTCTTTCATCCTCATATATTTGACCCCCTTTAACCCAAAACTCCCCCCCTCTGGGAACCACCAGACTGCGGTTTGCTTTTCTCGTTTGTTCGTTTGTAGTTTTCAGTTTTAAGAACCCATGGCTGGATGCCTATTCGCCCTCTTCACTGGGAGGAATCAGAGCCCTTTGGAGAGAAGATTGATTCCAAAACTAGGCCAGAAAAAGTATGAGATGAACCTGGAACATCTTTTGCCAGTAAAGAAATGCTCAAAATATGATGAGCATTTATGAATATTAAAATAAGCGATGATAGCAATAGATTATAATGTATTGAATATAATAGGAATCAGTAAGTCTATACTAAATAAATAAATAAGAAGAAAAGGAAAACTCTTCCTCATAGTTGGAATACCAATTTATAAGCCTAGAAAGAATCTATTTGGCAACTATCATAATGCCTAGGAGTTGTCAGTGGATGCTAAGTTGGTGGGTTGATAAACAATGAGTGGGATATTGACAACTTGGAATAGCTCTAATACTAAAAGTAATCAATTACAAAGAGGAAACATAATAATCTTATGGTGTAGAAACCTAGCAGAGACCAACACAATCAGGCGATGAAAGTCAGTAGTGTGGGTCAGTGGTTGACCATTGACCTATGAGCCAGGAGTTCATGGTTTGTTTCCAGGTCAGGGCGTATGCTCCCGATGCAGGCTTGATCCCCAGTGGGGTTATGCAGGAGGCAGCTGGTCAGTGATTTTCTCTCATCGTTGATGTTTCTATCTCTCCCTCTCTGAAATCAATTAAAATATATATTTTTTATAGTTAATATCACTAGTAGTGGGATTAGTCAATAGCATGTGCTCTCTTAAGGTAATCACCAAGAAGAGCATCGCCCAATTTCTGTGGTGCTCCTGATTGAAAACAAACAAACAAACAACAACAACAACAAAAAACACATTACCTTGGAAATCATGAAGAGACATCAGATCCTCTTGTAAAATTTTAATATTCATCCTCTTTAAAACTGTTAAGGACATGATAGGGAAAGGCTAAGGAATTATTACTGCTTAGAAGCACATGAAGAAATATGGCAACTAAATGCAACATGTGTTCATTGAGGTCCTGATCCCAGAAAGAAAAAAACATTTTTTAGACAAATGGCAAAATTTGCATGAGGTCTGTGGCTTGGACAGTAGTATTGTATCTGTGGATTTCCTGTCTTGAGGAGTTGTGTTGTGGTTATATAGGAAAATATCCATGTTTAGAAATTATACTCTGTAGTACTTGGATGTGATGGAGATGATATTTTTGACTTGCTCTCAATTGGTTCTGAAAAGACTTAGAATAAAAGCATAGAGAAAGAAGGAGAAAGGGCGATGGGGCAAATGTGGTGAAATGTCAACAATTGGGCAATCTGTGTCAGTGTGTATGGAAATCTTTATACCAATTGTGCAATTTTTTTGTAAGTTTGAACTTTAAAAACAATTACATATATTTTAAAGCAAATAGAAGGAAAATTTACCCCAGACTGGGTTTGTAGAAAGAATTTTATTAGGAAGTGATCTGGAATTTGGGATCTAAAATATGTTGGCAATAGGCCCTTAAGGGTCTGTGAGCGCATTGAGAGGAGAGATTGTCTAGTTTTAGTTCTTATTTTATTTTGTTTTTGATTATTGACAATTAGATATTATTGTTGATTGAATGCATGAATTGAAAAAAAAATGGAAGGAAATTTGGTATGGGTGGGAATTGGAATGTCAATGTGGCAATGGCAAAAAACTAGGCTGGAAAGGTTAAGCAGGAATTCAATAAATACGTATTGAGTGTGCTTATAAGCAAAATAATTCAAGTAATTATAAAATGGCTTGAGAAATGGCAGCTCTCTGCTGCATCCTAAGTGATTGTTAAGAGTTCTGATCTACATATATTCATTCTTTAGTATTAAATTATTTGGAAATAACTTGAAATTTTAAGTAATTGGATAAGATTTATCCTGCTTAAAGTTAAATTAACGAATCTTTATAAAATCTTGCCAATAGTCAGGATTATGTATATAAATGTATACATATGTACTTCATAAGAGCAATGGGATTAAATCGCTTACAGCTTTGTTCAACTCCAACAGCTGCTCAGACAACTATGGAAACTTGCACCCGCATAAATAAGCTCTGCCTGTTAATCTCCATCTTTTTCCATTCTAGTGGTCCTTTCGATGCAGCCAAATTGTGTGAACTTAATTGGAATATTATTTTTATTAATAGTTTCTTAGGGAAAATGTGACTACAAAAAAAGTATTCATTAGCCCCTTGGCATTTTAGTCCTGCTGCTCTTGCAATCCCAAATGAGTAAAAGAATCTGTAGAAACAGAGCTTATATTTAAGAAGCAAAATTACTTATCTCAGTACCCTTAGTACTGAAGCAAAGGCATTATACTTATTTGAAAAATGTAGGACAACTTTTGCCCAGATGTTTGTTCCCCCGAAATACTTATTTTGCTTGCCACAAAATTGGGCAAAACAGAATAATTTTAGAACTAAGAATTTCTATTAGGTTTATCGACCTATAAAATGTATAAATGAATGTGAAATAAATAACAAATCTTGTAAAATAAATGCATTCTGTAATTATGGGAATTTTAAAAGAGGATTGTTAAAGCCCTTCTTTTTATAAATATTTACAGTATTGCTTTTTCATTTTGTTTTTACTAAAAATGCTAGGCACTTGGAGGTGTCCCAGGAAGTCAGCCATTGCTCCCCAGTGGAATGGACCCAACTCGACAACAAGGTGATGGTTTAGAGTAAAAGTGAAATAGATGTGCAGAATCTTAAAGGAAATCTTTTATTTTTTAAGGAATTTTTTTATTTGAATAAATCTTCCATAATTATACCAGTTGCATTTTTGCAGATGGCATGGCCAAGTGATTTATATTTTTAGCTGTGTCTTAATTATGCATAATGATGAAGGCAGTGATAACATGAGAAGCAGAATAATTAAGCACCACGCAGAGAGGAGACTCCTGCCCTCTGGTTTGGCACCATGCTCACTTCCTAGCTAATACCTTCCTACTTTTATTTTAGGACATCCAAATATGGGTGGGCCAATGCAGAGAATGACTCCTCCGAGAGGAATGGTGCCCTTAGGACCACAGGTAAATAATCAGAAAGTAAACGCTGAGTATTTTGCCTTTACTTTATATAAACAAACTATGTTATGTCCTGGCTTTTGTTGTATGCCTTAAAAGGCTTGATATAATACAGTTGTTAGGCTCTTGAGAATAGAGTATCTGTAACGTCCATATTGATGTAGCAGCAAACCATATTTACAGGTGCTGTCACATATGCATTCAGTATTTGAGAAAATGCATTATAGTAGTTATTATAAAAAGATAATTATTATCCTTTTGTTAGTTATATTGAAGAAATATATAAAAAATTTGTAGAAAATTGTTATAAAAGATAACAGCCATATAAATTAAATGTTTAAAAATATTAAAATAAGCAATATAAAGTATTTCTCTGTATTTTGGAGGATGTCATTGACTATTTTATACTACCATATTTCTTTATAGAATATGGAAATAATAGAAAATAATTTGAAAATAACCATTGGAAATTTGTCTTGCTGAACAAGCATAGTGCTATCAATAAACATCAGATGTTCGCCTATTACTCTATCAAAATTTCCCAGAAGTATACACTGAGGTCAAATCTATCCTAGCCGTTAGTGACATTTTTTAAGTATGCTGTTCCAAGATATTATTTATTTTGGCTGAAATATCTTTTTTGTCTTCTTGTGAAAACTACATGGGGTAGAAATTAATTTTATAATGTTATATTTCAAAGAAACTAATCCAAACCCAGAAATTAAAATTTCTACCTCATGGGTCAGAGGTTAGCATGTTATAATGCTAGTTAAAATAATGAATTAATTTAATTTGTCCTTTTCAAGAACAGCTTTATTAGTGACAGTTTTAAGAATTGTCTCATGAATCTATTTTTAAAAATTAAAATTTTGTTGTGTGGCCAAAGAAGTCAGAGATTTAGAATTTAACACCCAGATAATGTGACTTAGGCCTAGGGGTTTTTAACCAAAATACAGTAATAAATGTACGAACCATATTGAACTATATATAACCTAATTTTTCAGAAATATCATATTACATGGGGGAAAATACTATGTGAGATAGTGAGATGCTCACAGTCAGGAAAGAATAATTTATACCACTAGATTAAATATATGTGAGATACTCAGTCAGAATAAATAATAATTTCTTTCATTTAGGGTCAGTCTTTATATGCTTTCTTAATATCTTATAAAAATCTTATTTTTATATTTAAATTATTTTCCCTGTTACTACTCATGTTAGCAATAATAATTTGTGACCAACCATCATAAGCTATTAATAGTAATTAGAATTCATAAAACCTATAGGATATTTCATAGATTGAATATACAGAAGTTTTTAATAGGCTAAATATTTAATGAACTAAGCCAAACAATTTGGCTATACAGAATGTACAGGCTTTTTTTTTTTTTTTTCAGAAGATTTTCATAATAGATATATTTTAAAGATACATCAAAACAGTATGCTTATAATTTAATCAGACTTAATTCAGTTCACTTATTTTTCAGGTAGCTGCTTTTTAAGCTTTTGTCATTCCTAGACCAATATTTTTAATAGTTTGAAAACTAGAGTCTGATTTAAGAGTCTGTTTTGTAGCGTTTGAAATACAAAGCATACTGGTCTGTGTTTTGGTTTATAAATAGTTCTATATTTTGTTACAAGTAAAAAAATTCAATGTAAGATAGTATATTTATGGTGAATAATCTCTTACTAATGAGTTTTAATAAGTAGGTTTATCATATAAGTGTGAATTCTTTCTTTGCATATTCAAACCCAAAGAAAGTAGTTTATTTCTTCCATGTGGATTAGTATCCTTGCTATCTATTTCTATATAATTTGAGGGAAATAAAGTGTTTTGTGTGAGTTTACCTAAGAAGCCAGAAATACCTACACTCATTTTGTAAAACACAATATATAAAGTATAAAAGGCTAAAAAGCCAAGATCGGTTTGGCTCAATGGAAAGAGCGTTGGTTTAGGGACTGAAGGGTCCCAGGTTCGATTCCGATCAAGGGCATGTACCTTGGTTGCGGGCATATCCCCAGTAGGGGATGTGCAAGAGGCAGCTGATCGATGACTCTCTCTCATCGATGTTTCTAACTCTCTATCTCTCTCCCTTCCTCTCTGTACAAAATCAATAAAATATATTTTAAAAAAATAAAAATAAAAATAAATAAAAGGCTAAAGAAAGTATTTATATATATCATTTACTTAAATAAAAACAGGAATCATATGAATGAATAATAGATAAAAAGTAAGGTAAAGATCATTTGGAATGGGGAATTCTTGTGAGGTATTTACTCATAACACCTGGTATATAAAACATAGGCATTATAAACTGTGAAATGTGTAGTAAAGGTTAGCTGTGTTTCTTGAAAGAAAATAGGAAAACAACTTTCATAACACATTTAATCATACAGATGCCACCTAAGAGTGGAATGCACCTGCTTTTTTTGTAGTTGAATTATAGAAGCATAATGTTGTTTCTGGCTTTATGCACAAACAAAATATACATCTTGTTGCTATTATTTTTTGAGCTTTAGATCAGTGTGGTGAGCAGGGATAATAGTTATCTATTGGAACAATTTAATTACTAGAACAAAGAATTATATATTGTCTACTGATTCTTATACAATGCTGATTTAGGCAAAGCACACCCCTAGGACAATAGTAAACATGTAATTAATATTTATTGCATGGATGAAGAAATTAAAGTTTGCTCTAAATCCTGGCATATTTTTCCCACCTATTAATCTATTTAAGTTAAAAGTTCAGTGGTAACTGGTAACACATCATTTTTAAAAGTGATATCACTATCTTTTTAATAGAAAAGCAAAATTATCTATTTAATCAAGAAAATTTGCTTTCTTAATACCAAAATTTGAAGTCGTTTTTTTACTTGCTTTTGTGCTAAGAAATACTTATCTTATCTGTGTTCTATGCTCAGCAGGTGCCATGCAATTAACAGGAAAATTCACCAAGACTACCCAACTATTTCTAGTTCTTCTAGAAAGCTAAAGGCTAACTGATTTACATACAAATGAAAACATACCATGATTTCCAACTCAGATATTTGAGGTGGAGACATGGTGAGATGGAAATACGTGATGGCTGTCACGTAAAGAGAGAGTAAATGAATTTCTGCATTTTCAAATATAAGATTGAGGTAGAATTCAGTTCAGGATAAGGGAGAAATATCTAGAAATTAAACTGCCCAATCATGGAAAAACTCTGTAAACTTTTCAAGCAGCGTCTGAAGAGCCATTTTGTCAGGAACATTGCATTGGGAGTGAGATTAACCAGATGGAATTGTATAGCTGCCATAAACTTTAAAATTCAGCGATTCTAAATTAGCTCTTTCTATTCTGCCTTTGTTGATACCACTTGGAAAGCTAGTTGTTATTCTTCCTTATATTCCTATTTCCTTTTTGCTTCAAATTAATCGCAAAAAGTAAATATTTTATAAACCTATAAAATTATAAGTTGAAAATTTCTTACTTCCTGTGGCACTTGAGCACTGGGTATACCAAGAAGAGTAAAACAGACTCTGCCTTCAAGGAGCTCACTGTTTAGCAGGAGGAGCAGAAACATAAAGAAAAACTATTATGCAGCAGGGAAAAAAATGTAGAAAGGAAATATGCATACTCTATCAGGGAGTAGTTACATAAAGAAGCTAAGTAATTCTGTTAGGCTTGAGAGCTCAAGGGAAGCTGATGAGAACTCATTTAAAGTTGGTCCCTTATTAATGGTGACAAAAAAAGATAGCAACTATAATTTTGGAGCACCAGCTATGATGCCTTTAATATACCAAGCACTGTCATAGCTGTTTATGATTTCATTTTATCCTCCCACAAGCTTACAAGGGAAAAGGTGTGATCACTCTATAGATAAGGAAGTTAAGGTGGAGCGGATCATTGGAAGGATCACGGGCCCAATATCACACATGTAGAAAGAGGGTCAGAGGAAATGGGGCAGGGGCAATAGAGATTCAGCCCAATGTCTTTCTGTGTCCAGAGCTCTGAGGAAGACTAATGTTTTCCTTAGTACTATAAAACACAGATCTTCTAAGACCAAAACTCAGGGCAAACTTTCCTTGTGTTGCTTATCACTATCTAAAAACGATAGTGATAGCATTTTTTAAAATGTGTTACCACTGAATTTTTAATTTAAATAGATTAATAGGATTTAGAGCAAACTTTATTTATCTATCCATTAAATAAATATTAAATACATGTTTACTATTGTCCCAGGGGTGTACTTTACCATTCAGATTTTTCCCCAATGACATTCTTCTCCTTGCTAATATTATCGCCGCCTCCACCGGCTTGATCCAGAGGTTAAGGAGATAGCTATCCTTTTAACCCCTGACTCAAAGTATGGATAGAAACCATTCTACTGTCCCGTAGCACACAAACTTTCCTGAAAGGAACAGAAATAAACAATGAGAATAGCATGTAAGTAGATAAATTATTTATAAACTGTGGCTTACTCTCTGGAGTTAACAGACTTCCTTCATTGAACATTTCCTTGTCATCTTAGCACCTACTACACAGAAGGCCACAGCACATGAGTTAACATGAGTACATTTGTATTGCCGGTTTCCGAACCGCGAGGTACTCAGGAGGCTGCGGGATGTAGTTGGGATGGGGGGAAGAAGGTAATTGTAGGAAATGAGGACAGGAAGTATGTGAATAATCCCACAGAGCCAGGCTGAGGAGTCGAGTCTGTATTTGATAGGCAGTGTGATCATCATGGCTTTTAAATGATTTGAAGAAGACTAAGTTTTAGGACCAGAGTTTTGGAGGGCAGTAGGGAGAATAGATTGGGAGGGGGAGAGGCTGAGTCAGAGAGACCAATTAAGACAATAAAGTAGTCTCCTTGTATCACTAATATTTGTGATACAAGGAGAGCCCTACTTCAAGAGGTATTTCACAGGTAGAATCAATAGACCGTGGTAACTCACTGGATACAGGAATTGAAAGCAAAGGAAGATATGTCAAAGCTCCTGGAGAGTCTTAGCCAGGACTGGTGTGTGGAGGTCATTCCACAGAACTGAGGAAAGTAATGCAAAGGGCAGCCATGAGAGAGACTATTCAGTGTACTTTCCGTCCTGCTGAGCATGAAGTGGAAATGATTCATGTGAAGTTCAACATGAGTTACCCAGGCACTTCGGAGATCTATCCTGACAAAATAGAAAAGATTTGGGATTCCTAGTAGAAATAGTTGTTGAACTAATAGTAGCAGATAAAATTACTCATTAATGTACATTTATTGAAATAATAAGAATGATTTGGCCCTTATGGAAATTAGAGTAAGTTAATATAATATGCATGTTAAAACATTAAACATTTTTATCATTTGAATGACAGAAACCTATTGAATCATAATATATGCATACATATTCTGAGTTTACTTTAGTTTTCATATATTTTTGTACATTGGTATTAGTGCATTTCTGTGTTGGGTATATTATTTTGTGAACAGAAGTTTGGTTCAACTTTCTTTTATTGGTTCATCTGGGAGGTATTTTTTCCCCAGACTTTATGTAAATGTTCTGGGTCTGACAATTTCAAGTATGTCGACTAAGTATTTTCTTTAAAAACAATTTTGAAACCTGTGAAATGTTTTAAAGTTCACTGTTGTACAGATATACAAATTAATAAAGATATGTTAAATATCATTGCAACTATACCTTAATCATTTAACATGCTACAGTGACTTTTCATATTTACATAATTTTTAAAAGACACAAACCAAAATAATTGTTAAAATGGAAGCAAAAGTACAAGAGTGGACCCTTCAGAGAATGAATCGCACAGGCCTTATCCAGTCAGGAGTTGTGCAGGGAAGTCATTAATCTGCTCTCTTTCTTTCCCCCCTCCTCTTTGGTTTTGTTTTTTTGTTTTGTGGTAGTCTGACCCTTGGTTATCATTACAGAACTATGGAGGTGCAATGAGACCCCCACTGAATGCTTTAGGTGGCCCTGGAATGCCCGGAATGAACATGTAAGCAAAATGCTGTATTATCCTATTTTCCATCTTCAAAAGCCACACTGATTTGTAAGGCAGTTTGAGCTCTTCAGTCTGGGAGGTGTAAAAGTGGAGTAAGCATGAGCTGTAGTGTCTGCTTCATTTTCAGAACATATTCTCTATGGTTTTCTTCCTTCCCTTGTGCCTTTCATTTCTTTTCCATTTTCAGATGCCATAAATGCCAACTTTTAGCCTGTTTCTTTTTTTCTTTTATATTTTATTTATTTATCATAAAACGAAGTTTTTTTTTTAAATAGATAAGTACGGAGTCTCCATATCATCTACACAAAATATGAAGAGATCATGTCTTAACTCTACAGAAGTGAACATTTTATTAGTAACTTCATTTTAATAGGTACCTAACGATTCCTGAGAGTGGCATTTCCTGCTCTTCTGTGTGTGCCTTTTGCTTCGTTGGGCCCACTCTCAACACAAGAAAGAGTTCTCTCTGGTAGTATCGTCCCTGTTAAAGAACTTCCATAGTACAGGATGCATTTCCTTGCGAAAGATCAAGGTGCACTTAGATAAGGAGTACACAGTTTGGGTTTTTTGTTTTTGTTTGTTTTTATGAAAAGGCCTTTTAAGCCCAAAGACAGTGGGTTGCTTTTATCAGCCAATATCATGCAATTTGTTAAGGAATTTTTAATTATCCAAGTTGCCCTCAAAGTTCCATTAACTGTGAATTAGGATTCCTGTAAACAGGATTCCTTCAAGGTGTTTGTTAGTAATGTTGGTTAATTAACCAGGGGATCAGTGCCACGATGTGGCTTAAAGAAAGCTTACAGAGATGATAAAGATGTTTAATATAGGGCTGTGGGTAGTCTCCTCTATTTCCATAATCCATGTTTTGGTCACTTACATGTCAAATTAAACAACTCTGCCACCATTTAATGGCATTGAAGATATACTGTGAGATACACACAGGGATTTTCATGTAAAGCAATTTTGCCTAAAATAGAAAATAGGTTAATAGGTGGGTATCAGCCAGACTGAAAACTAACAGAACAAGGGGGAAAAGTAGGTCAAATTTTTCTATTACATCTTTTCACTTTTAAAGTAAAAATGGTTAGACATGAAGTCTAACTTTTCTTAGGTCCCTCCAAGGCTTAGCCTTTATTAATGGTTGCTGCAAAAAAGCGAGAGTGATATTTTGGGCTGATATCAAAGCTGAATCTCTTAACAGTAAGATTTACCTACCTGAGATTCTGACTTTAAAATGCAATAGCTTTTAAGGAATATACATTTTTAATACTATGATCAATCCAGAATTATCATTAAATATTAAGAATATATGTAATATTTTAGGACTCTTTGTTATAATTAAATACACACATATAATTATGAGACGCAAATAGCTGCTTAAATTGTCTAGTTCCCTTTTTACACACACACACACACACACACACACACACACACACACACACATATATATACACATACACACACATTTAATACCCTAGAGTATGAAGACTAAAAATATGGATGAAAATCCTATATAATAAATCCCTAATATGCAATCCTATATAATAAAATCCTAATAAGACCTACAGACACAAATGGCAGAACGACCAGTCGCTATGACACACACTGACCATCAGGGAGAAGATGCTCAACACAGGAACTGCCCCCTGGTGTTCAGTGCACTCCCACAGGGGGAGCGCCACTCAGCCAGAAGCTGGGCTCACGGCTGAGGTGGTGGAGCCTCTCCCGCCTCCAAGGCAGCACTAAGGACCCCTCGGGGGATATCCACCTGCTGGCTTAGGTGGACAGCCCCTGAGGGGTCCCAGACTGCGAGAGGGTGCAGGCCAAGCTGAAGGACCCTCCCCCCAGTGCACAAATGTCATACCTGGGCTACTATAGTTTTAATATAATTATTTTTGTTTCTTTGAATTTGTGTTTCTCATTTAAATATACCCAGATACTTTGAAGTATTTTTGTTACATGTTACTACTTATATAATTTCTGATGTTTAAAGAACCTTTAAGCCTTACATACTCATATTTCCATTATTTATTATTATTGACTTTTATTCACGGTCCTACATCATTTTCAGTTTTCTGTAAATTAGGATTCCTTCAAGGATGATGAAGTGTAAATATGTATGTGTTTACATTTGTATATATGTCCCTCTAACATGGAAAGTTCTTATGTATGGAAGATCAAACCAGAGAGATTAATTTTTGTGTTGATATTGGCCCCAACAAAGTGAATTTAAAGAGACATCTAAAAAAAAAAAAAAAACATTATCTCTACTGTACTCAATAGAGTAAACTTTATTGAAATTTACTTCATAATTTATTATCTTTAAACAAAATAGATATTACTTTGTTTTGACAAGTAAGTGTTTCTGTATTTTTTCATTTTACTTTTTTACATGTTGGGTATCTTAAAAATTAAAAGAAATGGCATTATAACAGCGTTAGCTTAAGCTATGATTTTAATTATCTAAGATACTTGAATGTTGGTTCACGAGAGACCTGCCAGAGAATCATTATCTGGATAAGTTTTCTTTAGCTTATCACTTTTCTTGTTTGCAATGAAAGTTTAATGACAATGAAAAATACCAAACCCTGGTCACTGAAGTAATTAAATACTGTATTTTCACTAGCAACTTTACCTCTTTATTGAAGAAAACACCATTTGAAACAGAATTTTAATAATTTTGTTAAAAAAGTTAGTCACCTCCAAAAAATATGGTTATTCTGACATAATTTTTACATTTCATGCTCTAAACTCAGCATAAATTATTCATAGTATCATCTAAAAATTAAATAATATATACTTTTATTGTTTCTATAACTAGTTATATCTTTAGAAGTAAAAACTTAATGTCAATATCAGTAATTTAAGGTAGAATTTATAAACCAATGTAAATATTTTCAATGCATTATAGATTGTTTTTAAAGGAAACTATATATTTTAATTAACTGCATTTTTTACAAATTCCCAAAGAATTTAGGATTCAGCATTAAAGTTCTTCTAATGTGATGTTGAATACCTTTTGTTTATAGAAACAAAAGGAGTCTAGACCTTCTTGTTCTATTAATATCTTACAGAATCATAAAGTGTGTGTAGTTGTTATCTGGAAATAAAATGACTGAATTATAAAACAAAAGAGGAATTTTCTGCATGGTAATCATGGTTGCTTTGGTTTTATAACATCCATATACCCTTACTAAGACATATGGACTTTTTCAATTCCATTTTTCTCTTTATTTTTAAATGAAGTTTTTATTTGAAATAATGCCCATGTTATAGATTGTAGATTATTTTCTTGATGATACTGGTGGCCCTCAAAAGTACTTGGAATGACTGAGCTTAGTAATTGTCCTAATAAAAATACTCCCTACTGTAATCCCCACTTTATTTAATACTTTTATGAAACTTAAAATGTTTTCAAATGCAATGGTAAAGTTGGGGAACTTTAGTTTATCTATATGAATACTTAACCAATTATATTAAAATATAATTTAATATGAAGCACATGAGATTAGATTGTTATTTGTCAAATAATTGAAATGTATGGAAAGTATTAACAAATAAAATATTTTACTTTACATATACATTATTCAGACAGTTGTTATTTGAACATAATATATAACATAATTGTAAACAATTTTGCCATTATGTGGATATAGTATATTTTTATGTTGTTTTCAGATAAATATTTCTCAGTTCTTTATTGTATATTATTTAACATTGAACAAACCACATGAAAAGTAATTAAGGTAGAATTTACAAGCCACAGAATAAGAATAAGGGGACTTTTTCTTAGTAAAAATTCTCACTGTGATTAGAGGAAAAGAAGAATTTTTAGTGACCCTAATTACAGAGGACTATCTGTGGTCTACTTTCTATCAGGCAGTATTATTCAGGTATACTTAATACCAAAGTAGAAAAAGAAGGAACCTTTCTGACTTAGACGTTAATTTTGTTTTAAAAATGTGATGTTCTTTTAGACTATAGAATATAAATCATTCTTCACCCTAAAATTAAGTAATATATTGACATACATTGGTATAGGTAAGCTCCTATTTCCCCCAAATTTACTCTGGCAACTGTGTTCCACTACAATTATTACAACAAGAAATGGGGTTCTCTTGTTTAATAGTAAACTAAATTGTCATTATCACTGAAAGATAGGTTGATATATAAGTGTATAATGTAATATGTGATAATCTGATTTTTTAAAAGAGGGAAAATTTAGACACATTTGTATACATTTATTTGTAGCTTAAAAAGAATAATCATTTTTACACATTAGATATTTTACAAATAATTTTATTTTTATTTTTAATGAGATACATGGGGTGCTTATATTGATGTTACAAGATTATATTTTATAGTATCTATTTCATAATTAAGACTTTTTACTTCAATAGTGTGTTTTTTTAATGATTTAAGTATATGTATACATTTACTAATATAGGTGATCACAACTTTTAGTGGTTATTACAATAACTGAACTTAATATTAAAGTGAAACTGGACTTATTAAAAGTAGTTTGATTTGGAAAGAAAATTATGTTATGAAATGATAAAATTGTTTCATAATTTACAATCCCAATAGCTTTTGTTGTTCTCAGGAAAAATAAAAAATGTTCTTATCATACACACTAGAAAAAAAACTGAAAATAAGTATAGAGCAGTTTCATTGTTGAACTAGAACTTCCTGGTGGCTGTATTGTAAATGTTAATATTTTGTGGTATTATTGTGAGACATTCAAAGCATAAGTTTAAATTTTATTTATTGTATTGTCTTGTAGGGGTCCAGGTGGTGGCAGACCTTGGCCAAACCCAACAAATGCCAATTCAGTGAGTATATGTATTTTTAAATTTTCTTTGCACTTTTTAGCATTTAACAACAAAAGTCTGTTGCTTTTGAAAGCCCTGCAGTTGGTTATATTAATCTTTCTTAAAGGTAATCATTCAAAACTATACATCTTATATATATTCTTTTAAATATTTATAATTGTAATTTTTTCACTTAAGGTTTAATGTAAACAAACATTCTGTATAGATTAACAGACCTTCAAAAATAAAGTAGACAGTGTGATTTAAGTATACTATAGTAACCTATAAAATGATGTGATTTATGTAAAATGATTTATTATAAAATGATTTGATCTTCTAAAATAACTGTATAATCATTAAGTTGCCAGAGAAGATCAGTCTCAATCAGGGTTCCAATGATTATATTTTCTGTACTAGTGGCATCTAGGCTTGCTCCGTTGCTGCCCCAGGAAGCAAGTGTGCATTGGTCTTGGGCCTGTGGTCTAAATTGCCACCCTTACACATCTATCTGTGATTTTCCTCACATGTTTGTGGCAGTGGTTTGCACAAATATTTCTCTCTCAATAATGTCACATAAAGTATGCACAGTTTGAAAATTAAATTTACAATCTTAAAATTAATATGATTTTTATTTAATGATCCTGCAGATATTTCTCCTTCTTGACCTTTAAATCATTATGTGAGCGAGGTCTGCTGTGAATGTGTGTGTAGTGTGTGCACCTCACAGAGGTGCCTGAACCAAGAGAGTTAGCAAGAGACTGAAATATGGCTTGTGAAGTCTGTGAACATCTGCCCAGAGGGGATTCCTCTTCTAATATACACTGAGATGCCTTCATTGGCTAACCTCAGCCTTACTGCCAAATCAACATGAGACTGGTCAATGTATAAGGTTAATTTAAACTTCAAGAAATTTTAAAGTGAGGTGTGTGTTGTATAGAAAACATCATCCTAAATCCTTTACTATTCTAAAGCATAAACCACTTTCTTCTCAAGTAATTACCATATTTTTAGAGAGGAAAAATAATTTATGTTAGCAGCCTCTCTAAAAATTAATGGGAAAATATTCTTGGGTGATGATTAACAAAAAAATAAAAATAAATCACATAAGCATTTCCCTAATAAGCTATATACTTCCATATATTTTTCTTTTCCCTTCCTTCCTTCCTCCCTTCTTTCCTTCTTTCCTTCCTTCCATCCATCTTTCCTGCTATTCTTTGTCTTCCTGATGGTCACCCACTCTCTCTAAGTCTCAGCTGCCCAGCTCAAATATATCTTCTGTACCCACATAGTACTTCTACCTATATTGTTATATTTTATTTCTTTGATGCTAGGCTGTCAGATAATGCTGGTAACTTTCAAGAATATTCAGTAGAATGCTAGGGGTAGGAGCCCAAATGCTCCTTTTGTTTTAATGAGTGTATCCAAGAATATAAAATAGAAATAGCAAGGATAAGCCAAAATCAAAGAGCTCAGCAGGGTAAAAATGGAAATACATTGAACAACTAGATGAGATAAATTTTTAAGTATTTTTAAATGTTTATTATATTTAACTGTATTTGAAGGAGTCATGAAGAGGGAAAAATTAAAAATATAAAAGGAGCAAGGACTTGAGGCTAGCTTTGGAAACAAACAGAAAGATTTTTTCTACCAGACATAAATGGATAAAAAAAAAATTATAAATAAGAAAGTATTGAGCAGAAGATGAAGGCATAAAAAGAATGCCTTTACTGTATGGCAGAAGGTACCAACTCAGGATGGTATAATCATCATGACTACATCACCTCCCAACCCCCCACCCCCCAGGAGTTTGCAGGATTCACTGGCACACTACTGAAATGCTTCAGGGCCTCCATAAAGGCTGAGCCAAAATGCTTCCACATACTCATGAAGACAATATTGAAGCTGGATAACATGATTACATTTTGGACCTTGTCAAGTTTGTTTTGTGTTTCTTTTTAGGAAATCCCTACTGTAAAACAGAAAATGTAGCTAGAGAGTGGAAATTAACAAAGTCAGCTTTAGGTTAATGAATTTAAGATATTGGAGAAAAATAAAATGTTGATAGGGGCATAGGGAGGGCAGAGGCAACTTATCAGTAAGCTAGTAGGAGAAAATGGACTTAGTAAAAATGGAGGAATTGTGATGGGAGAAGATTTTGATTGAAATATTATAAAGGAAGACGGTGAAATGTAAATGCCAAAGGTTGGTGGTTAGCATGTATTTTGAAATTGCTTAGGAAAATGGTAGGCAATAGAGAGAGGGGAAGAACATAAGCCGGTTATAGGGAGATAAAAATTGGAGCCAGTGGATAAGTTGATCCTTGAAGAGGGCGGGTGCACAAGTTTAAAATACTACAAAGCAAAGGATGGACAGGAGGTCACAAACTCACAGGGGCCCAAGAGAGCAAAGTTGTCTTCACTCACCGAGGTGAGTGAATGTTTTATTGCCCAGAATCCACAGTGGAAGTCATACTCATCAGCAGTGATGCTGGGCCCTCCGGCAATGGCCATCTGCAATGCCGAGTTACCCATAGGACCAACCACGGGCCTCAGAGACACGTGGTCTGTGCTTAAGGCAAATCAAGGACACTAGTCAATGAGGAGAGGATTTTCAAAGAACAATCTTAAAAAGTTTCTCAATCAAAGACATATTCACCAATAGAAAACCATAGCTTTGTTGTACTGCCTTCTGCCTACTTATGGTCTCATATTCTTTTTATGTTTAATTATATGGAAGGTGTTGGGGTAGTAGGAGGGCTACAGGTTCAGGCACTAAATTCTGTTTGCTATGCTAAAGGTCCTTCTAGAATTCTGGCCCTGGCTGGCTGACTGCAGGAAGATAGAGATTTATTCAGAATAAGGCAAAAATGCCTCTTCTGGGTGGGCAGAATTTTGGTGTAAGTGAGCGAGTCAGCTTGTGTGAAGAAAGAAATTATTTGCCTTTAACTTATTTTTATATATGTTTTCCAGTTTTTATTTTTAAAACTATCATAGCAATGTTATAGTGACATCTTTTAATCTCTAGAAAAGCAATTGGTTCGGTGCTTAATTTGAAGAGAAAGAGGGACTTTGTTACCTATGTCTGGTCCTCACAAATTAGTAGTCTTTGCAGACTTAATAGTAACAAGATATTTTGCATTTATTATAATACTTTCTAGTGTTAATTATAAAGGAAAGGTGGAAAGATGAGGTCTATATATTAGGTATTGCATGAATGTAGTACCCTGAAACCTGTCTTTAAGAAAAGAAAAAAAAACACTGTATCTCAGAATATACATAAATCAGAAGTTGCATCTGTAAAAGCTACTAATTTGAAAAACACTGCTTTCTGGTTTTTAGCTGCACAAATATATATCTTTCTAATTACCAACTGTGTCATTAGTATCAAGCAGTGAGTACAACTGGCCTGAAACCAATATAACTTAAAGCTAGCTGTAATTCTGTCTAAACTCTACTCTTTTTTGTAAATTCAAGAAACTATTGCAGTAATTGAGTTTTCTAGCACTCAGATAAAAATGCCCTTATCCTTCACTATCCTTTTAAAACTTTATATACTCTGTCGGCGTGGCTCAGTGTTTGAGTGTCAATCTATGAACCCAGGAGGTCACAGTTCGCTTCCCAGTTGAGGCATGTGCCTTGGTTATGGATTCGATCCCTAGTGTGGGTCGTGCAGGAGGCAGCTAATCAATTATTCTCTCTCATCATGGATGGTTCTGTCTCTCTTTCCCTCTCCCTTCCTCTTTGAAATCAATAAAAAAAAAAACTATTTAAAATTTTTAAAAAACAACAACTCGATAGAAGTTAGAAAATAGATTCATTTTAGGTCATTCTCCATACTGTCACAAAAATCAAACTTTTCTCTTTTATTTTTTTGTCCTGTTTATGTTCCAGATACCATACTCCTCAGCATCTCCTGGGAATTATGTAGTAAGTACATTTGGGTTTCTTTGCTCATAAGAATTGATGTTACGTTTTATTTGGGCAATGAATTTGTTGTCCAGATGTTAAGAAGAGCCCCTGTGTATTAGCCAAGATGTGAACAACTGATTTGTATTGAGTTGTTTCGTCTGCCAACCTCAGTACATATGTTGATGTTCATTAGTGAAACAGTTATCAATCTGGCCAAGATTGCCCTGAGTACTGTGTCTTACTTTAGCATATGTTCCTGTAAACCTGTACAATACACTCTGCCCAATCATGAAGAAAGCCTTCCCCGGTTACACAATGATATGCTTGAATTTCCAGTTCTTCAGGAGGATAATCTGCGCCCCTACTTCTCCACTTCCCACCCACAAAGACTCAGAAGGCATTTAACTCTCCCAATCACAAAGATAACCAAATAGCTAAAAAAATAAATAAATAAATAAATAAAAATGACTGGTAATGAGGAGGGATATTTTAAGTTATTATTTCATTCTTAGGAATTTAAAATACTCATTTTTCTTTTTAACTTTTAGTACTTATTACATTTTTTAAATAACTCATATACACCTCAAATCAAATGAACAGATTTTACATGAGCTCTTGAACTTGCAAATGACCTTTGAACCATCATTACAATATAATCCTTGCTGCATCTCAAGGCCATTATAACACAGGGGAGAGGGGGATAAAAGTAGGTATACAGTTGTCCATATGGAAAACAATATATTAATTAATAAATAATAACACAAGAATCAGCTCTGTGTTTCATATATTCACAACTGTAAACCTACTTTTACCCCACCCTGTGTTTAAGGGCCATTGCCTAACAGGGAAACAAGGATAAAACTGTAAAAAGGAAAATCTTTCCTGAAGAAATTTTCAGAAGTGGTGGCTAACTAAAGTAGGAAGAAGGAGTCCTTTTCCCTCCATGAAAATAGTGTGGTATGGATATAGTGAAAAGCACTTGCCGCATTGGACCTGTGCTCATTGTTTCCTTACATTATACAAACTAAAGAAGTCTCATAGTTTTCACATTTTCTATGAAACAAAAATGAAAGTAAGAAAAATGGGATAAAACCTATTTTTTCTTAAGAATAAGCCTGATATATATATATGAGGTGGCCCAAAAAATGTATACACACTTAATAGCTAATAGCTCAATTGATTTTTTTTAATTTTCAGATTTCACCTGTTAAAATTAATAATTATTCAAGGTGTGTATACATTTTGGGACACCTTGTAGTTTTATGAATGGAATATATTTATTTGAATAGGAATTTAAATTGCTTATTAAATAGCAACTACATATGTCATTTGAAATAATTAATATTCTGTCTGCACACTCCAAATGAAGTGAAACTTGACCCATTTCCTAGTTATTTTGATGACTGTACATCTGAAATTACTGGATAATTTTAGAATTACCTAATCTCCATTTCAGGTGGATTGTGTAGCTGCAGCCTTAGTAACCCACAGCGTTAGTCAGCATTGCCTCTCATTTCTGACTGATGTGAACGATGAAGGCACAATGCTCCGGAAGGTTTACAATTGATACTGATAGAAGAAATAAATAGAATCAATGTATTTCTTAAACATAGAAATATCTTTTGGTTGTTAATTTCCTATAAGAGCTACGGATACAAAACATGAGAAGCTTACAATAAACTAAATCACAAATACACATGAATTACTTCTCTTTTATGGATTTGTAAAACCCTGATTAAATGGCTTCTCCTTAACCTTATTATACCTGGTGTGATTAAGTCATGAATAATAAATCAGTTTACAGGCTCATTGTTTTTGGGAAACTTGTCAAAACGATCTCAACATACTTAAACTGAATTATACTTCACATAAGATTAAAATGACTGTACATTAAAAGAAAATAAATTTGGGGAAAATTGATTTTCTCTGATATTTTCAAATCATATTACTATTAAAATAAGTCTAACTTTTCTTCTGTGTTTATTTATATTATTCAATTAAGTGCCTTATTTTTACTGAAATTTTGTATAATTATTTAGGGTCCTCCGGGAGGTGGAGGGCCACCAGGAACACCCATCATGCCTAGTCCAGCAGGTATTGTAATCAGACTGGCCACACTGGCATTTGATTATTAGAATACAATAGAGAAATTGTTCTGAAAGTGAGTAGCATTCATTGTCTCATTGATGGATAAGGCATAGAGTAGAGATAGCAAGTAGGAAGAAACCATGTTCTTAAACACCCTATTGTCCAATTGCTTTAAGCATTTAGAAAATTTCTGTTATGTAGGTAACATATACTCAGGATGCAAATTGTATTGATCTGTATGAATTGTCCAATAATTATCTGACTAAAAGATTCCTTGAGACTGTACCAAATCTCAAAATTTAGAAAAATCCTGCATAAGTTAACACATGAAATGCATGGATTCATTAGGTTTAATACAGCAAATCTGACCCACCAATCTATTACCTTACTAAGATAAATGTACATGTACCTATAATATTAAAACAGTATAAAGTTTCCTAAAAAAAAAAAAAAAATTAAATGTGAAACTGCCATTTGGCCAAGTGATCCCACTTCTAGGAATATATCCTAAGAAACCTGATACATCAATCAGAAAAAATATACGAACCCCTATGTTTATAGCAGTGCAATTTTCAATAGCTAAAGCATGGAAATAGCCCAAGTGCCCATCAATAGATGAGTGGATAAAAAAAGCTATGGTACATTTACACAATGGGATAGTAGTCAGCAGAATAAAAAAAGAAATGGATCTCTTACATTTGAGACAGCATAGAGGGACCTTGAGAGTGCCTTATTTCATTATGCTAAGTGAAATAAGCCAGTCAGGGCAAGACAAGTATCACATGATCTCACTCATATCTGAATCTAATGAACAAAATAAACTGAGGAGCCAAATAGATCCAGAGACACAGAAGCATGGAACAGACTGACCAATCTCAGAGGGAAAACAGGGGTGTAAGAGTAGGTGGGGAGAGGTTAACCATTAACCAGGGAATTTATATGCATATATGCATAGCCCATGGACACAGACAATAGTGCGGTGTCCAGATTATCTTTGATTATTTCTTTGTGATGAGTTGGATATAGATTATAAAGAAAGATATTAATTAAGTAATATTTTGTTTCAGATTCAACCAACTCTGGAGACAACATGTATACTTTAATGAACGCAGTACCTCCTGGACCTAACAGGCCTAATGTAAGTATGGATTTTAAAAATTTTCGTAATGTATCAAAGACTCAAACTCTTAGTGCATTCCAATTTTTGGATACTCTTTAAGGTTTATATTTTATAATCCAGGTGCTTAATGGATATCAAGAAAATAAAATTCTATGTTCTGAGTTGAAAAAATATAACATATAAAATATTTCATATCAATATAATTTAAATGTAAAAGTGAACCTAATTATAAAATATTGTGTATAGTCTTATTTTATCTCAAGTACTAGATAATTAATACTATTTGAAAATGACTGGTAATGTATAATTGTTACCTCATTTTAGCATTACTAATTTTTCATTGTGATCATATATATATATATATATATATATATATATATATATATTATCCTGAGAAACTTGACAAAAAATATGGAAGTGGGATATTTTTATTTTTCTCTAGATTTTGAAATCTGGAGTTTAAATATGGACCTGAGGCAGTTCTGCTGAAAGAATTTGGATGTTTTTATAAAGCATATGGTTGTGATTTTTTTTCCCACAAAAACTTACAAGAAAATGATATTTTATTTATCTATGATACAAGACCTACATTTTAACAAAAATATTTCTAACAGAATTTAGTTACTACACAGATATGTATAATAAATATAGGGTAGTTCAATTTAAAAAAAAGCAGAAGGCATAAAGAAATTTTCATAGGTACTGAGAATGAAATAATTTTATGATGGAGCTTCCTAGCAGTTAAAACAGAAGGGAAACTGTAAATCTGTCCAGTAGGGATGGTACTTGAGTGGCTAGTCTGAAAGGAGATGTGCTGTCAGTATAACACTGAAGGCTTAGTATAAAAAAATAATGAAAAAGATCTCATTAAAATTTGTATATCAACTATATGTTGAAGTGATAATAATTTTGATATAAAATATATTATTAAAATTATCTTCAGCCATTTCTTTTTACTTGTTAAACATGGCTGCCAATAAATCTAAATTTACTTATGCAAGTTCACATTTGTGGCTTGCATATTGTTCTGTTAAGCAGTACTGCCTCTAGTTATCACTATTCTCTTTATAGCATCAAATAAATTGTTTTTCAAGAAAATAAACAGTTTCCTATCAATTATGTCTAAATGTGTTTTTACAGATATTTTAAAGAATACTAAATATGATAATGAACAATGTTCATTTTAGAAATTCAGCAAAAAAAATAGAAAAAAATTTACACTTAAATTTTATATCTTAAAACTTGGTTTTTGAAAGGGAAGGAGCAAAGAAAGGAAACCCAGAGCATATGGTACTGAAGACATTTTTGAGGGCAGCTAAGCTGACATTATCCAAGTATGTTCAACTCTGGATCTCTAACTCCATCCAAAGATAAGAGATCCAAGAACAGTAGGTGAACATGTCACTTTTTCAAATGTCATTCATCTCAGCCAGAGGTAGTAAAAGAAAATTCCTGCTGAGGACTAGGCCTGGAGTTTTATGTGCTTCAAGTACATATAGTTATAGTCTATGAGGACCAGATAAAAAGACCAAAGTAAGTTCATGGACTATTGGCCTCACCAGCACCAGTTTCTAAGCCCAGAACCATGTTTTTTACAAAGGCTGAATAACAATTGTAAGTTCGAAGTTAATTTCTTTGACTTATTAGTTAAGGCATACACATTCCAAGTTGTTTACTAAAAATCAATCCATGTGCTTTTAGGCAACAAATTTTTCAGAAACAGAATTGACATTACTTTGAGAAAATGTATAACATGTGATCTGTATCATTGTAGCTGATGGATAGCCATCTTATTTCCACACAGTTGATAGTACACAGGTTATCTGCTGAGGGGAATTGTTTTCTCCCCAAAAGGCAATGTGATTAGTAGCTACCACTGCCCGATACATAAATACACATACACATGCACACATCGCATTCAATATTCTCTACCATACATCATGGAATAAATGCTTTTGGCATGGGAAATTTTAAGAGCCAAGTGTTTTCAGTAGGTTGTCTTAACTGTAAAAAATAAGATAATATGGATAGCTTATGTTCAAACTGGGATCTGAGTTTCCTCAAAAGTATTTCAGGGAGATGAGGGAAAGATGGAGTGGGCAGACCGTGAGCTCGCCACCACCAGCTCTGCCACAGCACATCTGTTCACATCTGTTTTGTTGTTGTTGTTTTTTTTTAACCAAGTTTCTAAAGTAAGATTTCACTTGAAAATAAAATAAGTTAATGCCACTGGTTTTTAAAATGTTAATTATAACTGCTGTAGAATGATTGTTATTGAACTGACATAGTTGAGACTGCCAAGAAGGATTAGCTATATTCAGCTTTCCCCAAGGAGCTGAACGTAAGGGGAGGGGCAAAAGTAGGTTTTTAGCTGTAAGTATGTAAAACACAGAGTTTATTCTTGTATTAAGACTTATTAATTATTGTATTACTTTCTATACGAACAATAGTAAACCTAGTTTTGCCATGCCCTGTATTTAACCTATAAAATGAAATTACTTATGTCCATTTGAACAAAAATAGATTGTCTGCTAAAAAAAAAATATTGTTGGTATAATAATGTAGGATTGTTCTTATTAATAAGGTATTAATAATCTTAGGAACTTCATAAAAATCACCTCTTGTTCCTAATAGCACAGTTTGTCAGTAGCATAGAAGAGAATGTTTATCATTTGCACTGACTGTATATGTTCCCTGCTTGAGGACAACTGAAGAAGAAAAATGTGGTTCTGAACAAGGAGTAGTCTGAAGATCCAAACAAAGAGAGTATGAGAGGGGGGAGGTAGAGACTATAAGGTGGGAAAATAGCCAGGAAAATAATCTCTATGACTTAAAAATAACTTGTGGAATTATCTTAAAATGTTAAAGACAGATATTTTTAACATTGATATAAACAATTGTTTTCAATGTTTTCATTTTTTAAATAGTTTCCAATGGGCCCTGGTTCAGATGGACCCATGGGTGGATTGGGAGGAATGGAGTCACATCACATGAATGGCTCTTTAGGTAAGGATATTACAAATAAATTAAAAACAAAACCTTAATTCTACATAGTGGCTATCACAGTTTGCCAAGTTCTTCTGTATACAGAAACTCATTTTGAAATGCTTTACCTTTTACCTCATCCTGATAGTTTAATCTACAGTGTATTGTTTATGATGACTATAGATGAACTGAAAATCAGAAATGTGAGATTTGTTCTAACCTAGCTCATATTCACAGGTATTTCCTTTAACCTATCAAATCTGTGTGTTTAATGATAAAAGGAACACTGCTGATTTGAACATATGTCATGCATTCTTGTCTGCAGGACTACAGTATCCTCCAACAGGTGTCTCTTTTTTCTAAGGTCTATAGATACAATCTCAGAGCAACTATTTCTTTGCAAGAATCTTAACTTTTATTTGTATTTTAATGTTTGTCTCTATTTTAAAATAAAATTGGTATACTCTGGATAATTTGAATGATTCTCTTAAGAGAGAAAACTGCCCACATTTTTTTTGTGTGTTCAGTGATAGAGCTGATTTCAAGAAGTATGATTACTGGTTGTAAACCTACTTTGTAAACAGTGCCTTCTTGCCAAATATCTATAAGGTGAACACAAAGTTCCACATAGTGAGAGACAGAAACAAAAGGTACAAAATTGACTAGGTCATAGAGCCCACGTGTATAGGCAGGCCAAATGCAAAACCAAAAAAATATATATTCTATGTTTATGTGCTTAAGTACTAACCTAATGTAAGAGTTGCTACTGGATGTGGAGGTTTGTGATCTTTTTTTATTTTTCTTTTGAAAATGGGCCTTCTTTTACTTAGATGGAGAAACTCTGCCCAGGAGTAACTTAGATTATACATAGATTTCACAACCCCACCAACGTCACTAACTGACCTCCCCTGATACTTTAAAAAGCTATATAACTTCAATAATAGAAAAATCATTTGCAACACATTGGTAGAGTTTTCTGTTTGGAAGGATCCAAACAGAGAGATCTTTTTTTGCCTATATTTCAAAGTCTTAATTTTCACTGTCTAGTTATGGTAACCACTAGCCATGTGTGACTATTTAATTTTAAATTAAAAATAAATAAAGTATTAGTTCAGTTCCTTAGTTGCACTGCCACATAGCAGGTGCACAGAGCCACAGCTAGCTAATGGCTACCATAACGGTCAACACAGGAAAACATTTCCGTCATCACACAAAGTCCTACTAGTCAGTACCATTCTAGAATTTTAGTTTCTGATTTCTTGCAAAATAATTTACTTTCCAGTCTTTTAATTTAGAGAGTTATCCACCCAAAAAATATGACATTTGGTCTTAAAGGGTTCTCAATTATATTATTCACTACAATAGAATTTACAGAAGAGCTTCACATATGCTTCACATGTGGCTTATCATCTTCTATAATGAACTTTATTGTACATATTTATATATCAATATGTACATAATTGCACATGTACATTCATTGTTTAGCTAGTATACCTGCTTATTTATAAATTAATCATGTTAACAAGCCCTAACTTTATTTGTGACTGTTGACTGAATTCTGTACTATAAAACACATTCATATTTTTATGCCAGGAAGATTAATTGTTAAACTAAATCCATCTTATAAAGAGGGAATATGCTAATTGACCATCGAACCCTCACAAAGATGGTGGCATCCACAGCCAATAAGGAGGGAGTATGCTAATTGACTGTCACACCCTCAAAGATAGCGGTGCCCACAGCCACAAAATGTCAGTGCCCAGTCCCCTCAGCCCCGCTGGGTCCAGCTGCTCTGTGCACCTGCCTCCGGAGTCCCCCAGTCCCCTCAGTCCCTCAGCCACTTAGGGCTGGCCGGAGGTGCAGGCAAGCCTTGGATGGTGGCTGCCCAGGCTCAGGTAACCAGGGCCAGCCGAGGCTTGCACTGTCGGCAATGGCAGCAATAGAGCAAGGTGACCAGGTGTCCCCACTTTTGGCGGGACAGTCCCAATTTTTAACAATTTATCCTGCATCCCACGGTGTTTTAAAGTCCCAATCTTTCCAAAAATTGGGGACTTTTTTAAAAACACTGTGGGACACGGGACAAATTGTTAAAAATCAGGACTGTCCCTCCAAAAGCGGGATGTCTGGTCACCTTACAGTAGAGGTGTAATGGGGGCATCCCCTTCCCCTGATTGCCGGGCTGCCTCCAGCCCCTGAGGGCTCCCAGACTGTGAGAGGGGCAGACTGGGCTGAGGGACCCCTCCCCCAGTGCATGAATTTTCATGCACCAGGACTGTAGTCTGTATAATAAAAGTCCAGTGACTGTTACCATGGACCTACCAGAACAACTGGCCACTATGACACGCACTGACCTCCAGGGGGCAGACGCTCAACACAGGAGCTGCCCCCTTGTGGTCAGTGTGCTCCCACAGGAGGAGTGCCACTCAACCAGAAGCTGGGCTCAGGGCTGGCAAGCACAGCAGCGGTGGCGGGCGCCTCTCTCACCTCCACGGCAGCACTAAGCCAAGCAGTGCGGAGCTAGCAGGTCGGAGGTTAGGAGTGAGGAGTCCCAGATTGTGAGAGGTCACAGGCCGGGCTGAGGTTCTCCCCTCACCATCCCCCACATGAACTTCCTGCATTGGGCCTTTCGTGTAAAATAAAACTAATGCTGGGGCAAAGATCTGATTATTGTTTCTTTATGCCAGTAAGTGTAATGGATGATTCCATTGCTTAAATAAGAAATTAGTATTGTTTATTCATTCCTCCCAAGAACCCAAATAAAATAATATTATATTTTGAAGACATATTGATTGCTGTTAAATATGTGATATATTTAAAAATACTTTGATTTTGGTTATTGTACTAAAAAGTGGTTCTTGTTGGGTATTATTGAAATCTTGTTAGGTATTATTAAAAACGTCCTTTTTATATTTTATCAGATTTAGAAGCATAATGTCACTAAATAGAGATTTCTCTCTTACTCTCTATTTAAATGCATACACACACACACACACATATATATATAATAAAAATTTGAATTTGGTAGTATATATAAAGCTCTTCATTATTTTACTAACAGGTATTTATAATAACAATAGTTTCCTTAATTCTGTCATTACGGACAGAAAAACTCCTAAATGATTAGGAACTAGAGGTGCAACTCTTCCGTGTATTTACCATCAAATAATACTGATACCACTCAGTGTAAAAAAAGGAATTTTTTAAGATTAAAAATTCAGGAGATGTACACTGGGAAATACAACAAAAACTTGCATATTAAAGAAGTACTTGATTTATAAATGAAATCAGTACCTCATAAAGACTTTTTTATTTTATTTTATTTTTACTTTGTTTCAGGCTCGGGAGATATGGACAGTATTTCCAAGGTGGGTACTCTGTATTCTGTATTGTTTTTCGTCTGTGTTTTATTTCACACAGAATTCTCATTAAGATTATTAGAGTCACCTTATGAATTTTGTTCTTAAAGAAGAATTTGAAAGTAGAGGTGAGGTATAATTAACTGTTAGTTTAAAATATCAATGTATATAATCTGTGGGAAAGGGTAAATGTGAATCTTTCATGAATGTTCCTAACCATGCTAAGGTTCATTTACAATATGCATTATCCCTGATAAATGGATACCCAAGTAATAGCCAATTTAATCATGTTATGTTATTATATATTTGTAAAGCAAACTGACATAATTTAGATAATTTTTAAAAAATGTAAAGAAGTCTATAGAAAAATGAGAAGAGGTAAATTTGAAAAAGTGATTGTTATATGTTATAAGGCCATTGCGTTTATACATCTCATTTGTCTTTCAAACCTTCCTTAGGAAATGCTGATGTCCCCAATCATTATTCTAGTTCCCCAAAATAGAGTATGAAAATAATTAGAGGAAAATTATAGTAATACAAGTAGGAAAGTGAGCCTTCAAAGAGCATGTGTCTGCATTTTTCTTCAAGAATCTGAGTATCTAAAATTAATCCTTTGCTAAGATGCCTTATTTTTTTTTTTTTTTTTTTGAAGAAGAAGAAGAAGAAGAGTACCTAAATACTTTTTAGGTCATGATGAATTTAAAATAGTTCTCTGTGGATCAAAAATATATTTAGAATGGCTGATAAGAACTAATTCTTAACTACCACTAGAATGACTCTTAGAAGTCTCCTTTATATGAATACAGAAATTCATTAAAGGATGACTTTAAATTTTTACTTCTGCTTCTAATTTATTTTCTTGTGAAATTCCCAATGCCAAGGAAAAGAAAATAAGATTAAGCTGCAAAACCTTTTAAATAATTCAAGCTAAAAAGAAAAATGGAATGAGAGATAGTTTAACTAGCATTCTAACATTGCATCTACACATCTGGCTTAAATGTCCTATGTACACTTTGGATCTCCGTGTCTAAGATCGATCAGAAAAGCCTTTTTTCTTTTCTAAAAACAGTTAAATGTTTATAACGTCAATAGCTTACTTCTGTGAGAAATAGTATTAGGTAAGCCTTCAAAAAGCCCGTTTTCAACGTCAGAGTCCCCGTGAAACTCCAGCAGGGCCTTTTCTCTGGGCAGCTCCTCCACCAGTTCCATGTCTGTGACCACATCAGCTCCCTTCGGTGCCTAACCACTGACACTAGCCGGATGGGGCCTTGTGGTCACCAGGGAAATTTCTAATGTTAGATTTCAGTAGCATGCCCTCGTATCTAACAAGGATTCTTCATTTCACAAAAGTGGGATCACCCGAACTACTTAAGGCCATCTTCTAAAACTTCCACTACAACCCATAACTTTGTCCACTAGGTAGTTGTCAATAATTCTATATTGGAGAGTACTTGGTAATTTTTTAAGTATTTTGAAATGTTTAAATAGTGCCATAAGGACAAATTAAATACCATCTTCTAATCTGCCCCATATCAGGTCTGTTGCTGTGCCTTCTATGCTTATTTTCCCATTCCCATTCCCAGAGACAATTTTTTTGGGGGGGAAAAATGCTGCTGACAGCATTCTCTTGTCTAATGAGGTATTGCTTATTCTTGAACCACCCATTATATACTTTTGTGTACTGGGTACTGCCTTGTGCACGGTGGGGAGATACGATAGACTTCTTTAAGTACAAACATAATCTTTGTCCTCAAGTGGTTTATACTTAGGCAGCAGTTCCTTCAGTCAGTAAACATCAGCGCTGCCAAGGCGTTCTTCTAGGCTCTCAAAATTCAAAGATAAAAGAGGTAAGGTCTCTGCCTTAAACTCAATATAACTAAGGAGACCAAACAAAAACAATAAGGAAAAACTTTTTCAAATCAGAATTCAAATACATTTCAATTAGCATAATCACCATCTCCAAGTAATCTGTGAGCCACTTAGCAATGCACTAGAAATGAGGAGTTGCATCCACCTTCAGATGAGCTCCTAAGCCACTCCTTCCTGCACCAACCCGCCCAAGGCTGTCAGGGTGGTGGCGCCATCAGAGTCTGCATGTCTCCAGTAAACTTTTCTCTAGTCAGCAGCATCATGGGTATTACACCGGCTACTCCAATTATTTCTCTCCCCACCTCTTTCCATTCGCTGCCCAGTTATTAGTCTTTTACTCGAAGCTATGCACATTGTCACCAACTCAGTTCCCCACCTTCTTCCTCTCCAACACTGTCCAACTGCCACACAAAACTCTTTTCTTCATTTTTCCTGGGTTTGATCCCTCCCATCCTGTTCTTTTTCCTAGATTTCACAAGGATTTGCTTGTGAATCAGAAGATAATCTTGACCAGTACTGCTTAGCAGTTTGGTTCAAAAGCCCTCTTAGGTCTCCAGCTACATCTCCCCAGTTCCCCAATTAAACCTGTATTTTATCAAACATCACTATTATATATATTTTTTAAATGTCTTATTCCATTTTTAAGTGTTGTCTTTTAGTACCATTTCAATTCTTTTTCTATTTTTAAATTGTAAATATATTCTTTTTTATGAGTTTTATATATAAGGTGGAGGTTACTGAATTGAGAATCAGAAAGCCTAGTTCTACTACTTATAAGTTTTGGTGGCAACATGTTATTTGATTTCTCTTAGGCTTATCTTTCTTCGCTCTAAAATAAGAGATGGAGCTTATAGTTCATTTCTTACCTAATTCATAAAATGTTGAGAAAAATATGCTAAGGGCTATGAAACACTGTACAGATACTAAATGTTTTTCTTTTCATTATGCTACCTTTTGTGAACAAGGCTAGGAACCCACACTGTCAACTCCCCTTTGACAGCATTATTCCACTGGCGAAATGAACTCAGGGCTCCAAAGAGTTTTAACATGACTCTTGCTCAGTTGAGGATTACCTAGGAAAACTTAAATGCATCTTTTTCATAATGCAGAATTCACCTTTAATTTAGAAGCCTTTTTTAAAAATATTTTTTTATTGATTTTAGAGAGGGAGGATAAAAGGAGAGAGATATAGCATCAATGAGAATCATTGATTGGCTGTCTCTTGCACGCCCCTACTGGAGATTGAGCTGGCAACCTGGTCATGTGCCCTTGACCAGAATCAAACCCAGGGCGTTTCAGTCCACAGGCAGAGGCTCTATCCACTGAGCCAAACCAGCCGGGGCTCAAAGCCTTTTTAATGAAAAGTAAAATTCTTGTCACCCCTTTTGCAACTGAGGAGTCATTCATTTAATCAGTGGAACCAAACTATTATGCCTTGGAGTTGTTTTAGGAGTTGGGGTTAGAGAGGCGCATATATGGTTGTTTCCTCAGAAGGAATTCACCTAAATAAATTCTGCAGTTCACATTAAGATACTTAACATTTAGATTTTTTTAGTTTGAAAAAAATCAGAAGGCACAATCTGATCATGTCGTGCATTTTATTTCATTCTCACTCACCTCACCCTTTTTTCAAACTGGAATGCTTCCCCTACTTAGGCATTGACATCATATACAAATGCTATTTTAAATATGCATGTGCATAAATTATCAAAGGAATCTTTCCAACCTGAAGCTTTCTAGCCTCATGAACCTTACTTCCAGTTCAATATCCCACACCATTTGCAGGGTTGCCCATTAACAACTGCAGATCTCTGCCATCATCTCAGCTGCGAGCCTGAGTTCTCGCTCACTTAACCCCCTGCGGGAACCAGGACTGGCAGTTTGTTCTTTTGGGCAAATGGCAGAGTCAAAATGACACTCTATAAACCTTGCTATTGCCTGTGAGAAATCAATTCAAAATTCACTTCCCAAGGGCTTAGAATACTGTCAAAATCATTTTCTTCCAATTATAGACAGAGCCCACATTTCTATAAGTGTTCCCCTTTTAAATAGCAGTTTGAAAGTTTTGGAGCAATTTCTGGGGATAGGTGGGAGAAGGAACAGTAACTAACTCACTAAGAGATGATATGGAAGAATACTTGCAAGGTAAAAATCACAGAAGAGAGAGCTAAATGAATTAAATGTGTTAGCCAGAAGAAACTGGGTGTGTGCGAGCCCACACACAGGCACATGTATACTTTACAATAGCATTTGTTTATGATGTCATAGCCTAAGTAGGGGAAGCATTCCAGTTTGAAAAAAAGGGTGAGGTGAGTGAGAATGAAATAAAATCCTTTGAAAATGGCATTAATATAATTTTAACTATAGTTTTTCAAGTTAAATTCTTAGAGTATAAGTAAGGAATGAAGTACACATTAACTGAAGTAGCAAAGGCAACCTCAAAGGCCTAAGGTTGCTGAAAGTAAATGTTACTTGTATTCTTTTGTGCTCTGTACTCCCTAATTATATGCTTAAGCAACTGGAGTGCCTTTTTGACCCACCTAAGCCCTTTTTGTGCATTATATCCTTGCCTTTATGATAAAATCTACTGCGCACTGCACACAAACATACCTATGGTTAACTGAAATATACACCCAGCTCATTGCCACCCGCCCTCATGACCTGCTCCAGCTGGTGTTTGGAACCGTCGTGGCTGTTCCTCAGGTGCCTGTATTGAGTGGCTCAGTGACTGTGGACAGCACAATCTCCTTAAGACCCCCGATCAGAAACTCTTGTTGTTTTTTGCAGCATTTTGTAGAGATTACTTCAGGTTTTTAAAAAAGATTTCAAGATTTTCAAACATGCCCAGCGCACTAGAAAGGAGTAGGTTTCAGAGATCTGATATTAGTTCAGTTTTGTGTGTTGAATGTGTCCTTTTAATCTTCCTCTTGGTGTTCTTATATAACCCCACACACACAAAAGTGTGCAAACAGCCAAGAACGAAAATAATAACACTGGGAGTGTTTTAAAAACATTTCTTCTAAATATTCTTCTAAATATTTTCTAGATATTTAAATAGGAGTGCAATATTACTTTCAAATTTCAAATATTTTAAAATCAACACTTTGAGTCAGGAATCAGATTTTAAGTTAGATAAAATTGTAAATCAAAAAATGAGATGTGGCAAAAGTGCAGCCGAGTCTGAGAACGCCATGACTCAATCAGATATGCTGCTCCTCGGTAGCACCTCAGGAACTACTGGGGATGTGACTATTCACTGAAATGGAGAGGGCATATTGCATAGATTTGTTTGAATAAGAAGAAGTCTTCAGCTCCCAGGTGCATCCTCATATACCCTTAGATAGATGCTAGATTCTTTTTTTATTCTAAGATTATCCATTTCTCTATATATAGGAAATGGCAGAAATCTGCCTTCACCAAAAAGACCTATATTGGGGTAAATCTTTAAATATTTGTATAAACTTACTTTTATTTTTCACCTAAGTAAGCATTATCATTCCCACTTCATGATTAGTTAGTAACTTTAATCATGAATAAGTATAGCTTTGTTAGTTGCACTTACTTAAATTTTACTCACATTTTTTTGTGGGTTTTTTGGAAATCAAGTTATTCATGTTCATTTCAATATAGATATGCTTTTCAATATATTTGGAAAACTAACATTTTTAAAGAAGAATTTGTTTTAAAAAAAGAAAACAGAGAGAGAGTTCTCCTCATTCTGCTATTAAACATGGTTCCCCAGCAGGTGTGGTCCATTGGCAAATGGAGCTCCTGTGGACACGAAGGCTCCTGGTTGTCAGGTGCTCCCTGCGGGGTGCACAGCAGGACCACATGCCAGCAGGACAGCACCAGTTCCTGTACCTGTGCCTGCTCTGCAGCTTAGCCTCATTTTTTAAAAAGCACATATTCTTACTCATACAGTTTTAAATTTTTTGACATAACTTGTCTTGAGCTAAGTCAAATCCCTAGTGCAATTTTCTTTAAAACAGCCAAAAACAGAGTGTACAATATCAATGGCTTAGGGGAGAAAATATTAAATCTTTCTCTCACTTGAAATAACAGATAAAAAATTTTAACTTTGAAGTTTCTTTTTACAAGTCTATAAATTGGACCTTAAGTCCCTCGGTCACAGTCATAGTCACAGAACGATGTGAGTGTGCTTTGTACACCACTGCCATTCAGTTCATATTTCCTCTAGAGGTGGAGTAGCAGATGACCTCACAGGGCTAAAATTGTACGAAAATAACTGGACTAGCAAATTTAAATAGAACCTGAAGTGATGTACTGCTTAGTGTTTGATTAGACTGCTAATATCAGCCACTTTATCTTAAAGGAAAGTTTCAAAGTAAATCATCTCTTAAACTAATGGTAGAAAAAAAGGTTCTGAAGCAGGTTCCTCTCGGAGCCTTCTTTTCCTCTAAAAGTACATATTGAATTCTCAGGTCCTAAGGTATTTCTCTTGTTCTTAACCATAGTTGTTAACTCTCTTCTTTTCTTTTCCTTATGGTTCCTATAAAAATAATGGTTAAAATAGTGTTACTGTGCAAACCGTATGTGGAATGAAAGGGAAACGTTTATGAAAACGATGATCTTTTGACATTTGACTAATAAAATTACCAGGAGAAGGTGTCATTCCGTCATGCCTGATCAGTAGGTTGGCTCTTCACCGTGCCCCTGCTGGAAATGTGTTTTAAACTCTCCAGAGTTCTAGGAACTCTGCAAGCTGAGGGTGGGAAATTGAATAAATATTGATTCTGAGACTAAGCAAAAGAGTTGTGGTGGGTTATTTCGGGTGTTCTGTGTGTTTTTTAATTTTCATTTGGGAAAGCATTAGTACTTGTCAAGGTTCAAAGAATGAACCAGAAAACATGCTCTAAGATTAGAATCATAGGTTGGCTTTGTCCGTAGAGATGCTGCTATAGATTCCAATTTTGAAACAGTACAATGCAAGAGGGAAATTAAAATCTTCAACAATGCCTTGTTTTCTAAATCTTGTTTACAGAACTCTCCCAATAATATGAGCCTGAGTAATCAACCGGGCACTCCAAGGGATGATAGCGAAATGGGGGGAAATTTCTTAAATCCTTTTCAGAGTGAGAGTGTAAGTATTTCCTTGACTACATTATTATATCCAGACTTTATTTCTGAAGCTCTTCTATTAGAAGTAATGCATACAACCATTATTACAACTGTTTAGAGTTCAATAGGTTGATCTTTTAAAAGTCAGAATATGAAGTGAAATTTCTTTGAAAAAAAAATTAAAAATAAACTTTTTCTTTTTTATTCCCATGTACATAATTACCAAAAAAAATTATAATGCTAACTTTCTCATAGAGAACATCCACCATCAGGAACACACTGGAATCAGGTTGCATATTTGAAAGTTTTTGTAAATTCTCCCATTACTAAAATGTCTTGGATCGCTGCAAACCCAGGTTTCTGATTAGTGCTGTCTGTCCTTAAGGCTCTAAAAATTATCTAGATATTTGTATTCCACCTGACCTCACTCCCTGGTTTCACATTGGTAACCTGTTTTTTACGTTTAATCTAAACTGGCTACCCAGTTTCTTTATTGAGTGTGAATATAGTGTTAAGCAAAGGCAATATCATTCATCCTCCATAGAGGTAGATAAGAACAAAAAGAGAAGCAATAGAATTCACTTGTTCGTTTAATAAACAGTTACTGGGCATGGGCAATGGGCTGGGCTAGGCACTGGTGAGACCAAAAAGACAAAGTGGTGTCTTTTTTTCAAGGTGTCATTATACAATACAAAGACTTTTAAACTAATGTTTCACATTAAAATAGAATTTGCCAGAACCCTCCCTAGACCTAGTGAATCAGAATTTCCAGGAGCAGGGCTGGGCAAACATGAAAGCGCAGAAGCTTTGTAGGTGCTGCTGCTGCTGCTGCTGCTGCTGCACATTCTCTGCTCAGAACTACGGGACTGGAACACAGAGGAAAGGGTTTTAGATGAATTCCAGTCATAGGGCTAGTGCCCCCCCACATGATCACCATCTCTAAAACTGATTACGGAGCATCTACCAAACTGCAGACAGATTCCGAAGGAAAACCTACCCTCATTTTAGCCTAATTCAGCCTTTTCTATAATATAAGAGACCCCCTCAGAGTTGGAAGCGGTGGCTAGTAACTTCCCCACTTTTGCACAGAACAGTGCTTTCCAAATGGAACCCAAAACTGGGTTTGACTTCTTGACCTAGCGCCTCAGCATGGGATAAGACTGGCCCTCATTTTTTACTTGACTTCTGTTAAAACTAGAAATGCAGTTATGCTGATCTTTGGTTTGTGTGTTTTATTTCCAGGATATATAAACAAAGGTGTGAGAAAAAGCAGATTTACAGTTGTGAGTAGGCAAAAGGAGCTTATTTGTGTAGCATTATTATTATTTACTAATTATTGTATTATTTTCCATACAAACAACTATAAACTTGCTTTTGCCCCACTCTGTGTATATGTATGTTAGTAAGGATAAAGAAGGCATACATAAAAATTCATATTAAAAAATCAAGAATAGCCCATTCATGATGAGGAAATAGGAAATACATGAGAGACTATATAGTTTATCATAATGCTTAGGGTTATGGAAATTATTTCTTAGACCCTGGTTCTTTCATTAGTTTGTTGCAAGACTATGGACCAATTAATTAATTTTAAATAATTAGTTAATAGTTACTTGATCTAATTAGATGCATTTATTTTTATGCTAATTCTTCTAGCAACAAAATGCTGTAAATTAGTGAGGTATATGATAATTACTTCAGTTCAATTCAACATTTATTGAGCTGCTTTATGCAAAGCACTAGGTGAAGGACAAAGTATTCTGAGATAAATATAACACATCCCTAACCTCAAAAAATATAATCAGATGGGGAGAACATACTTACAAAACTAATTAAACCATATGTCAGAGTAATAAGTACTATCATAGATATAAGCCAGGTGTTTTAAAAGCATATAGGAAATTATTTATTTTAGATTGGATAAGAAAACTTCTTTGAAAGTTTCCACATGACCTGAACTCCAGAGGCACTGACCCCTCTCCTTCCTCCCAGATCGGTCATTCCTGACTGCTGCCTTGTTCACAGGGAAGGGGGTGCCACCTAAGAGTTGGCACCAGATTCTCCCTATGGCTATCAAAGAATCAGATATAACAGGACTTTAAAATACATTTTATTGATTTTTTTACAGAGAGGAATAGAGAGTTAGAAACACTGATGAGAGAGAATCATCGATCAGCTGCCTCTTGTACACCCCCCCACTGGGGATGTGCCCGCAACCAAGGTACATGCCCTTGACCAGAATCAAACCTGGGACCTTTCAGTCCACAGGCCAATGCTCTAGTGAGCCAAACTGCTTTCGGCTATAACAGGACTTTAAAAGTGTCTTTGTGCAGAATACACACCAGCCTCACCCTTTAGCCCCAACAGGAGTATGTTCACGTAAAACAGCAGGTCCTTTTGTGAATCTGTGCACAGAAAAGAGAGCAGCTGGAGCAGGGCCTCGCCCACCCTGACTCCTGCCCTGGAGGCGTAGAGGAAGGTAGAACGCTCTGCAGGGTTAGGGAAAACAGGCCTCACCTTTTCTCCTCCCTCCCTCTCTCCCAGCCCCACCAGAAAAGTCCCCAAAGGCAAAATAATTGGATGGTGGTCCCCAAAGGCAAAATAACTGGATGGAGATTTTGCCTTTGTCATTTTCTGTTCTTGCAAAGAAATCACACATAGCCAATGTGTTTTACAGTCACACACACTGAATGTATCTCACTTTAGTTTTGCTCAGAGTAGCTGCAGTATACTTATCTCTCATTAAGAAAAGAAAATGTAATTTATGTATGTAGAAATAGAAATTCAGTGAGATCTGAGGTGTTCTTGACGTGACTAAAGGGCACCCCCACCAGCAGGTAGCAGGTCCCCCTGGGGCTCCATTCTCCTGCTCACCTGGGGAGGGCTCTGCCTTAAGGATGATGTCACTGTTTTCTGCTGTTTTCTCTATCACGTCACCACACATTTAGACTTAAAAAAAAAAAAAAAAAAGATGAAGAAATGAGAGCAGAGAGGAAAGAAGACAAAAGAGATTCCTTGCTGACATGTGGAAGGCCTTAGGAAGAAGTAGACCAGGTGTTCTCCAATGAGATTAACGTCTACAAGGCCCCTTTCTGCGACTCCCCAGTGAGCTGGCAGCAGCCCGCCTGGGCTCTCCCCCGTTGCTGCTTCTATCCTAAGACCTTCCCTGTTTCACTGTCCCCAGCTTTAACAAACATACTTTCAAAAGAAAAAGAAACGAACTTTCGAAAGAAAATTTTCCAATGAATAAACATTAAAAGCTCGTGTGTTTTTTTTTTTAATGCCCATAAGTCTGAAAAGCACATATTGCTGAGCAGTCTGACTTTTGAAGATTTGTTGGTCTTTATCTTGAAGTTAAAGGACAGAAAGAGGCCTGGGAAGGAAGCAGACATCTATTGAGTGTTTATCATGTACACACACTATCCTGGTCACTTCACATGTGCTTCTTCATTTAATTCCTCTAGAAACAAAGATTCCCCACCCGAAGGCAGAAACCTTGCAATGCCAACGTGCTTTACACACAAACATGTGGACTGGGAATGTCACTGTTCTTTAGATCCTAAACAGAGTCTCTATTCCAAGAAACAAAGATGCCCCCTAGTGTAAATTCGATGAAATGTTTGATATTGAAAATACAGAATACAAAAAGTCTTAGTTCAAAGAAAATAAATGCTTCATGCTTCTCAAGTAAAAAAAGACACTTAACCTTATTTCTTGAATTAACTTAGCAGAATATTTCCTCCATGGCATTAAACTATAATCAACTGAGCAAACATGATATTAAAACCATGGTATCAATTAACAATCAGAAGCAAACTGCGAGATCATCTCTCACGCCCTTACCGCCTTTGTCATTTTCTGTTCTTTCAAAGAAATCACACATAGCCAATGTGTTTTACATAGTCACACACACTGAATGTATCTCACTTTAGTTTTGCTCAGAGTAGCTGCAGCATACTTATCTCTCATTAAGAAAAGAAAATGTAATTTATGTATGTAGAAATAGAAATTTAGTGAGATCTGAGGTGTTCTTGACGTGATTAAACAGGAACTTCCATTGTTTGGGATTTAATGGACATCATGCACATTCCATGCGCATGAGAGGGGTGCACTAAAGGGGAAACCATAGATTCTCTAGTACATACCAAGGCATGTTCATTTCAAAATATATTTTACATAAAAAGGGAAAACAAGCTGGCATGTGCTGAAAATTATACCTTGAGGTTTCACTCTCTTGGTGCCAAACCAAACACTAGTGCTGTCAGCAGCTCTATCAGAGCCATTTCATCACCTACGGGAGGAGAACCAGACTCAGAACAGTTTTGAAACAGGACAACCCGAGATCCCAGGTCTCTGCCGCTCACATGACAGTGTGTCTTCACATACTGAGGTGACCACACGAGGCACACAATGCAGTGTGGCCGAGGAGAGTACACCATGAATATTTAATGTCTAAATCTGATACCCCATTTAGCACCAACTCTTCCTTCACTTCTGGAAAACTCTGAGCCACTTCTCCTCTGAAGAACAGTAACCAGTAGCAGAATGCCCTTTTCCATGCACCTTCTGTGAGTTGTTCTAGAAATTTTGCAATGTTCCTTCGTTCTACTTAGTTGAAGCATTTCCAGTAAAGCAGCAGCAGACGAGCAGGTGGTAGCCTTAGCCGTGCAAACAATACACCCCTCTGTAGACACTCAGACACCCGTGCAATCTATTTCCCTGCACCAGGCACACACACAGCATCACTTCACAGCTACTCAGACCATGCAGACACCATCCGCAGACACTCGCTGATTTTTCTGAGTTGCTTGCTTGGAGCTTTCTTCCTTTCTGACTGACCCTTACTTTCTCCTTTTTTTTTTTCCCCCCTATTTTTTCACTTAGTTTTCTCCCCAGACAAGCCTTGCTTTCCTAACTTCCCAGGGAATCTGTAACAGGTTTTCATTTTTCTGTGAAATGTTTGAAATATCACAGGACCAAAATCTTTAACAATTGCCACTATGAAAAGATGGTAGCAACTAACAAACATGCTTGACATAAAGAGAATGTGTATATATACTTATTTACCTGCACCTATACTTTTGACAGTGTATATTAGAAAGAAGGCTATAGTATATCTATAACTGCATTCCCTAACATGACATGACATGTGTGACATGAGAATTGGCTGCAATAATCCTATGAAAAAGGATTGAAGAATTTCTAAAATCCCTATGACCCAGGGTGTGCGTTAAATGAGATGGGCTCTGGAGTTCATTAGAAGTTTTTTATTTTTTTCAGACATCTCCTTTGAAGTCTTTTTTGTTTTGTTTTTTTGTTTTGTTTTTGAAATGCTTTAGTATCTTTTACTGCTTTTAGATTATTGGCACAATATGCCCAATAAAATATTTGCCTTGAAGTAATTTGGCTGTGTTATTTAAATTTAAATTAATTATAATAAAATACAACTAAAATCGCACTAGCTACATTGTAAGAGTCAGTTGCCATGTGTGGCTAGTGGTGGCTGCATGGGACAGCGCAGAAAACACTCGCCATCAATCGCAGAAAGTCTTATTGGACAGCGCTGATGGGATCTTACTGTAAATGACAGTAGCTGTAGAAAGCATAGATTACATTTTTCTGTGCCCATTTTTTTTTTTGCCATATTCTCTAAGTTTTTCTACTTTTAATAAAACCTTTCTATCCATTTATTTTCCTGTTTATTCTTACACCTGAAAGTCAAATACCAAAATATAATTCCGTCTCATCAAAAGCTGTGCCTAGCTCATTGAAGCTTGCAGCCATTGTTTGCGATGGGGGATTTGCATGGTGCCTTCTGATGAGATGGGAGCACAGCCCCTTCCGGCACCGGGTCCGGAGTGAGCTCCATTTCACCAGTCCTTGTTCCTGATCCTTGTTGGTTTTGGGTTTTGCTTTGCTTTGCTTTGCTTTTTTTGCTGCCATTATCAAGGGTAACAGGGAGAAGTTTTCTATCCAACTGAATCCCCTTTCTCTTCCCTGGCAATCTTTTTTTTTTTTTTTAATCACCCTATTCCCTGTAATACAACATACAGAGTCAGCAACATATAATTTAGCTTCCTTACCCTGAAAAGAAATTTGAGGCTGTTAAGTGACTAACCAGCAGGTTTTTCTTAATTTGGCCTGTGTTTAAAAGATGAACGCAGTCTTCCCCTATAGTCTGGTGACCTGTTTTCAGGCCTGGTCATCCACCTTTACTCAAGATCAATGAGTGTATTTTATTGGAGCCCTGGATTTACGCCTAATGACTTTCTGTCCAGACTTCTGCCAACTGGGCTGTTGTCACCTTCTGTTCTTCCTTGGGAACCTCATTTTTTCTACATTAGTAAGTCCATCCTTTTCTAAGGATACGCCTTTCACCTTGTTTTCGGTTCCTCAGTACCTCAGCTCATGTGGAATTCACGTCATGCCTTCCCATCTGCTCCCTTTTGTAAAGTGTGCACTCCCTTTTCCAGGGTCATCACTGGTCCAGGTTAAGTCCCTGGGACCTGGGACCTGGGACCAACCCCCTTGACTTGCCCTGCCTCTGTCCACAGGCACAATCATTACTAACACGTGAAAAGGAACTCCCCTTCGCCCTTGGCCTCTTAGGTTTCTACTAAAACACATGTAGTATTTCAGGGCACACGTGTGTATTTTAATCTAAAAATGCTCTTGGGAGTGGAGGCTCTGCCCTTATGTCAGAGGCTATGGAACTATGCTGACCAAGATGTGGGCCACGGGCTATTTGGGGATATTTAAACTTAAGTAAATTAAGTAACATTACAATGTTACTTCCTCGGTAGCATTGCCAATGTATCATGTGCTCAGTAGCCACAGGTAGCTAGTGGCCTCTATGTTGGGCAGCGCAGTCTTAAAACATGTCCATCATTAAAGGAAGTTCTGTTGGAAGGTGCTGCTCTAGAACTTTCCTATCACAGTCTGCCCCTCAAGAACAGGAGGGTAGATTGGCATAATCATCCAAATAACTCCTCTCGATTCCTCTCTCAGTCATTTTTGAGACAACTTGCAAATTTCTGAAACCCTCACCGAATCCAACCGACAAGAAACATGAGGCAACAATCCCCTACCCCCACCCAGAAAAGACTGTGGGTTGAGATTAGATTAGGGAAGATACTTATGTGCTAGGTATAGCTAGACTTTAATATCCTAAGTGCTTTAATGATAACTTCTTAGGGCCACCTGGAGTTACACTGTTAATCAAATATTTACTGAGTCTTTGCGGTGTAGTCAATCAGTACTTGGTTTTTTAAGGGTTATATATTTAATCTTCCCAAAACCCCCTTAAAGTGGATGGTATCATTAAACCCACTGTAGAGGTGAGGAAACTGAAGTGCAGAAAACTTAGGTAACCTCCCAAGTTTGCATGGCTAGTAAATACAAGACTGTCCCTCCACCTTATTTAATTATGATACAGCCTTTGACTGGATTTACCCAAATTCTAACAAATGCCCATGAATCTCCTGGAAGGAAAAAGCTGAGGAACTGGGTAATTATCATCCACCTGAGTCCAGGGAGAGAATGTGAATGGTTACTTTGCAGAGGAAATGTTAAAAATGTCAGGACTAAGTCAACTCTAGATGCATTATTCTTTTTATAGTTTCTTATTTTTATGTTGTATGAGGTTAAACGCTTGAGCATAAAAGATTATAAGACATGAAAATTCATAGTTACTGTTGTTTACCACAAAGAACATTAGCGGTCTGTAAGAGAATTGTTGTTAAAACATGGATTCTTCTCTCTTTCTAGTATTCCCCTAGCATGACAATGAGTGTGTGATCCATTACCAAGTCTCCTCATGAAAACCACAGTGAGTCAGCCCTTCACAGAACTACTAGGGAAGAACATTATTCATCACAGTGTACAGTTAAACAAAGGAATCTCAGTCACACCAAACCAACCTTTTTCTTTCCTGCTCTCTCCCCTATTTTGTGAAGAAAGCGGGTCCAAACGTGATTTAAACAACTGTACAGAGCGGCATATGAGCGTTGCCCTGAAACGAACTGCAAATCATTATCTGTGTATGTATATGTGTGGGAAAGAGGATGTATTGTATATGTGTATGTTATATGGACATATACACATGCATACATTGGCCCACAGGACATTGTAAAATACTATCACAATGACATCTTACGTAGAAATGAGTAGGGACTTTTATTCCATCCTTTTTTTTTTTCCTTTCACGTTTACATTTTAATTATTAAAAGTTGCTCCTGCCCCTCCCTGAGCTATTTTGTGCTGTGTATATCACTGCTTTACATAAGTTATTTTTTAAGGTGAACTCAGATGTTATGGTTTTGTAAATGTCTGCAATCATGGATAGGAATAAAATCGCTTATTTGAGAGCTTTCATTAAATTGCGTCTGATGCAAGTTACCCTGTGAATCACAAAGTGTACTGTTTCAAAAAAAAAAAAAGAAAGAAGAAGAAACTGTCTTCATCTTTATGTCAAATCAAGCAATTTCTCAGTTACCGTTAGTGAAAATATTTTTGTACCATTTGTTTAAAAAAAAAAATACGTCAACAAAAGCTTACCTGGGCCCTAACAGTGTATTTCTGCGATAACTGCTTTAGATGAAATTCTTGATTTGTTTGTCTCAGATTACACGGAAAACCCTTAATTGGTACCAATTGCTTAGGACACAGCAATAACGTGACGGGGCTTGTCATGTTTTTAGCAACATATTTTCTCTTTATACCAGGATAAAAACCAGAGAGATCAGAAAAACCATTTGCTTGAATCTGTCACTTCTCACCAGGAATACTAGAGCTAAATTTTAAGTAACAAACTAATGTGAAATGGTATCTGATTTTCATTCTGACCTTTTGCGAACATTTCCCACATGGACGTTGCAGAGGAGAGGCATTCAGATGGCTGAGGTTTTCAGCACAAGGAGGAGCCAGGTTTTCCCACACCCAGGGCCCTGGGCGCTGCCTGCCTGCCCGGGTGCGGCTTCCAGCAGCAAGAGGACCTGCTGGGCACTGTCCATGGCTGCAGAGCTCCCGCTTTCTGCCCAGGCCTCAGATACTGAAATTATTTAGAGCAACTGCATTTCGTTTGGCCATTGACTTCAGCAGGCTACATCTACATGTGTCACTGTTCAGAAAAAAAAAAAAAAAAAAAAAGAGTAAATGCTAGAAAAAACAATTTTAACCACTTTTCTCATGAAAGCCCCTTGCCCCATGGCACTTTCCAGATCTTTGGGGATTTCTTTTGTGTGTGCCATCCTAAGTACAGACACCAAAATCATAATAGAAAAGTGTGACAACTTTAATTGTAGACTCTAAGAGCTAAGTTGGTAATCTTTTCTGTTAGAATTGTGATATAAATAACCATTGACAAACATTCACTATGTTTTCAAACTCCAGAGACTTTGAAAAGCATTGTTTAATTTCCAGTAAGAGGACACCTTCTTTCTGTAGGCTCATGGTCTCTAACATGAGAATTTGGCGGTGTGTTTGCTAATTCCTGAGCCAGGTTATTATTTCTCTTAAAATTTGTAGTGATCTCTATTCCTTATGATAATAAAGAGCTTGCCTGTGCATGACACAGGGGTGCTGGGCAGAACTGTTGAAGGGAAAGAGAGAGGCCAGGTTAAATGTATGTTCGGATTTAAGTTCTAATCGAAGGAGTCGCCGTTGCATCGTGTGCAGAAACCGAGGACTGCGCACCAGAGAGCAGCTTCCGGTTTTCAAGGACTTTCGTGAAGAATTCGAACTGAAAGGTCTGTTTGACTCAAGCCAAGGCAGCTTCAAGATGACACTCTGTACTGGCACATAAATTTACTGAATAATCTTAACTTTCACTGTTTGTGGTAACTGTGTGAGCACCGGCAGTCCTGTGGTTAAGCTCAATCTAGAATTTTCAAATGTTTGGTTGAGTCTTTTCTTCATTGTTTCTGATCTTGAATTTCTTTTATTTGCCTTCTAAGAAGGTGTTGTTTCTTATTATCACAAAGAATCATGAACCTTATTTTAGTTGGCCCTTATTTCAGGGGTAATATTGGACTATAATTAGCTATATGGGACCCCTTATTTCTAGCCTATTTGGTTAAAAAATAATGTTTGTGTGTTTTTTTCAGGTTATTACAATCAACTCTTCATTACTTGCTTTTCTCTTTTGGAACCCCGATTAAAAATAGTTATTTCAAATTTTTTAAATTCCAGGAATAGTTGAAATTTTATTTTTAAGGAAAAATTATACTCAAGAGAACCATAAAATAAGGATACTTAATTTTAATATCAAATACTTTTCTCATGTACCCAAATAGAGGATTCTATGTATATTAATTTTTGTTTAGGTTATGATTCATTTAAACCTTCTTTTCTCTTATAAGAGGACAATGTTTTATCTTGTGTTTTCCATCTCCATCCATGTTTTTGTTTGTTTTTTATATATAATGCCTTTTCCTGAGTTATTTCTACATATTTCACCTCACAGTAATAATGTCAGCAATTCTTGCCTACATTGAACATAAAAAATACACATATGAAATGTTAAAATAAGTAATGGATGAAAACGTTAATTCTCATTACTCTGCTTTGCATTCTGTCTAACTCACATGGTTGAAAATACATGTCAGATTCTCTCTAAGGTATGTATAATCTTTACCAGTTGTCTTTCTTACAGTCAAGTTGCCATGGGAACAAAGGCTATGGAGGGCCATTGATCTGGTAACACACACGTGTTCAGTGGGTGGATATTTGTGCTCCTTTTCAAAGTTCCAGTTTGGAATAAGTCAGTGATGAATACGAATTACACAGCTAGGAATCTGAGGTTAAGTTTTCTCTACTGCCAAAGATTAATATATTAATTTTGCTCTCTGACCCAAAACACCCCTTTCCTTTTAGGAATAAAATAGAGAAAACTTCCATTTCTATTTTTTATGATTCTCTAAGATGTCTGAACTCTATTGCATTTCATAGGTCATCCAGTTACCACTCTTCCTGTAGTTTAAAATGCAGCCAATGAAATAAAGGAGTTCAATTTGGGACATAGGAAGCATACATCTGTCCATACCATTTTTTCTATCATCATTCTGGGAACATGCAGCAGCAAAGCATCCAGAACTCCCTTGGCAGAAAGTTTGCCAGTCCTTCATACTTGACCTGATGGTTTCTTTCTTTTTAAATTAATTTCTTTATTGATTAAGGTATCACATATTTGTCCTCAACCCCCCATTCCAACCCCCCACCCATTCCCACTCATGCCCCCACTGATTGTTTCTTGCGTGACTTTCTCCATCCCTCCCTCCCAATCCCTGCACCTTCCAGTAGAAATAAGATGCAGACTGAACATTTTTATCTCCTGAGCCCTTACAGTTTTCTTCTTCATAAAGTATAGTTTTTCCAGGGGAATTCATTGCAATTTCCATTTCTTGATTATCACAGTTAATTGGAAACAGAGCCACCAAGCATAGCTTCTTCACTCTGGTAAGCATTATAGTATTTTGACACTGGTTTTCCCTCCATTTTGATGTGTTAGGTACTATCATTCTCCTTGAAAACTGATAACAAGTGGTGCAGGAGTGGATAGAGAGGGAGAAGTTTGATATGGAGGGGGAATAATTGCCCAGAATATTTCCAAAAAGTGGATTAGTCCTTTTTTGTTTAACCCCTCGAGGTGGAATAATTTTCTTATTTGCTGTGAGAAACAGGAGTCTGTGTTTGCTTAAAAGAGTAATACCCAATTGTAAGCATGTGTAAGGGGCTCCCTGGTCTGAACTATACCTTGAGAAAGGCTGGAAACATTAAAAAAAAAAAAAAAGAAAGAAAGAAAAAGAATGGTAAACCACTAGGAATACTTTTCCATTTTGCATACTCTGTGTGTGTGTGTGTGTGTGTGTGTGTGTGTGTGTGTGTGTACGTGCGCAAAAGTGTGTTGGGGGTGGTAGTGTGAAGTTGGCTCACAAAACACTCCCACTATGATTTACGTTATTATAGCACAACTGGTAACTGTTCAACATGGTTCTTTCTTTTGATTGCTTTTTATTGCATTGGTAAAGTAAGTGATGGAAGTGATTTAGAATGAAAAGAGAGCAGTACAGACATAAGCAGATGGATCTCCTGTGCCCAGCTTTAATCTACCCATGTCAGCTCATCCACATTAGGCCCCCTTACGAAGGCACTGCATCTAAGGTAAGATCGTAAATGATCATTTCATCGTTAGTCACTTCACTTCCAGGAATCGCGCAGTAATTAAGTGTAGTTTTTTTTTTTTATGTTGACATTTGTTTACAATAAGTAAGTAGAATTGACATTATTAATTTATTTCACCATTACCCGTGGAACAGTAATTCAGATAGAGATGACCTACAGGTGAAAAACACCTGAGACCTCTCTAATTACTCTTCTAAACTATATTCTAAAAAGAAATTCTCAGTTGAATAAGTCTCCTAAACAGAGTTTCCTCTGTTAAGTTTTCCCTGTTAACTTAGTATAATTGGTCTTCCTGAATAGAAAAGCATACTTTCTGTACATAACCTAACGTAAATATTTTTGCTGTCTACATCCTTACAAATTAAGTACAGCACTCTCTATAGGTATTGTACATTTTAAAGTGGGACTAAATGTTTTCATGTATAAAATTAGCTTATGTCTTCCCTCTCTGTGGATTTACTATCCTCAGGATAAGTTGGACTAATTTTGATGATCCCAGTCATTGAAATGCTATGATCTGTTCCCAGGAATATATAGCATTTCATTTTTAAAATAAACTGCAATTAACATGACAAAGGTGAGTGTTAATATTTCTAGAAAAGTGATATAAAGGGTTTATTCCCAGTTCACATTAAAACTTTATCCCACTCTCTCTTTTGCACCAAATGACCAGTGCATTGCCAAAAAAGTGAAATTTGGATTCCTCACAGTGTTCTCAGAACACAATACAATACATAGTCAGCTAAATTTCTATCATGTCATGGCAAAATGGCTCAGTAAAATATAATTAACCATCTATTTATTAGGAAACAATAATTCAAATAATCTGGTTTACAAACTTTAAATTTAGCAACACTCTAGCAATTTTCTTAGTATAAACTACTGATTAAAATGTGTACATGGCTTTCTATCAGATCATATTTCAGAATGGTTTACTTTCCTTACATTTAGACAATACAGAACTTAACAGAAACTACATGTTGGAATAAAGGACATGCTATTGTGTCAAACATGAAAAATGGAAAAATCTTTATTGTGAATTCTTTATTCATAATAGCCATCAGCTTATTGAATTGTTTGACTTACCTCGTTGTGATTTTATGAATTAATGATGTTTTCTTACTATATGTGTTAAATTGTTACCTATATTGTCTTCCTGGGGGGGAAAATAGGATTATTTGTAAGGTTTTTATAAATGTACAATGTATGTATAAATATAAATTGGAATCTGGGATGACTCTCAGTAATCTTAATTCCACCATGGCCACCAGCTGACACATTTTGTACATTTTGCATCTGTGTGCATGTGCGGGTGTACTACATGTCCATTACTGCACTTATTCTCAAGTGGAATTATCACTTCATGTTTTGCACAAGTATTTGAGCTATTCATGTAATGGGAAAAGTTGCCGTAAATATATACATAAAAATCCCTTCATTTGGCATATGTTTTCACATTTAATTTTAAAATACAAATTTTCATTTAGTTTCTACCCTTCTTTTCATTTAGTTTTTAGCCTCTGTTTTATTACATATTTAAAAAGTAAAGGAAATTGCCGAAGCCAGTTTGGCTCAGTGGTAGAGTGTCGGTCTGCAGACTGAAATGTCCCGGGTTCAATTCCAGTCAAGGGCATGTACATTTGTTGCGGGCACATCCCCGGTGGGGGGTGTGCAGGAGGCAGCTGATCGATGTTTCTCTCTCATCGACATTTCTAGCTCTCTATCTCTCTCCCTTCCTCTCTGTAAAAAATCAATAAAAATATATTTATAAAAAAAAAGTAAAGGAAATTGTTCATATGAAGCTAGCATAAATATTGGGTGGGGCAAAAATAGATTTGCAATTATATATGAAACACAGTTTATTCTTGTATTATTATTTTTTAATTATTGTATTAATTTCCATATGAATAACTGTAAACCTACTTTTGCCCCACCCTGTATTTTCTGAATGGTAAACCAAAATATAACAAATGTGGACATCTGTGTATATAATTGAAATAGACATTATGCCTTATGTAAACATCAGGAGTCTGTAATTTAAAAGAATTTCTACACATTTAAGGAAAGGCTATGATGAGTGGTTGGCTCTGTGTGGTCAGATAACTAAACTTTGAATACCAAAAAACATTATTAGCAAATAGGTATCAGTGGATAAATGCTTGGTATTTTAATCCAAATAGGAGTACATATAATGAAAATCTGAAGCAATTATGCAGATAATTTGTCCAAAACTATGCTTATCAACTACATTCATCTTTCTGATGATTTGTCCACATGGTTGCCCCAGCTCACCATTGCCCACGTGAAGATTCTGATGTAGGTTCTGCACACTACTCCCTGGATAAATAAAAATATAAGTGAAATAAGTCATACATAGAAAGAAAAATACTGTTTGTTCCCTCTTATATGTGGAATCTTTTTTAAATTCCTCAAAAAACAAGCTCATAGATACAGAGAACAAGTTGGTAGATACAAGAGGCAGAGGTGGGATGGGAGAAATGGGCCGACTGTCTGGATTTTTTATTATTTTAGTTTAAATATATCAAAAAAATTAAAGAATATAGGAGTGGAAATTCTATAATTTAGATTAAGAATTCATTCCTAAATATCAATTAAATATATAAATCATGCCAGAGTTGCAGGTTTGATTCCCAGTGGGGGGCATGCAGGAGGTAGCTGATCAATGATTATTTCCCATTGATGTTTTTCTCTTCCTCTCCCTTCCTCTCTGGAATCAATAAAAATATATTTAATAAATAAAAGGATTATTAAAAAACACCTATACACAAAAGATTTATAGAATTGGAAAACTAGGAATGGAACTTAAGCAAAAGAAATTTGTGAAAAATACTAAGTAATTTTTGCCTTGAGCAGAGAGAGTATATATGTGTGCAAATAGTGATTTATTACTATATTTAAACTTTCAAGCTCTTTCGAATAAATGCTTTCTTATTTCATATATTGGATTTAGATTTTACCATTTAAAAGATAAAAATCAAGACATTCCTTAATTACTTGACCACTAATTTTTGTTTTCAATAAGTTTATTAAAAGAGTATGTGGAATATTTTTCCTAACTCTTAATTATAAGACAAACCAGTCAGAGATGTAAAAGAACTAACTGGTTTCTGAGAATGTTTTTATGTAGAACTGTTTTCAACTGGAAAACATAGTCTACACAATTCTGGAATGCAAACACAGATTTATAAGTTTCGTTTCCCACTAGAGAAGCTTTATTCTCCTGAGATAGTTAGCTAATGCATTGAGATTTGAAGGTAGATGTGGGAGGTTTCCTTTGACCTTTACATCCAGAAGAGATGAGGCTAGGGGAGGAGTCTCATTGCAAAGGGCCTGAAAATTTATTTGCAGAACTGGCTCCTCTGTCTTCTTTTGAATGAAATCCATTTGCTTACCCAATCTGAGCACAACACTCTTTTTCCTGGGACTGAAAGTTTGACAACTTCTGTCTGAATCATGGGGACTCTTACTTCTCAAGCATGTTTAAGCCAAAGCACAAATTAAGGTGGTGGAAAGGGGACTGGAACATAAAAATAGGGACTAAAAAAGAAGTCTGTTTTCCTTTCACAATGAAGTGCACGTGGAAAATACTCCTACAGGTCGGTGAAGGAATTAGTCACCTAATCATGCATTATCTTGGTCAACTGAAACCTAACTTGTTCAATAAGAAATTCACATAATTTTTTACAGTATTGTTTTATATTAAATACCATGGGACAGGATTGTAAGGATGACAAACTCAGTCAGCAATTGCCTCACAAGGGCTAAGGAAAATTCTACCAGGATATTAGCCAAGGTAAAGGAGCAAATTTACACCGTAAGAGGCACCATTTCCCCTCACCTCCTGAATGAGATTAGCAATCTAAATAAAAAATACAGCCCTAGCATGTTTAGCTCAGTGGACAGAATGTTAGCTCATGGATTGAAGGGTCCAGAGTTCAATTCCTGTTCAGGGCACATGCCTTGGTTGCAGGTTCAATCCCCAGCCCCTGTTGGTATGCATGCAGGAGGCAACCAATTGATGTGTTTCTCTCACATCAGTGTGTCTCTCCCTATCTTTTCCACTCTCTCTAAAAATCAATGGGGGGCGGGGGAGGAATCGGGTGAGGATTAACAACAACAAAAAGTCATATTTCGAGAGGTAACAGCAACAGATAATTTTTAAAGGGTTTATTAAAATAACATTCAGAAGACTGAGTAATTCCTGAACTCTTATTAAAACCACAAAGGGGGGGGGGAGGAATGAGGAACATTTGTAATATGAACAATAAAGATTTATTTTAAAAACACAAAAAAACAATTTATGAGTTTCATAAAAGACTGATATCTGTTAGTGATGATCTGATAATATATACTTAGTCCAGTAGCTGAACAGTTGTTTTTTATTTATTGTATTTTCTAACCGTAAGAGAAAAGCAAAGCCTATATGACACTGTATACACACAAAAAAGTGGTCACCATGGGCCATACTACCAATGAGATGGTAGGTAAGTGTATCTTTTTCTGGTCAAGAGAAAATAAAAGAAATAGCACTCTGCATGCTTCAGTCTTCAAGATGAATTTCCCTAGAAAGAGCCCAATGAAAATGGCCACAATTACAGCAAGAAGGAAAGGAAAAGGCCTGGCAACATCATCTCCGAAGGATGCAGTTGAGGTGGATCCAGGTTCATCCAAGGCTGCTACCCTTCTGAGCCTTAAGCCTTCATCTCAGATGTCTGCTAGCATCATCATTTCTCCCTTAAGTCCTTCACACTCTCCTAGGAGCTTCCCAGTTTCAGTGTCATGAGTGAAACTTTATGGTTTTGGTGTGAGTCCACCTGATTTAGATGCATTCAGAGGCACAGCTTTGCCAGGTCCCATGTCATTCAATGTATCGTTTTCATTGGGCATTTCAAAAATATCTCAATTTAGAATCCAGTAACTCATCAGGTTTTGCCTCTTTCCACACCGCTTCCATATCTGAGATGTTTAGTGGAGCAAAAATTGTTTGCGCCATAAACTTGTATTTATTCTTTTCACTGGGAGCAGAGTCAAAAGGCGGTAGCATTCCTGAAGCAGTCACAGTCACCCCGGGTCAGGAATCCCACTCTTGGGCCTCACCAGCACTGAAAAGGTGCTATAGTCTTCACTTGGAAGCATACTTTTCTATATGATGGATTTCACAACTTAAGATTTGTAGTGACTACATTTGTGAATTGGAGGTCTGTGGGAGAGGCGAGGGGCAGGATCTGCTCCTGCTTCACCATGGCCCCAGAGGCGGAGGCAGACACTATCAGTGCCCAGCTGGATGGCGATGGGGACCGCGGCAGCGGCAGCGGCAGCGCAGCTGAACTCTGAGGAGGCCAGTCCATGGCTCCAGAACCCAGACGCTTGCAGCTATGTCGCTGAGTCAGCAGCTCCAGATCCAATCTCACAGCTGACTCAACTACACACTAGCTGCCGAGGCCACAACACTGCAGCCCTCTGTGCCCCACCTGACTGTGTGCAGCCAGGAGCCCCTAGCCAAAATTCACCTAATTTTTGTGAGTTAAATTGCCTTAAATTTTCTCTTTCTTCCCCTTTCCTCCCCCCATATTCTCTAGAGAGAATTTGAGAGTCCTGTTATCTCTAGTACCTACAGTTCATCTTTGTAGTTAAGGTACTATTTAGAATTATTAAAAAGTTAATGTGCCTTCATAAGTAGCTACTAGCTTAAAAGAATTAATGTTATTCTTGAAACACCTACTTTATTCCTCAAGGAATAACTTAAGCACTGGGAAGAACACAGTCCAATCTTTTGAGAAACATTGTTAAGACAAAAAAGACTCAAAACGCAAGTCAATACAGATCTTAAGCTCCTATGGAAAGTAGTAATGGCATCTCACAACTTCTGGGCGGATTTTTTGTTTGTTTAGGGTTTTTTTTACTTTTTTTTACAACTTTATCAAGTTGTAAAAATTAATTTTTTACATCTTGATAAAAGAATTCATTTATCCAATAAGCAGTCTTCCAAGATATTTTGCTTTGGGGAAAATTATACTGGGTATCTTTACAAGACCCATCGTTCATCCAATCAATTTAGCAGTAATCTTTCTCAATCTGTTCCTGCTGGAACCCTCCCCAGTGTCCCTGGAGGCCTATTGTAGGAGCACTGTTAGTAAACAGTTATGGCTGTCTCAGCAGAAGGTGATTCCTCCAGTCAATATAGCTCATGTCAGCAGCTCCTTAGAATGAACCACACCACTGCTCCCCCTGTACCCACTCCGCAGTCTCTGTCAGTTCCCATAAACAACCGCAAAACTTGTAAGCTAATTGTTAATTTTACTTCCAACTTCTAATTCTTTATTAAAATGTTTTTAGGAATTTATAGTTCATGTTGTGTTAGCTTGGTTTTGTTTGGGGGATTTTTTTTTTTTTAACTTCGCTATCTGGGTTTTAGCAGCTTTTAAGAAAAGAAACAAAGAGGTTTATATAATATAGAGCTAATATGCTAATTAGACCAAACAGCCAAACAACCTTCCAGACGACCTTTCAGATGACCTTTTGGATGAAGCAGGGCTGCCAAGGCCAGCTGAGGCTGGGAGGGGCTGCGAGGGGCTGGGAGGGCTGGCTGGGGCTGCAAGGACCAGACCGAGTCCCTTGCACAAATTTTGTGCATCAGGCCTCCCATAGAAAATCAGAGCTCAGCAATGAGCTGACTGTATTTTGTTTATTAAACATGATTACTGGCTTCTAGTGATACATGTTAAGCATGTCATTAGGTAAGCATATGATTCTTGAAGGTCCTGAGTTTGTTCTGCTTCTTTATGCTACATATATTATAACACTGAGACAAATGTCTATTAATATTTTATAAATGAGCTTTGTTCAAGTATTATAAATGTGTAGTGTCATATTTAGTGTAAAGAACACAACAAAAGACCTACCCTTTTAGAAAAAAAATTAATATAAAGCATATCTATATATATAGCTATAGACACTATGCTGTATATTAGATATCCAGAACTTATTCATCTTTGGTACTCAAAACTTTATGCCCTTTGAACATCACCTCCTCATTATCCCCTCTGCCCAACCACTGGCAATCAACATAATACTCTTTGTTTCTATGGATTTGACTGTTTTAGATTCCACACATAATTAAAACAATACAGCATTTGTCTTTCTGTCTCTGGCTTGTTTTACTTAGCATAATGTCCAGGTTCATCCATGTTGTTGCAAATGCCAGGATTTCCTCTTTTTTAAGACTGAATAATGGTATTATATGTATGTACCACATTTTCCTTATCTATTTAATCATGAATAGACACTTAGGTTACTTTTATATCTTAGCTATTGTGAATAATGCTTGAGTGAATATGCAAATGCAAGTGTCTCTTTGAGATCCTGATTTCAACTCCCATGGATAATACCTTGATGATATGGTAGTTCTATTTTTAATTTTAATTTATGGTAGCTCTATTTAACCTCAATACTGTTTTCCGTAATTCTTTACCAATTTACATTCTCATCAACAGTATATAAGGGTTCCCTTCTCTCCACATTTTTGTCAACAATCATCTTTTGATTTTTTAATAAGTGTTATCCTACTATCTCATTATAGTTTTGATTTGCATTTTCCTGATGAAAAAATGATATTGAGTACCTTTTCATATACCTTTTGTTTATTGTATGTCTTCTTTGAAAACATAATTATTCAGGTTCTTTGCTCGCTTTCTAATTGGGTTATCAGTACTTTTGCTATTGAGTTGTAGGAGTTCCTTTTATATTTTGGATATTAACACCTTATCAGATACAATATGGTTTGAAAGTATTTTGTCCCATTCCATAGGTTGCTTTTTTATTTTGATGATTTTTTTTTTTGCTATGGAGAAGCTCTTTAGCTTGAAATAACCTCAATTATCTTGCTTTTATTACTGTTTAACCCCAAACTGAAAAATTGAGATATATTTCCTAATGAGAAATATGTATAACCTCTAACAAAATACAAACTAATGAAAAAAGCAACTCAAATATTACCTTTCAAAGTTTTATTAGTTTTGCTTATTGTTATATTTAATCTTTAAAATTTAAGAAATAAAAGACCTCTTATTAGCAGTTTAGATAGTATCACAGAGTGACAGATCACTGTATCATCACTCAGAATAGGGCCAGTCTTGCTGTCACTATTCAACTCTAAACACATTATTTATGTTCTTTCTGACCCTCAGTTTGTTCACCTCTAAAATAATAATATTAAGTTGAAAAATGTCTAAGCACTATAAATTTCTCAAAGAAGTAACAATGATAAAATATATCTTCTTAATTATATCACATTTTGATAATCCTACAAATAATGCTATATCTAGCACTGTTGATGTCAAAATAAGACCTTGTTAATAGTTAGAAAATTGTATTGAAGTAGAGAAATAATCTGAAAAATAATTTTTAAATCTTTTTTTTTTTCCCTTCCAATAAGAACAAATTTGGGGACCTGATTTTTCTGAAAACTAACCACTATTTTTCAGTTCACTTGCCTATGTTAACAGTCAGTTCTCATTGAAAATACCAGAGAAATAGTCTAATATCAATCTTCTCAGATAATTTTAGATTCTTAAAGAAAGAAAAAATTATTTTTTTAAAAAAAGAGGTGATGAGAGTTGAAGGTGATGTGATTAAATATATCCCCTGCCCAATCAATTAAACCCATTCACATATTTAACAAGAATAAAAAAATATTTGCCTACATCTTTATAGTTCTAACTTCTGTCCTCTTGTCTACATTCTGAACTTTTATTAAATCTAAGCTCTAAAACTCTGACATGGTAACTAATAATATTTTAAGAACTGAGGTATTAAAGTATAAAAATTTATTTTTATGAAGTCATCTTCTGTAAAGGTTGTCTATATACTTTTTCATTCATTTGCTGAGAACTTTAAATTCCACTTGACGGAAAAAAGCTACCACAATAATACACTGATGTAGCAATGAGATTTTAGTATCTGATGTTTAGAATATGAAAGTAGAAGCCATGTTGATGAAAAAAATCTTGCAGGAAAGCAAATATAATGAAAAATCTTAATTAAAATGGCCAAAGTCTTAAGCCATACGATAGTTAACATCAGAGTAAACAGAATCATATATTTTGGAGGGAGGGGAAGAGAAAGAGGAGACAGTTGCCAGATTATACGGGAGATTTTGGAAATAACTCCTTTGACAGACACTTTTTAAAGACTTAATTCATCATTCTATGATTTGTTGGGGATCTTTTTCTCTAGTTGCTGTACTATTTGTCCTGAATTAGACTACAATTAATTGGATGCACTCTATATATCTGCACAGATTCAACAAATGTACATATACATGTTGCTTTTGTACTTGGATTCACAGTTGTGTATAGTTTTGTATTTGACTATGTTTTTGGAATTGTGCTAGAGGTTTTTTGTATAATTTAAATTGTTTGAAACAGAAAAAAATCCTTATGTTGAACCCATAAGTCTTTATTGGGGAAGACTTCTTAAAAAGGCTAACATATTTTTTAAGTCGCACCATTGTCTATACATATGCATTTGCCTTTTACAGTGGTACTGTGTCTTGCATTTTGAGGTACATTTTAGAATAAAGTTTCATTTTGCAAACAACATTTTGATAAACTATGCTGAATTTCTGAAGTTATAGTTGTTTAGTAAAACAAACTGTAAGGATGAAATTAATTTCAGATTGACTATAAAAATAAGAGTATAATAATAATAACATAAAATATAATAATAAAATAGTACAATATACCTAGAAAAGTATAATCATGATCTCAAGCATTAGGTTGGCTCTGCAGTCAGATTTCTCAGATTCAATTCTAATTTGGACAAGGTACTTGTCCAAAGTCACATAGTGGAAAATAATGGTAGAACCAGGAATTGAATCTGAGAAACAAGTTTGGGCTTATTTTCTCAAATATAAAATGAAAACCATTAATAGTACCTATACCAATCCTGTGACAATTACATGAAATGATGCATGTAAATCACTTTATATAATGCCTGGTACACATAACAATAAATGTTGCTGTAATTACTAATAATAACAAAATAATGAATCTATTTTGATTGGAAAGATTACAAGGAAAACAATTCTTAGATTGATTCTATTATGTGAGTAAAAATTTAGTGTTTATTTTAAAATGCCAAAATATACATCATATTTTTCTTAAAACAAACTGTTAAGTTTCTTTTTCCAATTTGAAAAATATTAAAGTTTTGCTCTATTTCAGTCAACAAGGTACACTGGCTGACTAAAAACTTGAAACTTTAAGTATTCTACTGCATACCAAATTATTTCCCAGGAGTACTGTCTTCCTTTTCTTCATGTTCTATTTCCTGACTCAGGAGATACTTGGAAATTAGGACAGTATTTGTAATGGTGGTGCATAGCAGCTGGGTAAAATTCTCATCCAAACAGCACCAGCCCATCAACAGAACAGATATGTGTAATAATAAATTGAGTTGAGTTTTCTATTTTGCCAACTTCCTATTTTGTTATTATAAATGTATTTTTTTTTTTTTTGGATGGGAGGACAGAATAGAGTTTATTTAACAATTTGCTCACGTACTTATAATCTTAAATATTTAGATGTGTGTGTGGGCCTCCATTTGGACTTTTGCTCTAAGATCCACAATTTTTAGGGACAGGCTTGCAATGAAGAACATATTCTCTTTATTGAATATGTCCTCCGCTGGATCCTATACTGCATAATAGATTACCCCAAACTCAGAGGAGAAGGTCACAGCAGGTTATTGTACAGCTGTGTTTAGCTGTGGAAACCTAAAACTCTTGGCCACTGGGTTGATTTGATCCCCCACAGGATTCTTCCTCCTAATCAAATCTGTCTACAAGTGGGATATCCCCTGGAAAAAGATTCCGCAAAGATTTGCATGCTGAAGTATTTGTTTTAAATATTTTTTTATTTATTTATGACAGGAAGGAAGAGAGAGAGAAAGAGAGAGAGAAATATAGATGAGAGAGAAATCTTGATGGGCTACCTCCTGCACACCCCCTACTGTAGATTGAGCATGCAAACCAGATATGTGTCCTGACCAGGAATCACAACAGGGAACTCCTGCCCCAGCCGGTTTGGCTCAGTGGATAGAGCATTGCTCCTATGAACTGAAGGGTCCCGGTTTGATTCTGGTCAAGGACATGTACCTTGGTTGCAGGCTCAATCTCCAGCCCTGATCAGGGTGTGTGTGGGAGGCAACCAATCAACCAATCGATATGTCTCTCTCATATCGATGTTTCTCTCTGTATCTCCCCCTCCCTTCCATTTTCTCTAAAAATCAATGGAAAAATATCCTCAGGTGAGGATTAACAAAACAAAACAAAAGACATTTGTCTTTATTAGTTCCGACATTTTTCTGACCTACAAAATACGGCCATCTAATGTAAAGTTATTTTTAATTAAATATAAATATTGTTAAAATGTATTAAGGGAATCAATCACACAGCAGAAAATAATTCTTTTTAAAAAATATATCTTTATTTCAGAGAGGAAGAGTGAGGAAAAGAGAGAGAGAAACATCAATGATAAGGAAGAGTCATTTATCATCTGCCTCCTAGGTGCCCCCCACAACCAGGCATATGTCCTTATCAGGAATCAAACCGCAACCTCTTGGTTCATATAATGCTCAACCACTGAACCATAGTCTTCCCATGCCTTATATGAGTCATTGGTAATTTTTAAAATGTACCGGTATCTAGCTTCTATTCTCCATTCCTAATTAGAACTCACTTTCTTTTTAAGGAATAAGTTCTCTCCCTCTGTGTTTAATCTTAGAAGATAATGCCAGCCACCTATCTCATCTCTGCTGAAACTGAGAGGAACAGATCTCAGCCCTCCCTGTGTCCTTCCCTTCCCCGGCCCTAGGGTCATGGGTGGACGTATTATTTAAGCTCAGCCAAGTAGATGCTCTCTCCCAGGACTTTCCATCTTGACCAAGTTCCACGAGGAAGGGGGGAGCAGGGACTGGACCATACCAGAATCTTCATAAGCAACTTTTGCTGTGCTCCCCAGCCTGCAGCATAATCTTTGCTCCTTCCCACTGCCTGCCTTTTCATATCCAGTCAATTCTGGGAGCCCTAAAGCAGTACTCTTTGCTTAGGATGCTTGGGTCCTGCTGCTTAATTGACAGAGTGATGAAGACTGTCTGGGGATGGCCAGGTGGAGGAGAGCCTCCCCTCTGAATCCACAGGGTACTGTGTACTGTACCTTTTCTACCCCCTTCCCTCAGCACACTCCTGGTTTGTTCATCTGTCCTCCCCACCAGACTAAGAGTTCCCGGAGAACAGGAGCCCTCCCTTATGCTTAGCCCAGGGTCTGGTCAACACAGGATTAGACTTGCAAAACAATCTGTGTTGAATAATTAGATTAATTAATCTTTTTGAAGAAAAAAATCATGCTTGTATTAAACAATTATAAAATTAAGACAGGATATTATGCTCAATCATAAAGGCTTTTTACAAAATGTCAAACTGTCAGAAAGAATGCTTTTAGGCTGTTTTATGAGGAGTTATTGCGCATTCTTTGAGGATCTATATACCTGTCAGAACTAATCTTGTTTCATCCCTAGAATGTAATCTGACGGTCTCTTCAGGGCAGATTGATGCTTTCTATTGGGGATAAATATTACCCATTTGTCACCAGGAAATTCCTCATCCTGAATCAAATTCCCCAGATTCCTTGTAGCTTGCCAGCACCACTCCCGGGAACCACACCCTGGCTCAGTGTCCCTCGGAGTACAGCACTGCTCTGTGGGTGCCCACCTGCTGCTCTGCCATGTGAGACCTGTGCCCTTCACTCACATAAAGCGCAGGCTCGGCCTCGCTGCAGGTCATGGCCAAGTCTAGTACCTCTGTGGGTGGGCACGCTTGTGAATAAAATAAGAAACCATGGATCCATAGAAATAAAAATAAATGAATAAACAAATCAAAAAATTTATTAAGGAATGGATATTTACATAATTCCCAATGAACCTCCACACAAAATGTTTCTTAACTACGAATAGGGCAATTTCCAGGAGAAAAACTTGGAGACACCATTTTAATGAAATGACCAAAATGAACATCATCAAAAACGGGACATTTCACACTGTGCACCACTAGGTAAGATGCACAGCATCATCCTTAACATCCCTGCCGGAGATGCATAAACTTAATCTAGCTATGATAAGATAGCAGGCAAACCCAAGCTGAGAAATAGCTGGCCTGTAACCTTCAAAGGGGCAAGGTTATGAAAATGAAAACTGGTTCCAGATTGACAAAAACAGAGGTCGGGAAGGGAAGAAAGAAAGAAAGAGAAAACAGAAGGGAAAAACTACAAACCAAAATCAAAAATGCAAATATAAAAAATCCTTGACATGGGCTATGATCTAGCATTCCCTTACAGTACTTCTTTTATGAATTGCGTATGAAAGTCTTTCTACATGAAATACTTTAAATTTCCTAACCCTCTGCCTGGGATTCGCCTCCTAAAATGAGAAGGCTCCCAGCGGCCTCTGATGTGCAGAGCAGTGAAGGACCCAGGCTCTCGGTGCCTTGCCTGCATCCCTCCAGCGCTCACCATCCCAGCATCCATCACCAGCTGACAGCGTCCTAATGTCCTACTGAGGCGAAGCTCTGCCTCAGAGCCCGTTTCCCGTCCCAGATAAACTGCTTGCTCTCCGATTCGTGTTGGAGGGTTTGTTTCTGGCAGAAGCACTTTGTTCTCTTTTCTTATACTTCATCCTTCTTGCTCTCAGTTTCCCCAAAGCCGGATCACTACCTTGCAGTGGGACTCGAGGCAAACACTTTGTTTTCCTTCTCCAGAATGAGGTCAGACTGTCCGGCTTCCTTTCCACTCCAACATTCTGAAGATGTTCTCATTATCATACTTGCCACACACGTCCCAATCAGCTTTCCTGCGTCGTGCATGACCTTTAAAAATCAAGCTGGCTTCACATTCTGCTCATCTTCAAAAGATGTCTCTAAACAGAAATAGAAAATGGAAGCCTTTCCTTCAAACATAATAGCAAAAATGACATTTTCATTGTGCACGGGAAAAAGAGACCATTCAGAAGACATAAGAATGGTGGTTGTAGGCTGAGGCTATTAAAATGAAAATCAGTGTGAAACCAACAAAAGATATGAAACCATAGTCAAAAGACATGTAAATAGGAGATAATACATATGGGAAAACACAATAGTGAGTTTGTGTACTGTGTCTGCTTTTTTATCAAACATCCCTAACATACAGATGCAGATACAAGCTGTCCCCTTCCAGATAATCACTTTGGAAAGCCAACTTCTCACACCTGTGCTTAAAAAATTTTTTTTAATTCCTCAAGTTTAACAGAAACCAAGTATATGAGCATATATGTAATACTGCCACTTTGTCAGTGGTTTTTAAACCCAAATAATACAACTCAACCTAAACACAAATTCTATTTTCAGTAACTTAATAAATTTCCTAAAATATTAATAAATGAAATTCATGCATGGAACCATCAGTTATTGGTGTATAACTCTCTAATCACAGTGACATACAGTAAGTAATGTCTCCTTCCCGAGTCTTAGGTCTGCTCGGTGGTTCAGCTTCAGGCTGGAAATCTGCAGGTTGGCTAGAATCGCTCTGCAAAATGGGAACTCAGCCTGGCACCCAGATGCTGAAGGGCTATTTAGGCACATAATCTCCTCATGGCAGAGGTCAGACATTCCCAAGAACATGTAGTGCCTGGAAGGGCTTGGCTTGGAACTGATACATTTTTACTTCCCCACTCTCCATTCCAAAGCAAGTTACGTGGCCAAGCACAACCTGCTTAAATGCCTCCCATGGAGTTCACAGAAAATGGAGTCGATATTCACTGAACAATAATCTAATCTGCCAAAATAGTATTAAGAACTCTAATGGTGTTTTCCAAAGAGGAGGGTCAAAAGAGATTGGAATAATAACATTGTCATTGAAATAATTATATAACTGCATGAGAGGGCCATATTGGCAGCCTAAACTTTCATTTGTTTGCTTAGAAAGGTTATTTTTGTGCTTTTTATAAAAGACAAACTTCATACTTGCCTAACTGACTGCATCTAATTCTTATGCTGATATGGGATGGAAACCTACTCAGAGAGGATTCTGAAGATGATCAAGTTTTTTTTCGTTGGAAAAAAAAAATCTTTAACAGGTCAAGGAAACTTAAGACTCTCCATTCTGATATCTCCAGGCAGGGGCTTGGCAGGCCACCTACACAAGGGGTGAAAAAGCACAACCATCCGCTGGGGTCCGTTAGCTTTTGTGGTCAGCTGCTTTGGACAGTCAGCTGCTCCTCTTCAGTCAGCTGCATGCCTGGCGTGTTGCTTCAGCTCTCTGGGCATTTATGTCTCTTCACTCATAAATGCTCTCCCAGGGGCAGCGGCTCCTAACAATATGACATCCGTGAACCATACTGTACGCTGGTGGTTTTCTGATGTCACCCCTTCCTTAATGCGAACTGCTTTGTACAGCCAGTGACTCCCGCTCTAGGAAAAATGTAGTAGCTTTTATGTGCTAAAGGCTGAGAATGAACACTCTCATCTAATGTTCTAGATTTTGTCTTCCATGAAGAAGATTCTCTTGGGATTTGCTGGTATCATAAATTCTCTAGATTAAAACCAAAAGGTTGCCTTAGTTTGTTAAGTGACTCTGATGTGTCTGCAAAACTCAGGACGTTTGTTTGTTGTTCGTTTAGCAGCAGGGGTAATTTTATAACAAAATGATCGATCAACAACAAAGGGTTATTTGGAACCATTATAATGTTCTTTATTACCCACAAATGAGTGAGATCATGTGGTGTTTTTCTTTCACTGCCTGGCTTATTTCACTCAGCATAATCAATTCTTAACTCTTCATCACCTGTCGGATTCTTCAGGCCTCACTATTTACTCACCCCGTAAACAGGCAGGCAGGTGCGGTGAGTTTCCTACACTATCCCATCTAATCCTCTGCGCCCCTCTGCGCTGAGCACTGCTTTCCTCCCTTTCGGGTGGGAAAGCCAGGCTCTCCGTGGCTTTGCCAACCTAGTTTGCCCCCGGATTTAACTTCTGAAGCAGGAGAGAGCTCGCCTTCGCCCTCCTCCCGATGTTGGGGCGGTATTCCTGGCACCTGAACCTCGTTTTCCCGAGCGCCCGGCGCCGGGCGGGCAGGGAGCGGGCCGGGGGCCAGGGCGCGGTGCCCGGGTGCCCTTTGGTCCGGGCGGCCCGGCGCTGGCCAGGCGCGCGGCGGCGGAGGGGCCTCTCTCCCCTCCTCTGTCTCCCCCGGGGACTGATGGAGCGGCCGGCGCCCCGCGAGGTGCACAGGAGCCAGGCCCTCCAGCCGGCGCCCCGCGAGGTGCACAGGAGCCAGGCCATCCAGCCGGCGCCCCGCGAGGTGCACATGAGCCAGGCCATCCAGCCGGCGCACGCCAACGCCCGTGGCGAGCTGAGCGCCGGGCAGCTGCTCAAGTGGATCGACACCACCGCCTGCCTGGCAGGTAGGGCGCGGCGGCCGGGCGGGCGGGAAGGGGTCCAGAATGGGGGACGGTGGGGTTGTCCGGGCCGGAAGGTAAGGGGAGTGGGGGAAGGGGGAGCTCAGGGTACAGGGGAGGGTCCTGGATGGCGGGGTGTCTGGGAACTAGGAGGCGGGCTGGGGTGTGAGGGTGCGGATGGCGGGATGCAGGGTGGCAGGACTAGGGAGGATCCTGGATGACCCATGGGGGGGGGGGGCGGTGCGGGAGCCCCCGTCTGGCTCCCCAGCCGCCCCAAGACCAGGTGTGAGTGAGGAGAGAGGGATGTTTTGACTTGTGAGCCCTGAGCAGCCAGGACCATCATGATTAATTAAGCCAGTTCATCCAACGCTGGGAATGACCTAGGCCAGTGTTTCCCAAACTTCTCTCGTGATGAGAATCACCTGGTGGAGTTGTTAAACTACAGATTCCTGAATCCCAACTAAGCTTAGAGCACTAGTTAAGTATACAATTAAGTATACAATTTTACCTATATGCTCCCAAAAATTCTAGTTTAGCACTTCTTAGTTGGGATTCAGGAATCTGTAGTTTAACAACTCCGCCAGGTGATTCTCATCATGAGAGAAGTTTGGGAAACACTGCCCTAGGCCAGTAGTTCTCAAACAGTTTAGTCTTAGGACTCCTGTACCGCCCGGTATAAATGAGGACCCCAGAAAGCTTCTGTTTAGGTGGGTTATTTTTATCCATATTCAGCTTATTCGAAAGTTTTAAAAATTGAATTCATTGAAAAGGAACAGGAACGAATCCATTACATATTTTTTTATTGAAAAAAAAAGAACTATATTTTCAACAGTCACAACAGTCACAACTGCTTAAAGGAGTGGTATTGGTTATGTTTCTGCACATCGCTTTGCTGTCTGGTGAAAGAGGATTACTCGCTTCTCAGGCCTGTTTCTGCCATCCGCTTGTGGCCTCTGCTCCGTCCTCTGGGCCTGACTTTCCTTTTGCCCTTATATTCTTCTCTTGGCCCCTCCCATGCGTTACATTTCAGCTTAGATGTCACTTCCTTAGAGAAGTCTTCCAACCACGTTGACATATGTACCCACTGGTCAACTTTATCTATCGCAATGCCCTTCCCAACTTAAACCACTGAGGTAAGAAATGTCCAAACCTGCGGTGGAGAATACGTATTTGTAAGACTTTATTTGAGCCAAACTTTCTAGGCCAAAATTTCTTCATTTGTAAAATGGAACTAATAATTGTACCAGCCTCATGCAATGGGCATGCTTAACTTCTTAGCTCAGGGCCTGGCCAATAATAAATGCTTAACAAATGCTATTACCATAGTTCTTTGCTTCTTAGTCCCTAGTGCAATCTAGTATGGTGCTACAGATACTTAATAGATACCTGATATATACAATAAAAATTGTCTTTTATTAGTTATTGCACTTTGATTATCATTTAAATCATTCAAAATTGGTAACATGTTGATGTACATGATAACACTTTATTAGCAAGAATAGTTTCATAAGCTCAACACCCATTCCCTTGTGTCAGGTAGTGAGAATGAGTGTTATTAGTCAATGTTTTGCAGAATATATCTGCAAGGGCCCATTAGTTTTCTGGAAATCTTAAAGCACTAAAAGGTCAATGACGGTGGCTGGCCCTCTGCCACTGAATAGACTTGGAAAAAGATGGGACTGATTCAGATAAGTCTCTGGGAACTTGACAAAAGTCTGATACACTGAATTAAATTGATGCCACAGTAAGTAGAGGGTGAGCAAAAGTAGGTTTCCAGTTGTGACTATGTAAAACACAGATTATCCTTACGTTATTCTTTATTAATGATTGCAGTATTTATTTGTGTTACCACTGTAAGTCTACTTTTGCTCGCCCTGTGTTTATACTCTGATGTTTTTATGTATTCTTCCTCTCACTAAATTGTATAGGTGGGAAGCTCATCCTCCCCTCTCCATCACTGAGTTCTGCTGTGTTAGTTTTCATGTTATGTTCATGTTTAGAAGAACAGTTATTTTCCAACTAGTAAAAACGGAATGTCCAGTTTTACACAGAATTGAATCATAGGGAGGAGTGTTTTAAATACTTAGATTTTCTTACTGCTTATACACTGCAGTTAAAGTAACCCACAAAGCATACAAATTCAGTGTAATTCACTGTTTTCATAATGTGGCACCAGGAGTGAAGTCCCCAAAATGGGGTTAAAAGTTCTTAAAGAGCCTATGCATTCTGTTTGGGTTTTAAGTGACTGTTCCTCAAAGTCAAATTCTGGCAGAAGCACATGTCCAAAATGTTCCCAAAGAGAATGAAATCTGATATTTTTGTGTAAAGTGAAACCAACAATTAAACTCTCTCAACAAATTAAATGCAGACATAGAACATCAAAATCACTGGAGTTCCTCCCTAATATCGCTCCACCCTCGTCAGTCCTCTCCTCCTGCAATATAGTTAATGCACAGCGAGTTTGGTGTGAACCTACTAGTAAAAAATAACAAACATTCACTAAATACCTACTGTGTGTCTCTGGTGTCCAGAGAAGTTCCTCTGTGATTTGGGGTGTGCTCTCAAGGTTTCCCATACCTCAGTGCTTACGCTGGCTAAGTGGCTTAACTACCTTTAGCTGCTGGTCGTGTGGGATAATGGATACAGCTTTGATGCTTTGTGTTGAAAACCAAAGGAAGGTAGTACCTAGCAAAACTTTCGAAGCTGGCACCAAGTTACTAAAATTGCTATTTGAATAACTTGATATGCTGAGTCCTGGTATTGAATTTTAAATCAAAGAAGGAACTACACTAACTTTAATGCAGCGGAAATATAACTTCCACAGCAAAGGAGCGGCTCTGATTCAGACAATCCAGAGTGTGGGCACAGGAGTCTTATACTGAATGAGAGGATGGGTTACTAAAATAAATCCACTTGAATTGTACTCCTTTTCCCCTAGGCTGAACTATTCAAACATTACTAATGCAGCCCATTTTTGCCTTTTTTTTTTTTTTTTTTTTTAAAGCTGAGAAACATGCTGGGGTTTCCTGTGTCACAGCCTCAGTGGATGACATTCAGTTTGAGGAGACAGCTAGGTAAGGGGAACTGCTCTTCCATGCCCTTCTCCTGAGTGTATAGGTTCATTGAAAACATGTAAGCTTCATTGTGTTAAGTCAGTAACCAATTTCTTAACAAAATAAATAACCTCTGACCCAATGTAAGTCAGTAAAAAAATTGCAGGACCTACTTTTAATAAACTTTTCTTAACTGTAAATTCAGTCCTGATTTTGTTGAGAAATAGCTGCTTGCATTATGTATTTATATGCATTCTGGTCTAAGGCATAGCAGGGTTTCTTAAAGCTGATTCCTAATGGCTCCTTCTTCTACTAGGAGAATGATTAATGATAATAAGTATCTCTGTGATGGTGAATGGCATCATTAGGTTGTTGGGTAAACATTAATTTATCTGAGTAAAGATGTTTAATTATGAAAAACATTTTATGTATGGGAGTGTGTGTGTGCTTACCATATCTTAATGTAGAAAATTTCAAGATATACAAATATTCAAACATACACAAAAGATGAGAGAATAGTTCCATGTATCCCCAAAGACCCTTCACCTACCAGTAACTATGACAACGATCAACTCATGGACACTCTGGTTTTATCAATTCCCCTCTAGATTCCCACACACCTGGACTATTTTGATATAATTCCAAGGGATCATCTGTAAAAATTAAGAATCACTGCAAATTCACACTTATTTGGAAATAAAGCACCATTATTAAATTTGGCAATGCCAACATACATTGTAATAAAATACCTATTACATACTTTCCATCCTACAATCTGTAACTTAGGCTTAACTAGTAACCTCATCATTGAAATGTTTTTGCCATTTTGTGTTTGCATTATCAGTATATATTTCTAAAAGAGAAGGCTCTTTTAGAGAACATGTAATAATAATTACTATACCATTAACAGAAATGGTCATTTCCAATGGTCTCAAATTGTTTTTAATTTAAACAATTCATTTATTGAATCAGGATCCAATATGGTTGATATGTCTTTTAACTTATAACTTTACCTTTGTTCGTTTCACTTGCAATTTATTTTGTAAACACACCTGGTCATTTATCTTAAAGAATTTACCACATCTTGCATTTTCTCATTGTATTCCTGTTCAGCATGTATTTCTTATAAACTGATAGTTACGCCTAAAAATTGACCTGACATTTTGGTAAAACCAGTTCCTGTCAAGAGCATATACTGTCTAATGACCATTATTTAGAACCATTATTTTATTAGATATTGTTAAAATAGTAGTATGCTAATTTTATGTGTTTTTTTTTTCCACTTATCTTCTGAAATATTTGTATAGAGAGACCCTTTATCTTCTTGATTACTTGGCTACCCTGAAGTAAAGTTTGTCCAGGAAAAATAGACTTAATTCTTTCTCTTTATACTATAGTCCCTGTGCACATTCATGCACCCTTTAACAGTCCGGGAGCCCTCGGGGATGTCAGACACCGTTAGTGTCCCACCACCTCCACTACACTCTCTCTCTCACCAGCCATCAGCCCAGCTTGTGTCTGAGCAGTGATTCCTCCTGTGGGAGCACACTGACCACCAGGGGACAGCTCCTGCGTTGGGTATCTGTCCCCTGGTGGTCATAGTGATTGGTCATCTGTCACTCAGTCAATTTGCATAGTACCCTTTTATTATATAGGATAGTATCAATAGGAGCCCATGATTTTTAACATAATTGATGCATTTCAATTCTGATATTATTATTCTTATGGATGCTCACAATGCCCTGTGACATTGTGGACAGTGGAAACTTCTTCAGTTTGGCTCTGAATTTTGGACATAACCCCAAAGTTAGAATTGTTTAATAACTCCTTTGCTTTCTGACATGACAAGATGGGTTCATTTTATACATTTCCTCACACAAACTCAGAATCAGAAATTTCTTCAAAAGAAATTATAAGTAGAGATCACAATTTGGGCAGGAAACATTCTCATCAATATAGAGTTGGTCATTATGTTTAGGCCTTTTCAGTGAACAGAACTAGGAATTATGTTTTTTTAAAAGAGTTTATACTAATAACTCTAATCAATTAGGATTATATGGTTCTACTTAATTTCTTTCATTTTATGTTTGTATAATCTTGGTTTGGTGGGTTGGTGTGTGTGTGTGTGTGTGTGTGTGTGTGTGTGTGTTTTGTCATCTAAGGATGATCTTTAGACAGAGTGGAAGGGAGGGAAAGAGACAGAGAGAAAAGCAGAGAAACATCATTCAAGAGAAACACATTGATTGGTTGCCTCCCATGCACATCCCAACCTGGGCCAGGAACCTGTAACCCACTTATGTGCTCTTGACAGGGAATCAAACCCATGACCCTCCAGGGCATGGGCTGACACTCTAATCATTGAGTCACACCAGCCACGGCTAGTCTTGGAGTTGTTTTGTTGTTGTTTTGTTTTGTTTTATGTGAAATTCCTTGATCCTTAAAGTCATAAGCAGAATTTACAAGAAAAAGGAAGAGAACGGGTTATTTGTTTCTGGTCTGGGATAGTTCTCTAGGAGCACGGGGTAGCCGTCACCAGTTTTTAAACCCTAAGTAGTCTTATCCAATGAGATGCCTAGTTCATCTCTCCAACCTAACTGCTTACATTTATCTATTTGGCATTTATTTATTTATATACAAACAAAATTAAGTTAAATAGAACCAGATGCATTGACTAATCTCACATACTAAGTACAAAATATTGATATGTATTTTTATCAGCAAAATTATAAATTAAAGCGGATTCAAACTTATTTGGGAATAGATGAAAGCACCTATTATTACATTTAGGAATGCCAGTGGTACAGTGTAATGCCATGTTCTTTCCAATCCTAAATTCTGTAACTTATGCTTAACTAATAACCTCATCATTGAAATATGGTTTTGCCAATTTGCATTTGTATTATCAAAAAGGATTTGTGGTCACTTAGTTGATAAAAAGTGAACTCGTATTTTTTATATGCCACCTGCACTATAAAAAAAGAAAATTAAAAGCAATATATAGGGAACCATATAATTGAATTGTAAGCCATATTAGATATTTTTTAAATTCACAAATATGTATTGCTTATATGAAAAGTACTACTTGTGCTCAATAGGATATGCGAATGATAATGGCACAGTTCCGGAGTATGGCAGTTGTTCAGTCTGGTGAGAGTCAGATAAATACATAATCATCAGAATAGAAAGTATAATAGGTAGATGCCCAGGATGAGATATAAACTCAGTTCTTTGGGGTAGTTAAAAAGTGCACTTTGACTGGGAAATCAGCGGAGTATCATGACAGAGGTAGCATTAAATGTAGGCCTCAAATGACATATAGATTATCATCAATAATAATGTGGAGTAAATGGATCACCTTGCAGCACGGAGGGCTCCTGTAAACTTAGTAAAGCTGATCAGTTTTAAGGCCAGCTTGTTTGTATAGTTTATTTACTTAGTTGTTAACTAATATTTTAAAATAAATATCAATTGCATTGGTTGCGTTGATGTGTTTGTTTTGGTTTCTCTTAAGAAAACAGCTGCCATATTGTCAAAGTATCTGTTGCAGATTTGGAAGTCGTTTTGCACACAATCTTTGCCAAGGCCCTTTGCTGTTTAAATAGAGATAGTTGGCTAACGTATGTGTGGTTCACAGTGATTGACATCTGTCTTTAGTGCAGTCTTTTCTATGTTATCATTAACCTGAATTTTTCACGCACAAACATTATGAGTGTGATAAGGTGAAACTGCTCTATGGCACGTGTATTTAACTAAACCTTTAAGCCTGGAATGAGCTATGCTCGGATTACTGAGATCCTTTTTTGTTGTTGTTGTTTATTAGAGTTGGACAAGTTATAACCATCAAAGCAAAGGTTACTAGAGCATTCAGCACAAGCATGGAGGTAAGAGCCCCTTTCCTTACTTCCGGCTGTTGGTGCTAATAATGAAATTAGAAAATGCTTATCACATAATACCAACTTTTTAAAAAATGACACAAACTGTAAATGCAATATGGTAATTTTGTGTGCATGTATACACAGACTCAGACATTTCATATTTCATATGTGAATAAATAATATACATTTTATATTTCACATATATATGTAACTGGAAGAAAATCTGAGCAGTGGGATTACTGTTACTGATATTTCCTCTGGATAGTTAGATTCCAATTTTATTATTTATTTTTATATTTACCAACTTTTCCATGGCAAATATGTATCTTTCTGTAATCAGGGGGAAAAGTTATTTTCCCAACTCTATAGAACATTATTAAAACAAGAGTATTGCTTAAGAATGGATTAAAATGCTAGTTTCATTGAAAAACCAAAAGAAAAAGAATGGTGGCGAGCATAACTGAATTTGGAGTGCTGCAATCCCATCTGTTGTCTGGATGGCTGAATGTTTATTTTCTTTTCATTTTAGATCATCATCAAGGTCACAGTGCAGGACACGTTCACTGGCATTGAGAAACTTGTTAGTGTGGCCTTCTCTACGTTTGTAGCCAAACCAGTTGGAAAAGAAAAGGTAAATCTTCTGTGTGAAGGACATATTAAAAATTGCATCAGAATGATTATTAGGAAAAAGACATTCATCTTAGCATGAGAAATGCTTTCCCAAGATTTGTTATTCATCAATATTTATCATAAAAGATCAGTCTGTGGTAATGTTATAGTATTAAGTACCTTAGACAAAAGATGTAGCCAGTTTGTGAAAGAGGGAAAAATACTGTGTTTTAAATTATCTAAAGGTCATATCAGTTTCTCAAAAAAAAAAATATATATTGCTTCCTGGTTTAGTTCTTTTCTTTTGGGGTTATATAACTCCCAGTTGAGTTAAAATATCTTTTTTATTTCAGCAAGAACAATTTAGTGAGCACTTGCATGTTTTGGTCCAATCACTTCTTTATACCTGAAGGAAGGATGTCAAAGTTGCTGAGTTATTAAAGTTTAAAAATAAGCTCCAGGGCATATGGGGTAAAAACGCCCGTAAAGGAAGTATTTTGGCCTAATGTATGGGCCCAGTGGACTAGCCTGGCCATTTGCCCAGGACAGCTTTCCCACAGTCTTTTGGAGATTTATTCATTATCATTTCTTGGCTTCTCTTTTTAAAGGCATCATGCTGCAGGGACGATCCCAATCTAGTCTAAGTATTTTTAAGTGTGAAAATTCAATTTAGAATCGAAGCCTTTCACTGCAGGGATTGCTCCAGAGGTGGGCACCGTGGCTTCTCCTGGCTCCACTTTGAAAGTGACACGCAGTACTTCTCACTCTGCCAAAGTGTCCTTCTCAGACTGCCTCAGAGCTTAGAGGTGAGACCAGCAATGTTCCCACTATACTCATTAGAAAGAATGACAGCACCGCACTCCACAGCTACGCCTCACTTGAGCAGGGAGGCACAGAGATGAGCCGAGCTGAGTTAGCCCACCATGGTCCCAGGTAGCAGATTGCCCTGAGTTATGTACACTTGGACACTTCCCTTACTTTCTTCTCAAGATTAAACAGACCACAGGCAAATTCACATTGCCCAAAGGCATTGCTTTTCAAACTGGAGTTCACTTAAGCTATTACATTATTTAAATACAGCTTTCTGGGCTGTATCCCAGATCTACTGAATTAGAATCGTCCACATAGAAACTTGGAATCTATACATTGACAAAGTATCCCAAAGCTCCTATGTTTACTGAAATTCAGTTTGTCGAGATAGGTGTTGCCAACCACTCTGTTTTCTCTGAAGTCCCCAGAAATCTCCAGACTCTAGGGAGTGAGAGAATGTGGGAGTGGGTGCAGAGTTCCCATATCTGAAAGCAAGTGACAGAAAGGAGTCCCCCCAACCACTTCTTCCTACACATGAAGGAGGAAAAGAGGGCCATCATTTTCCCTCCAGCTGTAGACTTCTCACGCCAACTTCAGGAACTCGTGGAAACAGAATGGAATAGCCACACTTCAGTTTCTGCTGAGACTGAAGAACTGTTTTTTCTGAAAGCATTTCTGGGAAGTCAGGGGCCTTATGGTCCTGCCATAATTGGTTGGCTCGGATAACCTTTACTGTAAAGCATGTTTCCCAGACTAATTTATTTTCCACTTGGTGACATTCTTGTTTAGAATACCATAAAGAGAGCCGTGAAAGCTCAGTGTTTGATTTGAAGAGACAAGGCCTACCTGGATCTCTGTTCAAAGTGAGTTTTTTCCAGGACATGATGGGCAATGATTAACTAGGCTTAGTCCTACAATTGCACAGGCCAGATCATTGAAGGACTCACAAGACCCCATAGAGCATGCTCATGGAAAGCCCATTCAACCTAAAAGGAGGAAGAACAGCAGGAGAAAGAACTTGCAGGACATGTGCTCTACGCCAAAAGCTCCTAGATATTTGGTCCTTCACATGTGCTATGACCAACGAGGCTACCAAGGCAAGAAGGGTTACTATTGGCAATACGATTTTAAATTGATTAACCCTGTAAACCAAAAGTCTAAATACTAGTAAACATTATATACTCTTTGAACACAGGGATATTTTGTAAGTGTTGTTGTTTTGGACAGGACCAAATATCAAAGGCCTTTTGGCATGGACCAGGTGTCTCCATGGATGTTTTGGACAAGACCAAATGTCCGCTGATGGAGAAAGAAACCACAGGCAAACAGCAGGGAGGCTCAAGACAGCCAGGCATTGCTCTCAGGGTCCTCTTCAGTCACACAAAATGTAGTTTATCTACATTGGTTTACAAAGGTGACCTTTTTATGCCCCTCTGGTTGTCCTACTAAAACAAGGTTGTGTAAGCAGTTACACCAGTGCAAGCTATCAGTCTATCCACTCCTAAACGAATTAGGCAAGGCAGTCCAAGGAAGTTTAGACTTGAAGCAGTATATTATAAATCAAGATACTTCATCCGTATCTTGGCCAAGGGTGAACACTGACCTTTAGTGTCCTGGAAGTAAGCATGGAGCTACCACAGTGCAGCTGCAAGGTGCCTCTTCCTGACACGCACAGGTCAGCAGGGAGGAATTTCTAAAGAAGCTTGAGCCCTTGGTAGTATTGATGTTTTGTGTTTTGTTTTGTTTTTCCAGGCTTCTTGATGTTGTTTAAAGCTTGATTCTGACACATTGATTCTTTAAGTTTGCTTATTAGATAACTGGAGTCCCAGTGCATGAATTTGTGCATGGGTGGGGTCCAGCCAGCCCACCCAGGTGGGGGCCCAATGGGCTGGGCCAACAGGGGCGTGAGGCCACTGGTGGTTGGCAGCTGGCCTCGCCCGTAATTGGGGTGATGGGGGCCGAGCTGGAAGCCAAGCTGGCAGAGGTGGGGGTGGCAATTGGAGCCTGGATTAGGCTGGTTGACTGCTGCAGTGCCTGTCATAGCCACCAGTCGTTCTGGTTGTTCTGCTGTTCTGCTCACTGGACTTTTATATATATATGATGTTTTCATCATGTGATGAAATTTCCAAATTGAGAATATTTCTTGGTAAATAATAGCTTTCTTTAAGATGTCTTTATTCCTTCCTTTGATGTCTAAACTTTGCAAAAGTTAGAAAACATTTTTTTCTTTTCTTTCCTTTTTTTTTTTTTCAGATAGGGAGATCAATAGAGAGATAGAAACATCAACAAAAGATAAATACTGATTTGTTGCCTCCTGCACGTCTCCTACTGGGGATCAAGCCCGAAACCTGGGCATGTGCCCTGACTGGGAATCAAACTGTGACTTCCTAGTTCATGGGCCCACATTCAGCCACTGAGAAACACCAGCCAGGTAGAAAACATTTCCTGATAAAAATTAAGTGGCATCAAAGTCCATCTCCTCATTCATTAATTTGAATAATTTATTTTGTAGTTCTGATAATTTTTTAAAAATCAGGGGAAATAATATTTGAAAAACTGCTTAAAGTGCATATCTTATACAAAGAAATAATTGTATTGATTTTTTTAAATTTAAAAATATTTCTAAATATTTTTAAGGAAAATTTTTAGTCAAAATGAAATGTGTGTGAAAACACCCATAAATTATTTACTTTGAGTTAGAAAACAATATGGCATATCATTTGCTTTTTGCAAATGTCATGTTGTGCTTTTATAATTTAACAACACAATGAGAGGTAAATGTTTTTCTTTCTCTAGATTCATTTAAAACCAGTCATACCTCTAACTGAACAAGACCATGTGGAACATAACCGGGCTTCTGAGAGAAGGAAAGTGCGATTACGGCATGAGGAGACCTTTAAAAACCTGATGGAGAAGAACAGCAAGTTTGAGGGTCAGTACCTCTACCTAGAGGAACTTGAACTATCGATATATGACTGTGACAGTGAAGGGTCCTTCCTTAGGGCGCACTTATTCTCACCTTATTATTACAATTCAGTCCAGGTGATGCTAGAAATTCTTTCCAGCAAATCCAGTGTCTGAAGAAGGAAGGGCCTGGCCATTCAGAAGAGAACTGCTGACACCTAACCCCGCTTTAAGTCAGAGGATCTCCAGCAGGGGAGATGTGGAAGGGCAGTGGGGGCCAGGCTGTTCTTATTAGTAACCGTGTGCTCAGTAATGATAGATGAAGGAAGGAAGGACAATGCCTTACGTTGATCTGTTGTTTCACAGTTTACATAGTAGTCTCTCATCTGTTATTTCATATGAGCCTCATATAATCTCAACAGAGGAAAAACCTGAAACTGAGTAGTGAGGAACCTGGCTAAAGATTGCAGGGGGTACGAATGAAAGTGGTAAGATTCTACTCCCATTCCTCAGCTCTTCCACAGTAGCACTATGATGAGCCAAAGTTCCTCAGTTCTTGGCAGTGATTTCCTGGGCTCTTGGAGGCCTGGTGGGCCTGAATGGCAGGGAAAGGAAGTCCTCCTTGCCCCTCATCTGTCCTTCCTATCTGACTCCCATCTCCTGCAGCCCCGAGGAAGATGGCCTGCGGTGGAGAGCAAAGAGAGAAATGAGTGAGCCAGCCCGAGCCCCTCTCATCACCACTGCAGGAGGGTGAAGAGGCTCACAGAGGGTCCCCCCTTCCCCTTGGCTCTGAAAGCAGCACAGAAAAAGACAAGGGAAGGAGAAGACAGAAAGGGTCAGGGTAAGAATGTAGACAAGGAGAAGGAGGAAGAGTGAAGGCCAGAGGAGGGAGGAAAGGCAGAGGCAGGGGTGACTGACACCTGCTAGCTTTATTCTTTCCCATGTGACATCATCATGGTCCTGGGACCACCTCACAGACAACCTTTGAGTTTTTCAAAGGCTTCTACTCATGGATGATCTTTTAAAGACAATGCCTATTACCAAGTTGACTTCATCATTTATTTACTGTGCTGAGAAGAGTGAGTTTCCTTTTTGCTCTGTTTTTCCCAGCTGGCTGATGCAAGGTTAAAAATAAATGATAAGAACTGTAAAATGAGGATAATAATGGTTCTTATTCTATAGGTTTGTGTGAGGATTAAATGAGTTAACACAGATTGATTCTTGATAACAGTGTCAGGCATGTAGAAAATGCTATTATTACTTTTGTTATTTGAGAGGACCCCATTCCTGGGTAGGATTAGAACAACAGTTAAAGACTGTCCTTTCAAAGAACCTGGCTGTAAAAGGTGAGATAAACAGCATAGAGCTATGCCCTCGAAGTCAAAGGGCATTATTTTTTAGGATAGGAAATAATTGTCATGGCTACAGGTTGAACAAAGCTGATCATAGAAATCATTATTGAAGAAGTCGATTATAAAAGAAAGAAATAATTGGTATCAAATTTGTACTTAAAACACCTGAAAATTGTTTGTTTGTTTGTTTGCTTTTGTCTTGGTAGAAAGTTACAATGATCCCTGCTATTCTGGCCTTTTTCACTAGTGTCTGTCTGTTTGGAAGCATTGGTAGGATCTAAGCCTCTTTCCCTTGCCACGTGAACCAGGTGAACTAGGCTCCGTTGGCTTGTTCTGGAGTTGTGCAAGTTGTGTTAATAAACAAAATCAGCAGCAATTTTCTCTTCCTGTCTCCAGAACACAGGCAGTGCTTTGAGTACTGGAAACATTCTGAATTAATAACAGGTACTTACCACAGTCATTCGATGTAAAAGTAGGATGATTGCAATTGACTTTAGTTTATTCAGTTTGTGAGTAAGTTGGGCGGATCAGATCTATATGTCTGGTTTAATTTAGAATTATAGATTTTTTATGTCTTTTTAAAATCAGCCATAAAATAGATTATTCTACATTCCTTTGCACAAAACAACTTTACCAACTTCATTGGTTTGATTTTTCTCTTTAGAAATTTTTCTAGATTTCAAGGGTATCACAGAACTTAAAGGCAAAGTTTCTTAAGTGTACTAGCATAAGAGCCAGACCCTGAGCTTGACGTTGCCATAGAGAGCAAGTGGTTTGTCGACCCGCTGCCCTGTGGCTCTGATGGAGTTTGTTTTGGACAGGACATAATGTTCCGAAGGAAGATAGCTAGATCCTCTTTGTTACTGAACTATGTTTTCAGAAAACCCATGGTTCTGTATTGGTTATCATATCAGACATAAGAGATTGGAATCTTTTTCAAGATGTCGTATGATTGAAAGGCATATCATTACAGAAGTAAGAAAGTAGAATCCAAATCACTCTCTTACAGAAGAAACAGGGCAAGGATGAGATTCGATGATGTGAGAACCAGACTGTTTTGGAATGAGCTCATGTACTGCTGGCATGTGGAAGTGGGGCCTATTGTGGAAGACTTAGATCCTGTTAAAGATTTGGAGCATTTTCATGATAATACTTAGTAAGGAATCAAATCTCTATGAGCATGGCCCTGTGCTGGTCTTTTCTGGCATGGGAAAGAAAACTGGGGCTACGATGACTTGAACATGTGGGATGAATGTTAAATTGTCCCAGTAGAATGATGATACAATACCTAATGAACATCCAAAGTTCAAGTGTTGGAAGCCTGCCGAGAGATGAGGTCTGTTTACTGTGCTTAACTTGTGTACATAGCAGAACTGTGAGCCTCTGAACCTGGGAGAGCCCTGTCTCTGCATTGATGGGCAGTTACCTGCGAGTAGGCATGCTTTTGCCCTGAAGTCACTTATACTCAATATATCTCTGTATACATGTCGCAGCTGATGCTTATGCGCATATGGTCTGCCCTAGTACCTAGATCTATGTGTCTGTGTGTGCCATGTATGTCTTCATAGGAATCAAGTAGATTTTTTAAAAATTATTTCTCAGAAAAGAAAGAATCGCCTTATATTTGAGTATTTATAATGTCTCTCACATTATAAGGCCTTCTCGTAATTAATTTCTAAAAATTGTATCTTTATAGTTGAAAGTATTATAGATGTCTCCTTTGTTTTTGTTTTGTTTTTTCCCATTGACCCCCTCCACCCTGCACCTACCCTTCCCAAGCCTTCAGCACACCATTGTCTGTGTCGTGGGCTATGCTTATATGTATATAAGTTCCCCGATTAATCTCCCCTTGCCTACCTGACCCCTATCTTCCCTCTTTATTAATTTTCTATTTTATAATTATTTTTGAATTGTTTAAAAATAGTACACATGCACAGGGTGAAAAATTCAAAGGGTCTAGGAGAGCACTTACTTAGAAGGTAAGTCTTCCTACTATCTGTGTCTCCCAGTTAATTCCCTTCCTCAGAGACAACTACGGTTATACACACACACACACACACACACACACACACTCATACTTTATAACACACTAGCACATACTGGTAACACAATATTCAAACAATTATGCATCTTTCTCTTTTTCATTTAGCAATATATTTTAGAGATAGTTTATATTACTTTATTTTGAAAAAAAAACACCATTTGAATAAGAACATTTAACCTAAAATATGTAGATTAATACTAGTTTTGGATGTTTATATAGAACATCATTTAACAAAATCAGTTATTAAAAAGAGCCCTGGCTGGGTGGTTTAGTTGGTTGGAGTGTTTCCTATACAGTAAAATGGGGAAAAAATAAAAGAGTCTACAATACTGTTTAAGTGAAAATGAAGAGCAGTAGAACTCTAATAAACAGCAACAGAAGTATGCTTCAGTCCTATCATTTTGTTACCTTAAAAAATCTGTTGATAGTAAGGACTATGAATGTGGAAAAATCAGCCAGATTAAATTTATTCATCTCTTCACTCAAAAATATTTACTGAGAACGTTTTGCTCAAAGGATCTTAGGACCTGGGGAATCAGATCATCAAAAATCACACAAATAAACATAAAACTATAGCTGTGGAATAAAGGGACATGTGAGAGCTTGTGAGAGTGGGGATTGGCCGTGGAGGTGAGGGAAGGCTTTCCTGAGAGAATGATCACTGAGATAAGCAAGTGAGAATAGGAGGTAAGTGGAAGAAGGTGGTAGTGCTGGTGGCGAGGACAATTGCTACTGAAAGAGGAACCAACATGTGCAGATGCCCTGATGTGGAAGGCAAAATTTAGTTGAACTGAAAAGCGTTATTGTGGCAGGAACAAAGAGAGGGAAAATTGGGGAGAGAGAATATGATGCAGAAGGGAGAGGTGCTAGTAGTAATCAGACCAACTGGATGGAGAGTAGACAGACCAAAAAGGAAAGGCTAGAGGAAAGAGGAAGGATTTTATACTAGGAGGATGGGAAGTACAGACATGTTTTTAAGCAGATGACTGAAATGATCAGTTGAACAAGGCAGGGGGGGGGGAGCTGGAGGGGGGCGGGAAAAACCATCAACTAATCAATTATAAATTTTTAAATTCCAATAGGAAATGGAGTTAAAAGTTTCTATAACCACATTTCTCTGCTCATATGTGACTGCACCGAGAATGGCCCCATGCCCAGTTCCCAACAACAGCAAAGCACCTCTGTGTTCTCACACTGCCTCTGACTGGGCAGCCAGGATGGTAGCTCCTGATTCGGAAGTCTTCCTCTTCCGTCTCAACAATAGCAAGTGAGATTTAAGCCTGGCTGGTGATTCATATGATGATGCAGGCAACATAATTGAACACACTTATTGCTTTGCAGCCAAAGCAAATGATTTCTCCATTGTTGAGAGTAAAAACCAATTTGTCAGTAAATGAAGCAGATATGATTCAAAAGAAGCAGAAGGACACTGAGAAGTACAACATATTGTGTCTTTTCTGTTGGTGACGGCATTCATTACAAAACAGCAACCATGGGGAGCCACATTCCTGCTCTGAACTTCATAGAGTACAGCAAGCTATTCAAGATTCTCCGTGTCTATGGCCCTCCATGACTCCAGTTTCTTTATTTTTTAATAGCTATATTGACATGATATTTAAAGTGTACAATTTAATAAGCTTTTTCATTACAGTTTACATACAATGCTATATTAGTTTCATGTATACAGCATAGTCATTAGACATTCGTATAACCTACAAAGTGATCATCCCCATATAGGCTGGTAAGTTTTGAGACACGTATGCACCCATGAAACCATCACCACAATCAAGACAATGGCATATTCATCAATCCCCAAATTTCTTTCTGCCCCTTCCTACCCTGACCTTTTCCTCCTCCATCTCAAACAACTCAAGTTTAAATGTAATCATTTTTTAATCCAAATTGTAAGGTAGGTTGGAATATATTCTCTGAAAGGCCCTTTCTGATCTATTATCCAATTCACTCTAAATATCTACCATTCAGATGAAAGTCATTCTGTTGAATAAAATCTATTTATTTCCTCAGGAGTTTTCAGTCTTTGGGAATAATTTAACTTTTCTAAAAATCTCATGGCTTGAGAGTGCTGGTGGGGAAGCAAGGCGTAGCCTCCTGTCCTGTGGTGAACTCCGCCATCATTAATGTTTACATCCACCTTTCAGATCTCATTTGTGATGAAGAAGAAGGAGCAGTTTCCACCAGGGGCACCTCTGTTCAGAGCATTGAACTTGTCCTCCCACCCCATGCAAACCATCATGGAAATACATTTGGTGGCCAGATTATGGCTTGGATGGAGACGGTGGCTACTATTTCTGCAAGGTTCTTGGTTTTGACCTTTGACATGTGGTGTTCGGACCAGTGGGGTGAGAGTAGAAAGGGACCGAGATCCAATTATTGGGCAAGTCAAGCAGACAAGGAGAGGACAGTGTTGTCTTTTATCAAAATGAGAAAATTAGTCATTTAGCTGTTTACCTTCAGATAAACTTGGTCCAAAAACAAAAATGAAGCTACAGTTCTCATACTTTATTCTGAATTATGAATGTTGACCTTGTGACATTAAAATTCCTTGAAACAATGGCTATAACAAAGTAGATGCAGAATAGAAATAGGAGATGGTGTTTACACTTAAAAATAGTCAAGTCACAAGCTTTTTAACGGCAATTTATAGACAATTTTAACGTCAATTTACAGTTAGGTCTGACCTTCAAAGGTGTGTTGGAATCATTATGGCTACAGGATTAACTGAAAAATAAGAGGAAAAAGGGGAAGAATTGGAAGAATCCTTTTAAATTTGCCTCAGTTTCAAAAATGTTTATTTTATTCTTAGAGCATGTAGGTAACTTATCAGCTTTAAAGAACATGTGTATTCTGAAAATGCATTTCAAGAGGATTTGCCCTGCTGACAATTTTTGTAACCACTGAAAACTGTTAAGTTTTATTTTTTCCAAAACTATAAGAATTTTATTAATGTGCCTGTAGTTATTACTATAGTTAAGGACCTGTCGTTATCCTTCCTATAAATTATGCACAAATAAAAGTCAGCTTGTTTTTAAAAATGAGATTGTCATTCTTAATGACAAGAAAGCATTTGAGCCTCTTCTATTTGAAAAGCTCACAATAAAATTAACTGGCAGAGTCTGTGCAGCGAGTGTAGGCACAATTCTTTAGAGTGATTGAATGGCCACAGTGGGAATCTAAAATGTAAAAAGAACGGATGTATTTCTGAGATTACATATTCTTTCTAGATATTTCAAAAAGTTCCCACACACACCAATCATAAAGTGAGTAACTTGTAGCCTTTAGGCTTTGTGCAGCAATCTAGGTAATTTTTCTGTGAGGGAAAAATGTTAAATCTTTGGATATGTGGGTGAATCTGTTAACTGTGAAGTTAAGGAACTGGTGTGGACGGCACTAGCTGGCGTTCTCACACTGTGCCCCGCTCCACCGTGGCAGTCCCTGCTCCCTGTGAGCTGCCGGAATGAATAGAACCCTGAGATTAGAATGGAAGACATTGGCTTATTCTTCAGAGGGACTTTCATGGGGGACAAAGCGAGGGCAGGACTGTCACCACCAGAGGAGCACCAGAATCTTGGTAAAGACACCGCGGCGTGGGGACATGGTATTTCCCAAAGCATTTGCAGGGGGCGTACAGAACCACTCTCAACACACATGATCTAGTTATTTGTTTCACTGGAGTTAAAAGGTGTTTACTTAGGAAGTACATGGAACACTGGTCTGTTGTGCCTATGAAGCGAATCAGCGTTTCCTGAAAATATTTAGGAGAAAATTATCTGTTTCTCCTCTCCTCCCCTTTGTTTCATCAGCCGCCTCTGTCGCGCCCATCCGCTCCTGAAGTCTGTGGACATGTTTAAGTTCCGAGGACCATCCACAGTGGGAGATCGTCTTGTCTTCAATGCCGTCGTCAACAATACCTTTCAGACCTGGTAAAGTGTGTGTAGTGGTCTTCAGCTGCTAAAAACAACTTTAAAACTTGCACATAAATATGTTTTAAATTTTCTATTTCAATCTGGAGGTGAATATAGGGACTATTTTTTGTCTTATTTTTTTCTTTTTATTTATTTACATTTCTTTATTGATTCAGGTATTACATATGTGTCCTCACACACACACACCCCTCCCCCATTACCTTATCAACCCTCCCTTCCCCCGTCTCACTCATGCCCTCACCCCCTGTTGTCTGTGTCCATTGGTTATGCTTATATGCATGCATACAAGTCCTTTGGTTGATCGCTCCCCCTTACCCCACCCTCCCCTATCTTCCCTCTGAGGTTTGACAGTCTGATCGATGCTTTATAGGGACTATTTTAAAATAACCAAGTTCTTTCTGTTTCTTTTTTTTTTTTTTTTCCATTCAGTTTTCAAAATTTGTACACATTTTAACCCTATATTCTGCTTGAGGCCTCCTTATACTAAATTGTGGTAGGTTGGTTTTTATCTCTCATAATGACTCTATGTCTCAGTTTACCAGAATGGTCCTGGTTTATACCTGTGTAATTATTAACTCTTCCTTTCATTCTCAAGAGTCCCAGTGGCTGTATGGTCAACCTATTCATAATAGACCTGCCATTTATCACCATGAAGTCCCAGCCACTTTCCAGTTATTTTTATTACTCTTAATATATAAAGAAAAGATTTAATTTTGTATTTTTTTTTAGTATTTTTTCTTCTTAAATGTAAAAAAGAATATTTGTATTTCCTGTTCAATTTCAGTGTTTGATGCTTTTCCTCACAGAATTATTATTTTGAGGGGAGAAAATTTGACTTTGGCATAATTTGAACTCCCCTCCCCATTACTAAAATATGTTCATGAATATATACAAAATCACAACTGGCCTTCCTCCTCCTCACCCCTGAAAGTGGGAAAGTAAAGCAGAAATACCCTCAGGGGCTTGCACATCTGATCTTTCGGACCTGGAGAAATGGATTTTAACAGTTGCATAGATTTGCAGACCACAGAGGAAATACCAGGACCCTCATTTCCTTCTGTGCTTGGAGGAGGAGGTGGAGGTGGTGGGCAGAGGTGGGCCTGGTGAGCTTTGGTTCTCTGCCCACCGCGCTGTGTCACCCCCTACAGTGCCGAAGTGGGAGTGCGCGTGGAGGCCTTTGATTGCCAGGAGTGGTCTGAGGGCCTGGGCCGTCACATCAACAGTGCTTTTCTCATTTATAACGCCGTCAATGATAAGGAAGAACTGGTCACATTTCCCAAAATCAAACCCATGTCTAAGGTAAGTTATTAGCACCATGGACTTTCCCCCCCCCCCAAAAAAATTACTCTAATCCTTTGTTGAAATGCCATGTTCTTGAGTTGTAATGTCGTAGAAAGGAGCACTCAGAACAAGATCAAGCAGACAGAGTTTACTGAAAAGAGCTTGTGCACAAGGGAGTCGACCAGAAAGGAGAGGCTGAGCTCCCATTCTTGTGGATGGCTTGGGGTGGGTGCAGGGCGAGGCAACGAGGGGGGAGGCAAGTTGTCCCATGATCGTCACCTGGCGGTGGTGATCCCGGGGTAGTCACAGTTGTTTTCAGTGGTCTTTGGATCACTCAAAGGGCCCATAAGATAATGCTTGGGCAGATATTCTAGTTACCATTTAATAGACAAAGCACCTATTTTGCAGAACACGATGTGAAGAAGGGATGTTATTGTGCATTCTTCCCTTTAAGGATGTGATTAGGTTAATTTCAACTATGGGAAGGTTTCTGAGCAAGGAGCATTAGTTAGGCCTCCAAGATGGAGTCCAGATATTACCCTTATACTGTCTCAATGGGGGCCCTGTCTACTTCACCTCAACTGGGCCCTGCACTGCTGTTGGAAGCATATTGTCTTTCTTTCCCATTTCTATTTTTTAAAATATATTTTATTGATTTTTTTTTTTTTTTTTTTTTTTTACAGAGAGGAAGAGAGAGGGATAGTTAAAAACATCGATGAGAGAGAAACATTGATCAGCTGCCTCTTGCATACCCCCTACTGGGGATGTACCTGCATCCAGGGTACATGCCCTTGACCTGAATCAAACCTGGGACCTTTCAGTCCGCAGGCCAAAGCTCTATCCACTGAGCCAAACTGGTTTCGGCTCCTTCCTCATTTCTGATTCTCTTCTCCCACTTTAAGTCTGCTTCTCTGTGCTGCTCCATGTTCATGGGAACTATCTGCAGTTGCCTTATTGCTAACTCTCACCTGAGCAGCATTCATGCAGACACTGGGTTCCAGTTGGCTTCTTCAACTGACTTAGGGGAGAAAGACTTAAGATTATAGCACTAAAGTATAAGAAATGTATTGATTTTACTTTTTTTTTTTTAATTAAAGGATGATTTTAGACGTTATTGTGGAGCTATTGCACGCAAGAGAATTCGTCTGGGCAGGTAAGGGACCTAGGTAAAAGCATGTTACGGTGTAAGATATTACCTTGCAAATTGCATAACAAAGAGCTGCTCTCTGCGAGTCTAGTCCCATATAATGAAAGGAGAGAAGGTTGATGTTTTCTGACAGTGATGAAAATTGTTCTTCCTGATTGTTTCACCAGTAAAAGCAGCATTTTAAACTGCTGATTTCAGCTCAAGAAAGTGTGTGATGATTACTGCTGTGTGCTAAATACAGGGAAGAAAACTGTTATTTAACATTTTTAATTTTCCCCCCAGAAAATATGTCATTTCCCACAAACAAGAGATTCCACTTTCCATACACTGGGATATTCGCAACCAGGTAACCGTTTTATGATTTGGAGCTCTTTGTAGAAAGATCACATCATTACAGAAACAGAAGTTCCCTGTTTAACTGACTCAGGTTGTGCTGATTACACAGGTTAGATGAAAAGGTGAATCATGGCAACCAGCCATCTCACAATGAAACAGGACCGAGCTGTCAGTAACTGGTTACCAACCAGTTGCGTCGCTGTCTTGTTTGAACTGTAGGTACAGTTCCCAAATTACAAACACAGGAAGCTCTGCCTTCAAATGCATCTGAGCAGCATGGGACATTGTCTTAGCACGATTTCTGCTGAATGACATGCCCACCAGATTTCATTTTTATAACACAACAACGAAGTATTAGTTGTTTTCATCATTTTGGGCCATAAAATGTAAAGGAAAATCCAAGTTTATTAGGAAGTCATACAAAAGGGCAATCTTGTCTTTGCTTAGCACACCAATTAAAATCCGATTAACTTGCTAAACATAAAGGCCTCATGTTACTTTGTCTGAATTCTGAGTTAAGAGTTTGAGAGAGAAGTTATTACCTGTAGCATAGTTTTAAACACGACATAATCACTTCGGCTCTAAAAGTCTCCGTTTTCTAAGCAGGAAATATTATATTTGTTTGTGTATCTGTGCATTGAACTCACAGCTTTTTAAATATCTGCATTTTAGGTATCCCTGAGCGATGACAATGTGGAGGCTTTCAAACAGCTGGTGGCCAAAAGTGGCTGGGAAGTCACCAGTGCTGTGGAAAAGGTAGGAGGCATCCAGGCATATGCACAAACAACTCATTATACATCACAAATAAAAATCATACACCTGAAACCTAAAAATTTTATTAACCAATGTCACCCCATAAATCCAATTTAAAAAAATTTTAAAAAAATGATAATGGTGGTGATGGTTCTGCTTATACTACTGCTTTTAAGAAAGTAAAATTATATATATATATATATATATATATATATATATATATATATTCTTTTGTGTGTTTTTTTAAAATTATTTCTAAAAGTCAAGCCTCGTTTCAGCCCTGCCTCTACTACTCCATGCTGGCTGATTTGGGGTCCTTCAAATACACCCTGCACCCCCTCACCTCTCAGCTTAGTTGTTATATGCCACTTCTCTCCTCCTCTCCCTCTGCCCAAATCCTAGCTGGTCTTCAAGACTCAGCAGAAATGCTTCCCGTAAAGCCACTCCTATCAGCCCTGATTGAAGGAACTTTTCCCTTTAGGAACTCCCTTCACAATTACTTCTTTAAAATCAACTTGACAATTAATTAGGCACTGTCTATGGCATTTCTTCCACAGCTACGTTGAACTGATAACAGAATTAATGGCAATAGAGCTTTTACACGGTCTTTTCTCCTAACTAGATTATTAACTTTTTAAGAAGGAAAATTGTGTCTCTTTTAACACCTTTTACAATATTTTGTGTCATCAAATTTAACTGAACATGCAGCATTTAGATTCTAATTGTACCTAGTTTCAGAGGTATGTTAGGAGGCCCTTTGAAGCTATGCTCATACTAACTAATACTAACTAACTGCATGCTCTTTGAGGGCCCTTTTGCTCACCACTGTGGTCCCAGCACATAGCAGTGGCTGGCTCTCAGGAGATGCTCGATAATGCCAGCTCTGAAACATGTGTACTGTTTCTCATCATGAGTGAAGCAGAAGCCTCTAAAATAGGGTACTCATAGGATCTGGGTACAAATGGAATTTAACCTGTATTCTTCTGAGCATGAAAGGGAACTGGTTTTCTTGGAAAAATTTTTCACTAAGCAAAAGCTGGCTTTTCTATAGTAGTAGGGTTTAAAGGGAGCCAACACCAACCTCTGCCTCTCCTTGTCTGCTTCATCTGCATCTGTCATTGATTCTGACAGCAGCGCTGGGAAGGATTTCCTGCTGCCTTTGCCTTCACCTTCTGAGGATTGGTCAAATATCCTTCCCTCACATAGTACTGTTCTCGGCACTGGTAAGTCTAAAGGGGCTGCCGGGGCAGGGTGTAATGGTGACAGCTCAGCCTGATGTTTGCTTTGGCCGAGGGTAGGAAGCAGCAGCATGTTTCTGCACCCTGGGGAGCGGCTTCCAGGAAAAGTGCTGTGGCCCTTTCCTAGAACTGCTGTAACAGGACTGCAAACTGGGTGGCTTAAGCAATAGAAATGTATTGTCTCACAGTTATGGAAGCTGGGAGTCTAAGATCAAGGTGTTGGTAGCTTTGGTTCCTCCTGAAGGATGAGGGAGAACCTGTTCTAGGCCTCTCCCTGAGCTTCTGGTGGTTTTCTGGCAATCTTTGGTGTTCCTTGGCTTGTAGATGTGTCACCCAATTTTTGCCTTTATCTTCATGTGGTGTTCTCCCAGTGTGCATGTCTGTGTGCAAATTCATATATATACACACACACACACACACACACATATATATGTGTGTGTGTGTGTGTGTGTATATATATGTATATGTATATGTATGTATATATATATATACACACACACACACACACACACACACACACACACACACACATTGATTTTAGAGAAAGGGATAGGGATAGAAACATCCATGAGAAACATCAATTGGTTGCCTCCTGCATACCCCCTACTGGGAATTGAGCATGTACCCTGACCAGGAATTGAACTGGTGACCTCTTGGTTACTCCGTTATATAAGGACACAGGTCGTATGGAGCCCATCCAACTGCAGTATAACCTCAACTCAATTACATTTACAATGACCCTATTTCCGAATGAGGTCACATTCTGAAATCCTAGGGGTGAGGACTTCAACATATGAATTTGGAAAGGACACAATTCAACCCTCAACAAGTACTCAGCCCAGTATTATATCCCACTCCACACTGGTTTGACCATGGTTGAGGTTGTGGCATGCACTTGGCCACCTGCCCTCACCTCCTCTGAGGCTGCAGAGCTCCAGCAGCCTGGCCTAGAGCTACATGGCCACCAAGCTTGCCACGGTGACTTCTCTCTGAATTTACACCAATGAGCTTCCTTCTACTCCTGCTGTACAGGGGCAAAGTTAGGCACACCCATGCTAGCTGAGTCTTGGCCACCAACTGGCGCCCTGCGCATGCTTTTCTCACTTTTTGGTAAGAGCTCTGGGCCGACATTATGTCCTCCTCCGTCAGCTCTATTGAAAGACAGGCTTGGCACTGTCAGGTCAACCGGAGAGGTAAAATGGAATAAGCAAATAGTCCCTTCTTTCCACTCTGAGCCACTTGTGGTCAGTCTCATTGCTTCATTCTTTCCTTGAAGATATTTAAATAAAGGTTTTCTCCCTCACAGCTTGATTTTTCCATCTGCTTGATTCCTGCAGGGAAGTCTTAACCCTATGTTTGTTTGTCTTCGCACAGCTTGTTGCCATGGGAATTATTATAAGATGACAAGTTTCAACACTAACTTCAAAGCACCCTGAAAGAGATGGAGATTTTAAATGGGCAGGGGAGGAATGTGTGCTTAGTGGAACACATGTCTCTGATTGTTGGCAAAAGCACAGTAGAAGAAGAGAGTTCAGAGTAACAGGAATACATTAATGTTTTGGTATAAGTCACATGGCTCTCCAACCCGGGCCTCCTCTGAGCTAAGGAATAATAGGCATTAGGAAGAAACCCAGGAATTGGCCTGCCCTATGAGTCACTAATGAAAGGACGCTTTGTGCTGAAGAAACATGGTACTTCAGCAACTCCACTGAGTGAATGAGTTGGTTCCTGAGGTGGCCACCTGACTTCCCGGGGTCACCTCAGCCCACCAGAAGGCACACCTGACATCTGCAGCCTCGGCTCCAAGGTGCAGCCTAATAACCTGATGGTATTGTTCCTGAACTATTGCACAATAATTAAATAACCTACCCTCAAGTCACATGTTGTTTGGAGAATACAGAAGTACAGCATCCTGGGCAGAGCCCTAGGTATCCAAGTGTTTGAAGTTAAGTTGCCATCATTTGCTTCATGGTTATTTGGATGCCAGCAGCCTTTGACTGCATGTGTATGCCCATGGTGGCTTTTTAGAAATATGTTCTTATTGATTTCAGAGAGGAAGGGAGAGAGATAGAAACATCAATAATGACAGAGGATCATTGATTGGCTGCCTCCTGCATGACCCCTGCTAGGGATTAAGCCTGCAACCCGGGCATGTGCCCTGACAGGGACTGGAACCATGACCTCCTGGCTCAGAGGCCATAGGTTGACCTGGTTCATAAGTCTACAACCACTGGGCACACTGGTGGGGCACATCTGTGATGTTTTTTTAAGTAAAAATATCCATTTTTCTTTTGTAATTTATTTTTTTATCTTTTAGATAAAAATATATACTCTGGAAGAAGAGGATATTTTATCTATTTGGGTTGAAAAGCACGTGGAAAAACCGGCACACTTGGCTTATCATCTATTGTCTGACTTTACCAAGCGACCTTTGTGGGACCCCCATTACATGTAAGAATAAATTTAAAGTATTTTCCTAATCAACCCTGACATGATAGAAAAGATAATCTCCGGATTGCATTGCATCTCCATTGCCCAACATGTGACCTCTTGTTTTATTAATTAAAGTCTAGTTTTTACTAATAAAGCATGCTCTGCATAGAAAATGGCATTAGGTGCTATTAAGAAACACAAAACCAAATTATTATAATCACTTATCATCAATATGGAGTTGACATGCTTTATCCACATCTATTGTAATCCTGCTAATAACTGTTCAAGTTTCACAGTATTTTCATTTAATGAGAGAGATTGCCAAGACAGCACAGCCATAAAGCGATGGAACCCAAATTGGAGCCCAGGTCTGTCAGGCTCTGAATTCCACGCTTTTCCAGTTTCACTGCTCTTGAGGAAATAATTATCGAACTGTTATTTTCACTTCACGCTCTTGATATTTAATTGGCAGTCCCTTGTTTTGTTTGTTTTCTGTGAAGCAGCACTCCCAGGTGAGAAGCTGGGAGGAAGCTGGGTGGGTGCAGAGGTGAAAGGCATTCCTTCCTGCTCTCCCTGTCTGATCAGAGGCCACTCCTGTCAGCCTACATCTCTTATTTCTGTTACCTCTGTCTCCTGCATGCCTTATTCGATCTCCTCCACTTGTCTTCATTTCCTGAAAGAGGGAGCTGTGTACCCTCTTTTGTACTGATAGGGACTGACCGCACTCAGGCTACGCCCCCTCTCCAAGGAGTTCCAGCTCTTGGGCCCACTCAGGGCTTCTAGAACACCTTGCTGACAGGGAAGGATTGGTGAGGTGGGCTTCCTATAATAGTAAGCATTACTGTTGACTTCCTAATCCTGAGGTAGGGGTTTGTCTTTAAAATTACTAAACCTCATTATGGTTAAATTATCTAACCATAATTTAATACCACAAAAGTGAAACAGCTCCAGGGTCATGTTACATTGCATAGGTGCCTAAATGATACAATATAGTTAATGCTGTCCTAACAGAACACTCGAAGAGAAGAGAAACACTTCACGATTATCTTGCATCAGTATTTGTAGATACTCTGTAAGTACAAAGCTTTTAGTAAGAACAATGCCTAAACTTTGGTGTTAATTCTTTCCAAATGTTTCTCCCTCTATTTGCTATATCACCTGACATTCTAGCCATACTGAACTTGAATGGAAGAATGAGTTCCTACCCAACTTACTTTTCTTATGTACCTACAATAATTCAGGTACTGTGCCAGGTGTTTGCATTTAATCCTCACAATAACCCCATAGGTATTATTATCTACATTTTAGAGATGGAAAAAATAAAGTGACAAAATAAAGTGGCTTGCCCCAACCTAACACATCTACTAAATGGCAGTCCAGGATTCAAAGGCAAGTTGTTTGATTCCAAACTTAGTGTCCTTTCTAATATACCATATCCCTTTACCCGAGTTCTTCTTGAACTATCTTATAATTCAATAGTCTTCAAAATGTTATTACTTGGTCCTACAGAAAATAATTTTTGTGGAAAACAGCTAAATGCTTTTCTCTGAAGTGTTGTGGTCAGTGACCTTAGACTCAGGTGGCCACCATGTTCACCATCACATGCCCAGTTATTTCTTCTGACCAAACAGCTTTCTAAAGATGGACTCTGAGAAATGATGCTGGCTTGGAGGGATGGTTATATGAGCAGAAGGGTGAATGTAGACATCAATAATGAAGTTATGCAAACAAAATAATTAACTGCCTTATTCTATCGGTAGAAAAGTACTGCCTTTCTTTCACTGTTCTATTACACAGGTCCTGTGAAGTCATAGACTGGGTGAGTGAAGATGACCAAATATATTATATCACCTGTCCTATAGCAAATGGTGACAAACCCAAAGACTTGGTCGTACTTGTGTCACGAAGATCTCTTAAAGATAGGTGAGTAAATGAAATTCAAGTGTTACAGCAATGTTTTATAGTACAGAGAAGGAAGCAAAAGTTGATATGAAAATAAGGAAGTCAATGTAAGCATTTCTGATCTTGAATGAAGTTCATCTGAAATTTTTCTAGATGAACCTTAGTCATTAAAAAAACACAGAACCCAAATAATCATATGCTAAGTGCCAGTTATGTATAAAGCACCATGCAAGGTTCCTAAAGCAGTTCCCTTTTCTTTTTCTCTATGCAGATGTAAAACTGGTATTTAGCAAACCACTGAAATATTCTACTACCAGTAGAAATGTAGTAAAAGTCAAATACAATACCAGGAATTGGTTTAGGATTTACAAAGGTTTCATTGTGCTAGACATCCAAATGGCCGCTGCCCCCTAGGGCTGTCAATCGGCATCTCCCCATGGCTTCTCCTTGGGCCCTGGACTTCTCCACACACATGGCCTAGGTTCTAAGCAGAAGGGCCCCAAGAGCAAGTATAATACTCAGACAAGTGGAAGCTGCCAGGACAGCTAAGGTCTACCACTGAAACTGGCTGCAGCATTCTTTATTTTTAAATATATTTTTATTGATTTTTTTACAGAGAGGAAGGGAGAGAGATAGAAACGTCGATGAGAAACATTGACCAGCTGCCTCTTGCACACCCCCTACCGGGGATGTGCCTGCAACCAATGTACATGCCCCTGACCGGAATCGAACCTGGGACTTTTCAGTCCGCAGACCGACGCTCTACCACTGAGCCAAACCAGTTTTGGCAAGCAGCAGCATTCCTGATGTCAAAGCTAGCCTGTAGAAATAATCCCATACATCCTATATAATATAGAGAGCATATTCTAATTTGCCGAGTCACAACCAGTCAAAGGTGTGCAAGTACAGGAGCTAGGGGGGTGGGGACAGGGACTTGTGTCACCCCCAGCAAAAGTGCATGTAGGCCTGTGGCAATGCCTAGCCTGGACGGACGGGGGTATTAGGAGGGACCACGGCGGCCTCCTCTTCCCCAGTGGAAGCACATGCAGGCCTGTTGTACCACCAGCACAGAAGGGGGCATCAGGACAGGGGCGGGGCCTCGGCGGAGAGCTCTCAGCACTCCTGCACTGGGGTCTGAAGGCACAGAGAGGAAGAGAGAGCACATAAGCAGTGAGGGGGATCAGGCCAGGAGGAGAGAGCAATTAGGGCCATCAGGCAGGTGAGCACTTAGGAGCCAGTGGTTCTGGATTGCCACTAGTATATAATAATGCACATGGATATTCAGTGTAATATCACTTATTATGGCAAAAGATATTAGACATAGACCAAATACCATCTTGTAAATTGTGGTAGAGCCATGCCATGGAGTACTCTGCCAGCATTTAAAAGAATAAAGTAACCAGAGGCACCTCCAAAGATTTGTTAGCTGAAAAATCAAATTATAGACACATATTTGTTAAATAATTATATCTATGTAAAAATCTATTATCTGTGCATTTTCTTACATAAATGTCATATATTTATAAAAAGGTCTGAAGGAATACACAACAAAATGTTAAGAATAGCCGAAACCGGTTTGGCTCAGTGGAAGAGTGTCGGCCTGCGGACTGAAAGGTCCCAGGTTCGATTCCGGTCAGGGGCATGTATGTTGGTTGCAGGCACATCCCCAGTAGGGGGTGTGTAAGAGGCAGCTGGTTGATGTTTCTCTCTCATCAACATTTCTAGCTCTCTAGCTCTCTCCCTTCCTCTCTGTAAAAAAAAATCAATAAAAAATATATTTAAAAAAAATAAAACGTTAAGAGTAATAATCTCGAGAAAGGGAGTGCATTGTGACTGGGGTGAACTGAAGAAAACTTCTATATCCTCCTCTGTAGGGTCCCTTGTTGTTTGGGGCTTCTTTGAAACAATGGGTATTATTCTTTCATTTAAAAGGAAAGTGAAATTACAACCCATTAGGGCACAATAAAACCAGTTTGGAGATTAGTTCCATCTTTGTGGAATTCTGCAAGTATATATAATTGTGAGAAAACACTTTTGGTCCATATTACTATGGCTTGAATATAGCTATCTAGAATGTTAGAATAGTTCTAACAACTATTCTGTTTCTCACGAGAACTTGGGAAGTGTCCTTTTATTTTTATTTCAGTAACACTTACACCGTGGCAGTGAAGTCGGTCATTCTGCCATCGGTCCCACCTTCTCCACAGTACGTCAGAAGTGAAATCACATGTGCTGGCTTTCTCATCCATGCTATTGACAGCCGTTCATGCACTGTAAGTTTGATGAAACATCTGCAGGTTACTTTGTTTCTACAGGTATGAGAAGTCTTTTACTCATAATTTCTAATCCTATATAATAAAAGGATAATATGCAAATTGACCCTAAAGGCTGAATGACTAGCAAAGATCAATTGCTATGATGTGCACGGACCACCAGGGGGCAGATGCTCAACGCAGAGCAGACACTCAACAGGGGGAGCTCTGCTCAGCCACAAGCCAGGCTGATGGCTGCGAGGACAGCAGTGGTGGCGGGACCTTCACCTACATCTGTGGCAGTGCTAAAGATGTCTGACTGAGGCTTAGGCCATCAGTAGGACATCGCCCAAGGACTCCTGGGCTGCTAGAGGGATGTTTGACTACCAGTTTAGGTCTGATCCCACGGGGAGCAGGCCTAAAACTGGCAGGTGGATATCCTCTGAGGGGTCCCGGACTGCAAGAGGGCATAGACCAGGCTGAGCGACCCCACCGAGTGCATAAATTTTCATACAGCAGGCCTCTATCTAGTTAACTATAATTCTGCAATGTGTGTCCATACCAGGGGAATCCTTTCAGATCCATTCCAGGTCCCCAGAGAAATAGGATTAATAGCTTCCCTATACAAACAAGACTCAGTTCCCTGCTTGAAAAAGTTCCATGTCAATAAGAAACTGAAATACTGTATTTTCTTTTGAAACAGGTATCTTATTTTAACCAGATTTCTGCTAGCATCTTGCCTTACTTTGCTGGAAATCTTGGTGGCTGGTCAAAATCCATTGAAGAGACAGCAGGTTCCTGTATACGATTCATAGAGAATGCTACTGATGATGAGTCAATAAGCATATTTTAAGTGAGAAACTTTCAATTATCTGTAATTGATTTCCCACTTTTAATTCCAAGCACCTTTATCCATGACACTTGGCAAGCTTTTGGCCTAAGCAAAATGCAGTTAGGAAGAGGTTAAAAACCAAAGTGCATCTCAGGTGAAAGATCATTGATTTGGGCTAGCATTAAAATAGCTTTAAAACTGTTTTTAAATGCTCTGTCCATGGGCACAGACATTCGAAAGCTGCCATGTGCAATACTGTGTGTTCTGTAAAATGGTACAAATATGGTTAAAATAACCATAGATATTTTTAGACTACAGAGGTGAAATGTGTTGTTTGAAATTTTATAAAATAAGAAATGACAAGTTGGTTAGCTGATTAATAGTGTGGGATTGTTCCATGCACCGCAGGCATCTGTATGTCAGGAGCATTTGACAAGATGTATTGCATGTTTTAGAGCTTTAAATTAGGAAGACATTAAAGCATAATGGGAGCCAATCAATTTTAGTAATAGGAACTACTTTACTAGTGTCATTTAACATATATTCAAGGTGGCTGACCAATTTAGTATCTACTGCAATATATACACATGAAAAGTACCTGCAAAATGTGTTATTGCAGAGAAAGGGAATATTAACTAAGCTCTTCTTTCATAACCATTACATTAGCACTTTATTCCCTTGACTTCAACATTCATTATTCTACTCTGTCTGTGATTTGCCTTAACTCATAAGACAAACCTGCATATGTTAATTCAGCCCCCTCTACAGGATAACTTTTAGGAGTTGAAGGACATCTCCATTAGAGTTTAGACCACTTAAGAGGTTAGATACATCCTGCTGTTTGTCAAATCTCTACCTCTGGTCAGCAAAACCTTATAGCTCTATTAAAAATATAACCAATACCTGAGTCCTTCTAATCAACTCTATCACAACCCTAATCCAAAGCACCAGCTTCTCTCACCTGAATTATAACCTGTTTGTTATTGCTTCTTCCTTTACTCCACTCTCAACCCAGCAGTCGGATGATGCCATGTTTCTTTTCAAAATCCATGAATAGCCCGATTTAGTTTGGCTTAGAGGATAGAGCACTGGCCTGTGGACTGAAGGGTCCCAGGTTCAATTCCATTAAGGACACATGCCTGCTTTCAGGCTCAATCCCCAGTAGGTGGCGTGCTGGAGGCAGCCACTCAATGATTCTCATTATTGTTTGTCTCTCCCTCTCCCTTCCTCTCTGAAATAAAAATATATATATATAAAAAAAATGAACAATTTTGCACACCAGATAGTAAAAGCCAATACCTTATAACAGTCAATAAGGCTGTGTGGCATATTAGATTATTTTTCAGAAATATTTACTCACCACCATCCCCACCTCCAAGAATGGAGTGTACTAGTCTGTTTCTCATCTTGTTGGCCATGTGACTCATTCATGGAAAGTTAGCAGATATGATGCAATCCAAGTGTTTTGCAAATGCACTTGCCCTCTTACATCTCTTACATTGTCAGGAGAAAAACATGCCAGGGCTAGCCTGTTGGTCCCAGGAAAAGGACGAGAGACGTGGAACAGAACTGCTTCAGCTGAGCCTGGCTTAGATCAGCAGACCCCAAACCAAACTTTATACAATGTGACCAAGCCAACTCTGATATTAGCAGTGGTCCAGGTAAGCCCAGCCTAGATTTGACTCACAGGCATGAGCTAAGGAAAGGTTTATTATTGCATTCTTCTGAGATTTTTGTGGTGATTCCACAGCAAAAACTAACTAGTAGAGCCTATAAACTATGACCCTTGTTAACTATCTGACCTTTTCCTACTTGTTTATTCCTCACTCTTTTCCAGTCATATTGGCTTCAGTGTAACTGCATTTATCTATCATTTCACATCACGATATCAAAGCCTTACCCCTATATACTCCCTGTATACCAGGGGTTCTCAACTTTTCTAACTGGTGCTGTTCTCAACTTGTTGGGTCGCCTAAGACCATCGTAAATGACAGATATTTACATTACGATTCATTAACAGTAGCAAAATTAGTTATGAAGTAGCAACAAAAATAATTGTATGGTTGGGGGTAACCACGACATGAGGAACTGTATTAAAGGGTCTCGGCATTAGAAAGGTTGAGAACCACTGCTATATACCTATACATCAGGTTATGGATGAACTTTAAGAACATTAAGTGAAGGAAGACAGTCACAAAAGACCACATCTTTCTGCCCCTTGAATATGACAAGCCAGTCTCCTCTATTCTCTCCATAAATGCTCTTCCCCATTATCTTCACAACTGGTTCCTCTTGTCATTCAGATTTCAGAAGAAAAAATCTCCCCCCTCAAGGCCTTCCCTTTATTATCTAAAGAAGATACAATCATTTGCAACATGTTTCTGTTAATTCCCACTATGTCACTTGTTAATATAATTCACTCAACAAAAATGGAAGTTTCTATATGCTGAGTACTTCTCCGGGATATACTAATGAGCAAGTCCAAATTCCTGTCCTGATGTAACAAATAATTTGGTGAAGAAAGGACAAATAGTGTTAGGTGGGGATATAAATTACTCAGAAAATTAGAGAAAAAAAGTTATTGGGATGAGGAAGGAAATATTTTCTATAAGACTGGTCACAGAAAGATTATTAAGCTGACTGTAAAGATGCCTGAAGGACATAAGGGAGAGTTGACCATGGGGGTTAAGAGGGGATTGCCAGAAAAGAGCAAGTTGAGATTCAAACCTAATGGCCTGGAATATAACGGCAGCAAAAAGGAGGCAGGGTTAAGACTGTTTAAAGCCCCTTAGAATGCATGTGGTCTTGCTTGTCTTATTCACTGACACAATCCCACGTGCCTAAGAGAATACCAGGAACATGGAACATAGTAGGTTCCTGGGAAATAATGAATATATGTTTGTTTTATACTTTAGGCATTTGTAGCTAAGAAAATAAACATCTATAATTCCTTTCAAGAAATTCACAATCTCTCAGGACATCCACTTTTTTAATATTACATTTGGCACCTGCAGTTTATTTCTAATTATTTCACTAATTTATAGACCATTAAAATTTAGCAAAACCCAGGGACGACAAAATGGCCGCTAACATCTCCTCATCAAAACCTCTATGAAAAACCTTTTACTTAACTTGCGGCTGGCAGGCTGGCGCCCTTTGCTCCTCACAGAACAAATGAAACAAATCTGGATTAGAGGCAGCACTGCTGTCCTTTTCCAGACGTATGCGTGTGCAATTCCTCTGACATGGCACCATTTCCTGATGCGTTGGGGTGCTGAGCCACATCCTGCCATGTTCTCTCACTGAAATAAAAAAACAGCTCCTATTAAGACTAGAACTGTTGAGTTGTTAGATACTGAAACAGAGAAAAGTGGTTTTTTATTTGGTAAATATTTTGCTTTTGAAGCATCAGTAACTAATCACAGCTGTTTCCTTTGGTTACAAATGTATCCAATCAGGTAAAATTCCAAATAAAATGCACAATCCACTAGAGTCATTGCATTATACAGCACAATAGGAGCCCTAAGCCTTGTGAAATATATGGATTAAGTATGCATGTATTCATCAAATCAAACAAAGACACTAATGGGTCTCTGATTAGTGTTCTAACTCTATTATGGTGATAAGCACCCAGACTCATCTAAAACATGTGAACAAAATGCTATTAAGTTTGATATACAGTCTGCTATGTGCCATTATTCTGGCTAAATACTCCAAGCTGAATTTCTTTCTTGAACATCAATACCAAAGAAAGAGCTGCTAAGGTGAGATACTCTTCAATTTTAACTTCAAAAAATATGTAATTATGTGAAATCTGAAACAAAAATTAATGTTGGGTTCATAAAAGATTGTGATTCCAAAAAGATTGTTAATGGGCATTAAGAGACAATGACTACTTAAATCCAGAATTAGGTATTCAGAAAAATACCAAATACATTTTTATTAAATATTATAAAAATGCAGCCTGGCCAGCATAGCTCAGTGGTTGAGCATCAACCTATGAACTAGGAGGTTTGATTCCCAGTCAGGGGATATGCCCAGGTTGTGGGCTCAGCTCCCAGTGGGGGGTAGGCAGGAGGCAGCCAGACAATGATTCTCTCTCACTGATGTTTCTATCTTTCTCTCCCTCTCCCTTCCTCTCTAAAATCAGTAATGTTTAATAAAAATACACGATTTTTTGTTAACTTATAAATAGTTGATACTTTGAGCTAGAAAACAGAAGAACTAAAAATATATTTCCAAATGTAAAGGAATTAATTTCCTTAGGGGTATCAGATGAATACATACTTTGTTTTTTATTTTTTAAATCCTTACCTTAGAATATGCTTCCACCAATTTTTGAGACAGTGAGCAAGAGAAACATCGATGCTTGAGAGAAACATCAATCAGTTGCCATCCTCCCTTACCCATACTGGCTGGAAATTGAACCCACAACCTTTTTGGTGTATAGGTCGATGTTCCAACCAACTGAGCCAAGTCAGGGCTGCCTACTTTTTTTAAGAAAAAAATGATTGGCCCTAGCTAGTTTGGCTCAGTGGATAGTGTCAGCCTGCAGACTGAGGGGTCCCAGGTTTGATTCCAGTTAAGGACACATGCCTGGATTGCAGGGGGGTGTGCAGGAGACAGCCGATCAATGATTCTCTCATCATTGATGTTTCTATCTCTCTCCCTCTCTGCAATAATAAAATATATATATATATTTTTTAAAAGATGATTGTTACAATTAGGATTATAACCACTTACTTATACGTAAGTTCTGCTAACAAAGTTCTTTTAAAGAATCAAATGTAAACATCTTATGCTTTTCTTAGGTGATTTTCTCCAAGCAGAAGTACTCCTTGGTCAGAACTCAGTTCACTATCTGACCTCCACAGATCATACTGATATCTACAATACAGGCCTCTCCAAGGGAGCCCAGCTCCAACTTGTGAAGAAGGCCCCGTTCAGAATGTAACAATGAGATGGTAACTTATGATAGTACTAGTCATTATCAAAAATTAACAACTTTAGGTGTCTTCGTTTTGGGTTTCTGTAGTTTAGGCACATCCAAAATTTCTTCATAGTCTGCACTCATCCCCTTTGCCCAGCGACCAACTGTAACGATTCGATCTGTAAAGAAACAGAAAAGACAGAATGTAAGAAAAAAATGTAGTCATAGATTGGTTTGGGCTTAGCAAAGGAACCATTTTTTGACATGAATAAGCACAGAGAGGGAATACTCCATCACGGAAGAAAAGTAATTTTTAATTGATTATAACCCTTGATTTCCGAGTACCACAGGCAATTTCTCATCCCAATTAGAGAAATGGAGCAACTGCTTTGCAATGCACAAATTGATAAGAAAGCACTTTCATTCTTTCCCAGAGTTCATCATTACAGAGTCAATGAATTCCAAGTGTCTGTAAACAGCAAGACTTATGAAGCATCACTTTTAAATGCACAAGATTCCACCTGTGAAATTATACAACATCTGCTTGTCAGTCTTGTCATTTGGGAAGTGGCAGTCCTCCCAGGAAGGAGAATTCAAATTCCACTTCATCATTTCAATCTTACTGCCTACAATGTAGTAAACACTATCTTCTAGACAACATTATAAACAAGAACTCTTGGTTATCAAATTTAAATGTTAGGGATAGGAAGTAAAAACGAGTACTTATTTGTATCATCATTATTTGACATAAAAAGAAATGTGGGTTTTTTTCCCCCATAAGAAACATTACTGGGTAATCCTACTGTCTTGCTTTTTTCACACAGAATTATCATCATTCTAATCTAGGTAAACTAGGTAATAAGATCTTCTCTTCCCCCCAAATCTATCATAGGTATAGTGAAGCTTTTTTGGTGACCAGGGTTAGGTAGTATTTCATTAGGAAGAAAATATAACTGGGCAGACACTGTGTGGACAACACAATTTTAATATTTTCAGTAGTTTTTGCAACCAACTCTGAATCCTTCAGGTATACAAAAAGCAAAACACACATGAGGATACTCAATCATAAGACTACTAGAGGCCTGGTGCACAAATCTGTGCACCAGTGGGGTCTCTCGGGCTGGCCTGTGGGATCAAGCTGAAACTGGCTCTCTGACATCTCCTGAGGGGTCCTGGATTGCGAGAGGGTGCAGGCCAGGCAGAGGGACCCCACGGATGCATGACAGAGGCCAGGGAAGGATGCAGGAGGGCTCCAGGGTGTGTCCAGCCCATCTTGCTCAGTCCTGATCAGCCGTACCCAAGAAGCAAGCTAACCTACCAGTTGGGACATCTGCCCCCTGGTAGTCAATGCTCATCAGAGCGGCCTTAGCATATCATTAGCATATTACATTTTAGTTGGTTGACCAGACAACTGGACACTTAGCATATTAGGCTTTTATTATATAGGATTGAAAGCTATTTTCATATTTCTTATTTCCTTAGTGAATGTATACTTTTAAGTAAATGTAAATGTTTATGAACAAGATGTTTGTAAGATCAGGGTCCTTGGGGCTTAATGGTCCCTTTCTTCCCCACCTGAGAACAGCAGCTAATGCCCAATTGGTACTGTGTCTACAGCTGACAGAGAAATGATTGAGTCATCACTGCAGCAGGAAACTAGGTTGCCTTAAAATCCCCAGTGAGTTATTAATAACAAAATGCAGCAAAAACATAGAGGGTTGTTAATCTTCCCCTTTCTTAATGGAAGCCCAAAGATCTCACCTGAATTTTGACTTTGAGGGCAATCCTTCTTAAAATGTCCCACAGAGCCACAAAGTCTGCAGCCGCCACCTAGTAAAAGAACAAAGTCATTGAAAATCTCTCACACTTACTTAGGGCTTTTAATGTCTCAAAGCACTTTCATATCTTATTTGGTCCTCACAACCTGTCGGCCAGGGACATAGGTGGGTGCCACCATTCCTATGGATAAGGTCATTCTCCATTCCTCTGACATCACAGAGCACCTACCCATTTATTCCACTGGGCCTTCAGGGGAGTAGTGGGAAAGAGGAGAGAGAGATGATGGAAGGCACTTGTTCCCTGGAGTGTCCAAAAGCCCCTGCAGAAAAGCCAGGACCATGGTTAAACAGGCAAGGGTTTGTGAACTCTTAAACTTGTGAGCAAAATTTGTGTGCTGGTGCATTTGTTGAGGATGTCCACAGATTTTATCACATTACCTAATGATCAATGACTACTCCCTCCCCCCGCAAAGGTTAGAAACCACTTCTCTATCATATAGATCAGATGGAGGTGAGCAGTTATGAAAGGAATGAAAATTAACATAGCGGATAGATAATCCTACCCCTTCTAAATGGAAGCCCAGGGATCTCACCCGAATTCTAACTTTGAGGGTAATCCTTCTTAAAATGTCCCACAGAGCCATGTTTCCAGGCTTTCTATCTGCCAGGGATCCTAACCCTAATTAAAATGACCATTTAAGCAACATTCCAGGTCTGTAAATTACAAAACACACGATTTCTAAAACGAATCTTTTGTGTAATGGTAAAGAATGATCATGATCATGCTCATAATGTTAAGTAGTTTTTCCAGGAAAATGACCCTACAGAATATAAACCTGGTTGAGCTCCCACTTCTATGTGATTTTCCGGCGTATAAGACGACCCCCTAATTTTACAGTTAAAACATAGGGTTAGGCCTATATTCGCTGTATAAGACTAACCCTCACTTCAAAGAAAAGACTTACTTTGCTGTCAAGATCTGCAGGTAATTTTTGTGCAATTTTGGTCTTTTGCTCCCGATTTTCGGTTGACTTTTTTTCGTTTCAAAAGTCGTCTTATACGCCGGAAAATACGGTACTCCTCTTGATGTACTTTTTTTTATATCTAGTCATTTCGGTTGACTATCCATCCTTGTAAATACTACAACTCATTAAAACTAAAATACCATTGATTATAAGATGTGTCATTCTTTTACATACTTCTCAGAAAAAAAAGGAAAACATGTCAATTATGTGGGACCTACCAATGGTAAGATACATTCCGAATTCAGAGATAATAAATGTGGGAAAATGTGCATCTTAGAATCAATGAAACACAGTTTTTGTTTTGTTTTTTCATCTCCATTTTATAGGTGAAGAAACTGAGATGAGAAAAGTTAAATAACATAGCCAAAGCGCCACAGCTAATAAGTGGCACTTTGGACTATAACCAATTTGTTTAATTCAAAAAACTATGCTTTTCCACTGGACTTCTCCAATGGAACCCAGGACATGACACAAGAGGTGTTTAGAACCTGAAGGTACCAGCCATCACATTACTATCTGATTCACATTAACAAATGACAATCTCCTTAAAGCTTTAGACATCATAGACTTTATTGTGAGGACCTTAGACATTAGCTGAGCTAAAGGTAAGAAAATTACAAGATGTCATGCCAGACAATTAACTAAGGAAGTCATTTAGAAACAAAAACTACAAATATGAATAGTGCATAGCAGCCCTTTATACAAAATGGTATGCTAGGCTGAGATTAAATTCACACTATGTTTTAAATCTTATATTTAAAATTTTATATTACTTTGAAGTATTATAACTTCTTTTCTGTTCTGTTTAAAAGCAGAAATTTGATATATTCTCATAATGATGCTAAAGTAAGCAGTTGGAAATATTCACCCAAGTTATTTCTGATTTATTAATATATCAAGTCATAGTACCCAAAAAGTTCAGTAGGTAGAATAGTACTCAATAAAAATAAGGTTTTGCTACTTATTCAAAAATGTATTCAAGCATGAGCAGCATGGTTCAGTGATTGAGCACTGACCTGTAAACCAGGAGATCATGGTTCAATTCCTGGTCAGGGCACATGCCTGGGTTGCAAGCTCAATCCCCAGTGTGGGTTGCATGCAGGAGGCAGCCGATCAATGATTCCCTTTCATCATTGATGTTTCTATCTCCCTCTCCCTCTCCCTTACTCTCTGAAATCAATAAAAATATATTTTAAAAATATATATTCAAGGACTGATTAACAATGTAAATTAAATATAACTGCATGATGACTCAAATTTTTGACATACAAGGGTAAAAGTACTCACCATCAGCATACACTCCTTTGGGATTATCAGGGCAAGATCTGGACAGGTGTCCCATTTCCCCACAAACAAAACATTTTGCAAAAGGAAATTCACCTGTAACGATCAAACAGTTCCTTTTAATTGGTTATATATATTACAAGTTATATAATGCATATTATTTTAAAATATTCTGAGAAGAAAACATGTATCTACATCATTTAAATTTTAATTTTGTAAGATTTCAACAATAGGCACACTCAATCCTGTAAACAGAAAAACCCAAGTGGCTACTTATTGGCCACTTTCCCACTTTTGATTAAGCAAATCAAAAACTGATAAGAAAAAAACATACCAAGAGCTGGATCTACTTTAGCCCTGCACTTGGTTATTTCGTGCTCTGTAGATCCACACCGATAACATATTCCAGTGCCCATATCTTGATTCTCAAGGGCAGCCGGGCAATCTGCAATCCCATGGCCAGGTTTTCTACAATGAAAACATACCTGGGAAAACAAAATGTGAGTTTCCACACTGCAAAACTGAGCTGGTTCTATCAATTCCTGTTATCAAAAATATCTGTAAAACATTTCTCATTTTAAGATATCTAGCACTTTTTCTGAAATCTCAAATTTTATCTGTAGAAGTATTTCATCAAATGCTAAACAATAAAAAATGTCATTTTCCTCATGGTCTCAGTGTTTTAGAAAACCCTCAATCAGTCAATCTCAGACACAAAGTTATTAAGAAATAATCACTTAAATGAATTAAGCAACTGTGGACTATGTATTTCATTAATGGGGATGTCTAACTTGAAAAACAGTTTTTTGGAGTAGACAATGGCCATAAAAATTATCCATCAAAATTAATACTTGTACTTTTAAAGTTCATATAATTGAATGAATTTGAGCTAAATAATTCCATTTAAATTATGCTTCAAATAATAAAACATATTTCATACCAAAAAGTGGCCCAGTGGTTGAGTGTTGACCTATGAACCAGGAGGTCACAGTTCAATTCCCAGTCAGAGCACATGCCCTGATTTCGGCTCATTCCCAGTGGAGGTTATGCAGGAGTCAGCCAATCAATGATTCTCTCATTATTGATGTTTCTACCTCTTTCCCTTCCTCTCTGAAATCAATTAAAAAAAAGTATACCTTAAGGTTTTCATATCTTTATAATACATATTCATTAATATTCAAAAATAGATGTTTCATTCTTAGAATGTATATACAATTAATTTTAAAGGAATAATCCTAAGATGAATTATTTGCCTCCAACCTAACACAGAACAATGATTTGCCTGTTTTATATACTCTAGCAATTTGGAGGATATTTTTTGCAATGAATGAGAAAATCGATCATAATCAAAGATGGTAGATAATTAAACTATTTTTATTCAAACTAGAAAAAGATATATATACTTCTTGGATAACAAATAGTTCATCTGTAATTTTATTTTCCCAAATAAGCACAGGTTTTTTAAAAAGTAAATTCAACAGACAAAATAAAACATAACATTTTACAACTATAACATTGCTTTCTTTTTTTCCTGTTTAATAACAGCGGACAAGAATAAGTCCCTGCACTCTTCAGTAACTTTTACATTTAGAATGAGCTAGTCCAGTGGTCCGCAAATTCATTAATCAACAGAGCCAAATATCAACAGTACAACGGTTGAAATTTCTTTTGAGAGCAAATTTTTTAAACTTAAACTTCTTTTAATGCCACTTCTTCAAAATAGACTCGCCTAGGCCATGATATTTTGTGGAAGAGCCACACTCAAGGGGCCAAAAAGCCACATGTGGCTCATGAGCCCCAGTTTGCCAACCACTGAGCTAGTCCAAACAAAAAAAAATTGCACTTATTCTACAAGTGGAGGAAGTTAATGCTAAATTTTGGATCACCAACATAAGTTTGGATTTTTGGTGACATTAAGGCGGTCTCTAATAACCTGACAGCTAATCGGTATTTTATATAAATTTCAAATACAAGTTTCTTGGTTGATCCTTACATTTAATGTAGATGGGGTTGTGGGAAGTGCTCTACTAAGTGTCTAATATCTTAATTTATTAGCTCAGAACTGTTGCTAAATATCAGGTATTAAGAACTGATGCTAAGTATCAGGTATTAAGGAAATTACACACAAAAAATTTGAAGGTAGGTCACAACAAGCCATAGTCTTTAAAGTATATGTTTTAACATAAAGCATTACTAAAAAAAATGTATTTCCTTAACTACAAACATAAAACTTCTCTTAAAAGGTCATAATGGCCCAGCCAGCATGGCTCAGTGGTTGAGCGTTAACCTATGAATGAGGTCAGGGTTCGATTTCTCATCAGGGCGCATGCCTGGGTTGTGGGCTGGATCCCCAGTTAAGGGCATTCAGGAAGCAGCCAATCAATGATTCTCTCTCATTACTGATGTTTCTATCTCTCCCTCTCTCTTCCTCTCTGAAATCAATAAAAATATTTTTTTCAAAAAGTCATATTTAGCTTTTTCAAATAGTATGCAATTCACCATACTATTTATGTCAATTAAATTATCTTTAAGTTATCTTGACTTAAAACTATCCTGATCTAAACAGAAATTATCTTTTCTATCCCAATTTATTAATAAGGAATGCCTCATTAGTATTGCTCTAAAAAATTATCTTTTAAAAAATGTTTTTATTGATTTTTTTTTTAGAGAGATAAAGGGACAAGGAGAGAGAAACATCAATGTGAAAAACACTGGTCAGTTGACTCCTGCACATACCCTGACTATGGACTGAACCTGCAACCTGGGTTTGTGCCGACAAGGAATCCAACCAGCAACCTGTCAGTGAATGGGATGGCCCTCAACCAACTGAGCCACACTGGCCAGGGCTAAATAATTATCTTTAAATGGCACCGCACAGAACAAATCCGGCAAATGTCAGAAGCTACATGTATGGTGGCTATAACATTTCAAACCTGCACTGGTTATTGGGTCTAGTAATAATTAATGTCGTTTTTAACATTCGTTTAAAATCTTGCTTGGCGTTGACTTGTATTGACATAACATTCAAACACGTGGTATCTACAGAACGTGTGAAGTGCAATTAACAAGTTTTGCTTGAAAAAGTTTGTGTTTGGTTTGGTTTTTGTTGCAAAACTAGGGCTAAGAAGATGGCGGATGAAGAGCATATTCGGCACTGCATGCTTTACGAGTTCCAATTAGGAAGAAAAGCAAGTGAGGCTGCAAAAAACATGTGTAGTGCTCTTGGTCAAGATGGTTAGCGCCAGAAAATGCCAGCGTTGGTTTGAGAAATTTCGCGAGGGAAATTTTTCATTAGATGACAAGAGTGGTCGAGGCCGTGTGTCCAATTTTGATCAAGAAGCTCTTCAAGCTCTTTTGGTGCAAAATCCTCAAATTACCCAACAAGAGCTTGCGACAACTTTAAATTGTTCACAAAAAACAATTTCCAATCAATTGCGTGCACTTGGCAAAGTCCAAAAGTTTGGAAAATGGGTTCCTCATGAGTTGACCGACAACAACTGTAATCAAAGAGTCACAATTTGCAGTTCGCTCCTCTCTCGTCAAAACCGTTTGCCGTTTTTAGAGCAAATTGTTACCGGAGATGAACAATGGGTGCTGTATGTTAATTTGAAAAGGCGGCCTCAATGGTCGGACAAAAATGAGGCTCCGCAGCCCACGCCAAAACCTGACTTGCATGCGAAAAAAGTGATGTTGTGTGTTTGGTAGAATTTTAAAGGAATTCTTCATTATGAACTTTTACCATCTAACCAAACCATTACAAGTGCAGTGTTATAGTGCCCAATTGGAAAGGTTAGCTCAAGCTTTAAGAGCAAAAGAACCCGTGCTGATTAATCGGAAGGGCGTAATTCTTCACCAGGATAACGCACGACCGCATACTGCAAGAATCACTGCTGAAAAACTGCGCCAGTTGGAATGGGAAGTTCTCCCTCAACCTGCATATTCTCCTGATATTGCCCCTTCTGATTACCATTTGTTTCGTTCTTTGCAAAACTTTCTTCTTGGAAAAAAATTTAATAATGAAGAATGCCTCAAAAATGCATTGACCGAATTTTTGCATCAAAATCACAAGAATTTTACAACAGAGGGATTAAAATGCTTCCTGAGCGTTGGGCACAAGTAGTAGAAAACAACGGCAACTATATTGTTGATTAAATTTTGTTGTATTGTTTAAATAAATTCGATTTTAAAAAGTATTAGAAAACGACATTAATTATTACTAGACCTAATATTAACAGTGCTGTACATTTACTAATAAAAAAAAGTGTAAAATGATAATAAATCCTGATTCTTATGAAATATCCTACTAGATTGAGACTTGGAAATTCATTTTAAAAGGGGAGAAGGGAAGGAATTATACTACACACTTAATTTCCTGTGGGGATCTAGGGAAGGTCCTGGCCAGGTGGCTCAGTTAGTTGGAGCATCATCCCGTACACCAAAAGGTTGCAGGTTCAATTCATGGTCAGGCAAATACGAGTGTACAGAGGCAATGTTTCTCTCTCACGTTGATATTTCTCTCCCTCAAATCAATAAACAAATCCTATCCTATATAATAAAAGGCTAATATGCAAATAGACTGAACGGCAGAACAACTGAACAACCAGTCACTATGACGTGCGCTGGTAGGGGGCACGTGGGGAACATGGCAGGCATTGGCAGCAGGCGACAGAGCACAGAACATGGTGGGCATCAGCCACAGTGGGAAGTGGAGCAGGTGAGCAGGGGCACCAGACCAAGGCGAGGCACTGTTCATTGTCATCAGGGTGAGCCTCTGGTGGTTACTGAAAATTCTTTGCTCCCTCGTGCCACGGTCTTGCCTGGTGCCTGCACCTGCTGCTGGCACCAGCTTCGATCGCTCAGAGCTGTTGGCAGGTGCTGCGGCTGCAGGCCTCAATCACCCCTCAGGGCTTCTTCACCTTCACCTGCTCCTGAGGGGCGAGTGGGGCAGCAGCTGCTGCTCAACCTGCTGACAGCGCTGGCCAGCTTGCACCACTGCTGGCACTCTGTACCATCAGTGGGTGCGAGCAAGGCTGGTGCTGTCAGAGCATGGGAGGAGGAACAGGGCTTCGAGCAGACAGGAAACTGGTGGCCATGGTGGGAGGGGCACAGAGAATGGGCCAAGACCCCTCAAGGCCCACAGTTACTTTCAAGGTGCACGAATTTGTGCACTAGGCCCCTAGTAAATAAAATCTACAGCTGGGCACCACAGAAATAAACCTGGAGTCCCCAGCATTCTCTGAGTGTAAAATGGAGAGGGAGGGAACAATGACTAGGGAAGGTCTCAAGAACTTTTAACTCTGCTGCTCAGTTACTAACTACTGTGATCCTTATTAGATCTCCTTCGTGTGTGTCAGTTTTTCATGGACAAAAACCAAACATCCTTTCTAAGTAATTGGAACCACACGTATTTAACCTGTTGTACTTAACCTTCCTACTTATTTTGATCTTTTTTTTAAATGGCTGTTTATAAAATGGCTACTTGAAGGTAAATGTGCAAACAGTTTTGAAGTCAGATTCTGGGTTTGAAAAAATTTTTTTTTTGGCTGGCCTGCAGAGTTAGCAGCTCATTTAGGTTCACATTTATTTAAAAATGCATATAATTACATAATGCCAGCCAGCACACTAAGTAATCAAATGTAGTTTTCAGAAAGATACTTAACCTGCCTACATGTTAGTGTTTTCTACCCAAGATGGAACACCATGTTTATAGTGTTGTTGTGATAATTGAGTACATTAAGTATCTAGCAAATAGTTAATACTAGCCCTTAAAAAGATGCTTTATAATTTAGTACATAATAGCAGTCAAACTGCTAAATATGTGTGAGTATATGATTAATAGTTTCTAGCCATCTAAAGTAATACTTTGATAGAAGTGAGAAACTTACCATTGCATTTTTCTTTGCTGCTTGTCTTTTTAACCGTCTTCCTTCTCTGCGACTATCTTTCTTTAAAGCAACTGCAATTTCTTCCCGTACTTCCCGGCTGTCCGCTGTTATCACTTCCCCATTGTGAACCATCTGTGAGTTTTGCCTTAGGTAGTCCATGAATCCATTCACATCTTCATTTAAGTACTCCTTTTTCTTTTTGTTCTTTTTGTGTTTTGCTTGGTGTGCACCATTTTTAAGGCACAGTCTATTGGCTTCACGTTGTTTACTCTTTGGTGGGCTTTGGCTCTTTTCCTCAGAGGACGCCTTCTTCAGATCCTCCCATGATGTTGCAGGCAAGGGTCTTTTGTTATTTATGGTAGCAACTCGTGCCCATCTGGTCATGGTTTCATCAGAGGTACTGGATCAATCTTTAAGGCAAGCATGGCAGTTAGTCATCATTTAAAGGAAATAAACTAAACTTAACATACATGCTAGAGCCCTAGCTGGTTTGGCTCAGTGGACAGTGTCGGACTGCAGACTGAAGGGTCCTCGGTTTGACTCTAGTTAAGGGCACATGCCAGGTTGAGGACTCGATCCCCAGTGGGCAGGAGGCAGCCCATCAATGATTCTCTCTCATCATTGATGTTTTTCTCTCTGAAATCAATAAAAATGTATTTTTAAAAAAGATACATGCTATATATCACATATGCCATGTTAGTTTTAATCATTAAAACATGGGGTTTTACTTCATATAGGGATCTACATATTTAATTCTATAATGCCTGTAATGTAAATCCAGCCCTTACCAGAGAAGCTACCACACTAGTTTAAAAAATAAATAAATAAAACAAGTCCAGCCTGTGTGGCTCCATGGTTGAGCATCCACCTGAATGAATCAGGAGGTCACAATTGGATTCCTAGTTAGGAGTGGGGTTGCAGGCTAAATACCCAATCAAGGGCGTGCAGGAGACGCCAATCAATGATTTTCTCTTATCAACGATGTTTCATCTCTCTCCCTCTCCCTTCCTCTCTGAAATCAATAAAAATATACATTTTTTCTTTAAAAAAAAGCATGCCTACTATAATATAAATACTTGCTTAAAACTGGAAAATATTTATTTTAATGGAAAATAAGAAACCAAATTATTTCGCAAAACTTAAATCACCAAATACTACAATGACTGAAGTTACTCTTCCCAAACTTTGCAGCTTTCCTGGTCGTTTATTTTCCTCTCGCTAAGTCCCAGGGCTACTTTCTTCCAATCCCGTTACCAAGCCATTCCAACGCAAACCATCTGCGTTGGCAAGCTGCCTACAGAAAGCCGGTGTTTTTGACATGGTTTGTCAACACAACTCTTTTCGGCAGACTGATAAGGGAAATACATACATTAGTGTTCACAGTCACGTGACGACGCCACGTCTATCAAACCTTCAGCTGAGCCGCACCTGTCTTACCCGAGCAACGCGTGCAACAACAGACGCCAAAACCTCAGCCCCCACGTTCCAAACATCCCTTCCCCACCAATGGGTGCGGGGCGCCCGCATTAGGGGGAAAGGCCGTGTACCCAGCCCCGGCCGCCCGGGTGGGTCTCCTCGCAGGGCAGGGCCCCGCGGGACTGGCCGCACCGTGCGAGCGGCGAGCGGCGAGCGGCCAGCGCCCCGAGCCGAGGCCGTCCCCGCGCCCGCCGCCCGGCCAGGCAGGCGGCCCGGCGTTTCCCCCAGCGGAGCGGGGGCTCCGCGCTCCCGCCACGTGCCAGGAACCGCGGAGGGCACTCCACCGCTTTCTGGGGGGGTCCCGGGGCCCCTCGCGTCCCGCCGAGCACGTCTTACCACGCGTGAATCCTCCAGAGCAGCAGAGTCAGCGTGCCAGAGGAGCCCGCCCCCTGGGCGGCTCTCCGGCCCGGAAGCACCGCCTCTGCGGGACACGTCACTTCCGCCGGGCTGCGCAGGTCCTGTTGCGCAGCTCAGCCGGCTGGCTCACGGGAAAATGGGTTCAAGTGCAGCTGTGCGGCTCAGCCAGAGTGGCTCAAGGGTTGAGCTTGGACCCAGGAACGAAAAGATTGCTGGTTCCATTCCGGTCAGGGCACCAGGCCTCAATTGCGAGCTCCAATGTGGGGCATGCAGAAGGCGGCCGATCCCGTGATTTACTCATCACTGATGTTTCTGTCTCTCTCTGAAATCAAAAATATGTTGTGGTTTTTGTTTTGTTTTTAAGTGTGTGGAGCGCCTAGAATTTGCAGGGCGCGGCGCTGGAGGCCTGGGGCACAGAGCTGAAGAGTGCTCACTCCCCGCGCAGGCAAATGGACTGGAGGGTCTGAGGGTTGGGTGGGGCAAGGGGAAGGCTGCTTTGAGGTGACCTTTGAACTTCGAAACACAATCTGGTGAAATGACTTTAGGAGGAAATTAAGGATCTTTCCAAGCAGAAGTAAAATAAAAATTAGCGTAGTGGGAGTGGCTCACTGTCAGACATCTCTAAAAAAGACCGGGCTTATTAGATAGAGGGCGGTGCTACACTGTAGCCAAAGTTGCCATTTTAACAGGAAAACCTCGATCTCCGGAACAACTCATCATCTCAACAACCCCTCTCAAACAGATATACCACCACAAGTTAGTTGTACCTAGTGGGAAACATGGCATTATCATTTTAAATTTTTTTTATTGATTTCAGAGAAGAAAGGAGAGGGAAACATCAATGATGGGAGGGAATCATTGAAGGCTGCCTCCAGCACGCCCCTAATGGGGATCCAGCAGATAACCCAGGCATGTGCCCTGAATTCCTGGTTCCTAGCTAGGTTGGCCCTCAACTACCGAGCCACACTGGCTGTGCAAACATGGCATTATCTTATCCACTCAGTTCACCAGAACTGCTGCTCCCATGTTTTCACTTAACTATCTATTTTCTTTGTCCCTCTGCTACCTCCCTGGTCACAGGTTTCAACATGTCTCACCTGGATTACTAACAGCTGGTTGAGGCATTCCTATGTGGACTCTCTCAAATCCATTTACATGCCTTAGCCAAGTGAACTTGTGGAAATGTAAATCAGATGTTGCCCTCTTGCTTAAAACCCTTGCATAGTTTCCCATTATTCTTAAGATGAAGTTCAAACTCCTTAACATGGTATTGAATCGCTGCTTGTTTCACTAGCCTAACCTTGCACAATATTTCCCCCTCTTCTTCAAGATACACGCAAAGGAAACTTCCCACCTAATGCCCTATGTTATCTCCAGGCCTTTATATACGATGTTCTCTGTATGGCAATCCTTTTCTTTCAATTAGTTTCTACTCACCCTTGAAGGCTTTTAACATTTTTATTCTCAAGTAATCCTTCAGTGCCCCTCTGTCCCAAACTAGGCCAGTCCCCTATTGCACACTCATGGAAGTTCATACTTCATTACAGCACTTCATATGTGTAATTATATAGAGAATTGTCTAATAGGTTGTTTATTGTATCCCCATTGCCTGGTATATAGTTGATATATACCAGTTCATTTTTTATAACTAAAAGAGGAATAGGTGCTTTCTAATGTTTGTTAAAGCAAACTAGAAAGTAACTGATTTTCTTTAAGAGGAAAGAATAAAGTCAGTACTGTAGAAGTGGTGGGATTTGGTGTGGTAACAATCACAAATATTCTAGGTGTTAAGGTGAGGACATTTTTAAAAGACAAATCCTGCAGCTCTGGAAGAAAGGGAGCTTTATAAAAGATGTAGGCGAGTGCTATTCATACTGTAATGTTCTCAATCAGCTGGCTTCAGGTTCTAAGCTTTAACTAGTGATATTCCATGAAGCTATTTTCTTCACAGAAACCAGGTACTTGCACATAACACACACCACTAGAGGGTGCATCCAACCAAAACTTGTCTTTTTAGTTCTGTGCTGAATTCTAAAACTGTAGAAGGTGATTCATTACTGGAAATGAAGGAGCATGATCTCAATTTGCTTTTGTGAAAGTACATCAAAAAAGGATTAGTAACTGAGTAAAGAGATCATAGAAATCCTTTGGGATTCAGAAGAAAGTATAACTATTATTGCTAATAATAGCTAACATTGAACATTTTTATAGGTACTTGGCACTGTGCTGATTGCTTTACACTCATCACCTAATTAATCCATCCAATATCCTGAGAGGTAACTTCTATTGTTTTCTCCATATAATAGGAGGAAACAAGCAAAGAGAGTTGAAGTAACTTATCCAAGGTTACACATCCAGTAAGAGGTAGACTCGAGATTTGAACCAAGGTCTCAGCCCAAATATGTGGGCTTTACTACTTTGTAAAACGGCACGGGACTATTTGCTTGCCTGAACCCACTTTAAAACAGACTTTACTAAGTTACCTTTGCCTATTAGGCTTTTTTGAAATTGATGTCAGAGAGGAAGGAGAGGGAGAGAGAGATAGAAACATCAATGATAAGAGAGAATCACTGATTGGCTGCCTCCTGCATGAGGGATGGAGCCCACAACTCAGGCATATGCCTCTGACTGGAATCGAACCTGGGACCCTTCAGTCTTTAGCTAACACTATCCCAAACCAGCTAGGGCTATGTGAGGCTTTTTAAAAAATCATTAATGCAATTTTTGCATGGACAATAGATTTTTATGTTTTAATCGAAAATAGTTTTGTATGGTAATACAAAATTTATTATCCTGATAACTATAAATTCTGGACAAAATATTAAAAAACACTACATGGGGATTCTAAAGAGTAAATAAAAGCAGACACTTGTAGAGGGGGGTCAAAATCCGAAGAAGCAACTACCACCACATGGATGAGTACCGTGTGTGTGTGTGTGTGTGTGTGTGTGTGTGTGTGTGTGTTTACCTGCCGGTTGGCCACATTCAAATACTGCATAAGTACTTAAAACTGCAGTAGAAAGCCCACTATCATCTCTCTGGCTGAAGGAACCATTAATAAAAGCATGCTGGATAACGGACAGTGAGGGGGAATCCTGGTAGAAGGAGAGCCACAAAGAGAATTTCTCTACTTCTGTACATGAATCCCTCGAAAGTCTCAAACTGATCCCTGAACCCACATGCACAAGACACGCTCAAAGGCTTAAAGAAATGAACTGATATCTGGATTGCCACCCACCATAACACAAGTTTAAACAAGTTAATTGACCGCTTAAATTTTTTCATGAAAAAACAACTCTAAGTATATACAAAATGATGTCTACAGTATCCAGATGAAATCCAGAATGTAAACTTAGAACTAGGTCAGCAGTACTTTGTATTCCAGTGTTCAAGAATTATTCTTTTGTCAAAACCGGTTTGGCTCAGTGGATAGAGCGTCGGTCTGTGGACTGAAAAGTCCCAGGTTTGATTCTGGTCAAGGGCATGTACATTGGTTGCAGGCACATCCCTGGGAGGGGGTGTGCAGGAGTAGGCTGGTCGATGTTTCTTTCTCATCAATGTTTCTAGCTCTCTATCCTTCTCCCTTCCTCTCTGTAAAAAATAAATAAAATATATTTTTAAAAGAATTATTCTTTTTTAATTTGCCTGCTACTATTTGTTTTCCAGTGTCCTCAGATAGCTAATCTATGCATTGTGTTTTATAGCTGCATTCAGTGGGACACAGGGAGAGTGTGCTCATTCCATCTTACCTGGAAGTGGAGCCACTGCCATTATTATTTAAATCCTCATTCTTGCTTAGATTCTCAGAGTAAGAGGGGGCTTAGCCAGCCTAGCTAAAGTGACCGGTGGGCACTGTGGGACTAGGAGTGTCCAAGGCCAAGCCTGGGTCTCCTACTAGCATAAGCTTCTTTAAAACAACCTATTTAACTATAGAGTAGTTTGGGAGGGAGGATAGTGAATCTAGAAAGGAAGGCTAGGATCAGATTTTGACAAATTAAAGTCGTGTTGTTGTTTTTTACCAAATTAAAGTGCATTTTATCCTTTAGAGCTTAAGCAGTGAAGAACTATACATAGCTTTTTAGATCATACAGTAGATCCCATAAAATTGATCTAGAGAAGAGGGCTGTGTATGGAAAAAATGTACCTAATGCAGTGTTCAGAATTGTCTAGACATTTATTGAACTTCATTTGAATACACAGAAAAAGAAAGCAGGACAGAGATGAAAAGGATTAATGACCCTACTATTGAAAATAAAAATGAGATCCAGACTGGGACATTCTAACAGCTTTTTTCTTAAAAATCTCTCAGTGATTTTTTTTTTTTTACCTGCTTTATGAACCCTTACAGTAAGGCCCATGGGTAATAGAATTACAACTTCCTGTTCTTTATCATTTTATAAATGTTCTTTAATGAGTATGCATTACAGTTAGAATAATTATTAAAGAGGTTTTTTTAATCCATGGGAGTTTTGAGAAAACACAGGAGAATTTTCAACTACATAGAAATACATACCTTTGGAAACACACACCTTTAAAAATCTTATGTCATTACTTTATAGGTCAGTAAACAAAGTATCAGAGAAGTGAAGTGATTACCATAGGGCACACTTCTGGTGATAGTTTTCGTACCTGGCATACACATAGAAGTGACCCTGTACTTTTAGTTTTTCCATTGGTATTGCTGGTTTTCTCAATAATGAAGTTATAAGCAGTACAGGCATCCCCTGTTTACCATGCTTCACCTTATTGCACTTCACAGGTGTTACATTTTTTATAAACTGAAGGCAAGACCCTCCACCAACAAAAATATTACGACTCACTCTGTTGCAATACTTGCTTTATTATTATGGGGTTCTGAAACTGAACCCAGAGTGTCTCCGAGGTATGCCTGTGTTACTTTATTTCAGACGTGAAAGGAAATGGTTCCTGACGTGTTTAACAGGAGAAACCCATTAGTGGAAGTTACTTGAGGTTCCAGGCGTCCTCAAACTTTTTAAAGTGGGGGCCAGATCACGGTCCCTCAGAGAGCTGGAGGGCCGGACTATATGAACTACTAATTCCTAATGTAACACCTCGGCTGCGCTCACTGCCCAAAAAACCTGGCGGGCCGGATCAGACTCCTCTGCGGGCCGCATGTGGCCCGTGGGCCGTAGTTTGAAGACCCCTGTAAGCAATAAGGAATAGAAATAATAGGAAGGCTGTGTTCTTCCCTGAAGAATCTTGCATCTTTTTCATAGTCTTTTCTTAAACATGAGAAACAATAGCATGGGAACTGTTAATCACAATATGGCCTTTTACCATCATCTCACTTCAGGTTTGTCTCTCAAGTTTTTAGTCACGTGCTTTAGTGGTTTTTAGTGGTTGGAGTGTCAAGTGCTTACACGTAAGTGGTAAGATTTGCAATCTCTCCTCTCTGAAGTGAGTACTTCCTCCCCTCTTTTGTCTGAGGAAATATTAATACTACCTGACATGGGCCCTAGACTGTTCCTTCAGAGGGGATAATGGGAAGTCAGTTACCAATGGGATTCTACAAAATGAAGTAGGTGAGGAAAAAGCACTTTTTTAATATCTGCTGTTTGCCAGCACCTTGTTAAATGCTACATGTATAAAAATGATAGAGTCCTTGCCTTCAAGCAACCAGCAACCTGTGAGGATAAGACATGCTGTTTCAGATATCCACTGGGAGTCCTGAAATGTATTTCCCATGGATAAGAGGATACTACGGTACTATATTGCATTCTCTTATTTGCTAGGCTAATAGTAAAACACACATGGATACCTGGCAAATATTTACCTTTCTTTCCCAGTTTCATATTCTGAATCTCATCATAAAACCCTATTTGGAGGTGATTGAATTCCTCCATACATGAATTCATGATGAATATATATTCCTAGGAAAGATTTTTTTTAAATAGCTTCATTGGCTTTGAGTGTGCCAGCAGTTTAAAGGAGGGAAAATCGATATCTCAGCTATCTAATGAGAAACCTTGGGATCTGAGAGAGAACAATTGTTTCGTTTCTACTTTAAAAACCCGCACAACAGGGCGATAAATTTACCTGTTTTAATTAAACTAAACCATTAGGCCATGTAAGCAAAAGTGGAAAAGATGTGTTGAATATAATGTGTTATTTAAAACCTTTAATAACCAAAACTTTTTACCTGTCTAGGAGAGAGATGTGATTACACCATCAAGCAAATTGTCAATGGCGTAAAATGCATAAACGACTTTAAAACCAACCCTCCTTTACTCATTAAAGTCTTCTAGTGCTTCATTAATTTTAATGGTATAATCTAGCTCTGATTGAAGTGCACCTGAATGCAGTTTGTGCCTCATCAGCACTGATGAGTTCCAAGTGATGCGGCCCGTGTCTGCGGAGCGCTCACAGATTACGTGTCTCTCTTTGCAGCTCCTCTGCGCCTGTTTGCCCGGGACTCAGCAGCACAGTGTCTACTTTCCAGGAGCTTGGTGGTTTCCTTTCCAGCCCCACCGACGTTAGTTCAAGGAGATACCTGTTTTCAGAGCTGCTTGTATGCTAACAACTGAGTTGTGTGCAAACAAAGATTTTGTGGAGATGCCCAAATATGACATTTCTCCCCCGAATCTTTGGATTGAATATAGAAATAGCCTATATAAGTCAAGTACCTTTTAAAAGGAAGACTAGCTGAAACCGGTTTGGGTCAGTGGTAGAGCGCCGGTCTGCAGGCTGAAGGGTCCCAGGTTCGATTCCAGTCAGGGGCATATGCGTTGGTTGCGAGCACATCCCCGGTAGGGGGTGTTTCTAACTCTCTATCTCTCTCCCTTCCTCTCTGTAAAAAAATCAATAAAATATATTTTTGAAAAAATAAAATAAAATAAAAGGAAGGACACTGGTGTGTAAGTTAAAAACTAAATGACTCTCAGTTCATTGCATTTCCACTATAACTGTTTCACAAAACTATTTTTAAACCCTCCTTTTAGATCCTGCTTTTATAATTCCATAACTACATTTCTTAAATGATATTTATCCATTGTCAAGTGTAGGTCATGCTTACAGAATGAATACATGATTAATTATGGTACACCTCTTTAACCCTTGACCTCTAGTATTTTCAGCATTAGAATACATGTCTTGTTGAACACATGAGCCCAGAGCAAGAAGGTCAGACAATCCAATCTCCTATCTACCACAGGAACAAATGAAGAAGTGGTCGTTTGTAGCAACTGGGTGGGGCCTTCTCCAATGATGCAAAAGGTCTGTCCACCAGATGTGATCCCTCCATCCTCCATGTTTAGGTTCTATGCTAACTCATTGCCTTAGCTTCATATAGGATTTTTACAGAAAGGATAAAACGTAATTTATGTGACTTCCTTTTCTGCACCATCTGGTTGCAGTCTTGCAGTACTTAGGTTAGTCTTCAATCCCAGGCAATTCTTTGGTTTTCATCTTATAGATGGCTAATCTCCATTGTGTACAGATTTTTCTAGTTTAAATCTTAGATGGCAGTTTTATTTGCCTTTTTAAAATTTTTTGAGGTATTTGAGGATCTCTGTCACTTTTGTTGTTTCCCATATAAAATTTTAAGTGCTTGTATAATTCCTTACATATACAAGAAAAAGGAGTATTTCTAATGTAGATAGACGGTGATTATTTCATTTCTATCTTGATTTGGATTAAATTCAGTAGATATTACATAAATTATACCAAAGTTTTCCTTCATTTCAATTAATAGCTATGCATCCCTTTACATTAAAAATTGGGTTTAATTCAATTTAAAATTTTAAAAAGTTGTTATGAAATAATTAGGAATAAGACTTACCATGTCTGGGACCGCAGTGAGAAGAGGCGTCATCATTGAGAGAGGGGTGATCAGGGCTTACGGCAGAGAAGAAGAGCTGCGTTTACACTATGGGACAGGTCGGAGTAGATGTGGAACCCACGTGACACAAGTGGTATCCCTTGTACTATTATAGCGGCATGTGCAAACCAGGCCCAAGAAGGATATAATTGCCAAGGCCTCAGGACTGAAGGTTTGGCTCATACAACAAAGTAAGCCACCAAAGTCTGCCACAACAAGGATTAGGGAAATTTAGAGTGGATAATGGAGGAGGTAGAGGAGGAATAGCAGTTGCAGCAATGGGATTTCAGGTTATACAGCTAACCCCCCCTTTTCTAAGATCTTCCTATGGAAGTGAGATCAGTGGGAGCCATGAAGAAGCTTCTCCCTGAAGTAAATCTGTATGATGCAAAGAGCAGACTGCAGTGGCCATGAAAATGTATCACTGAGATCTTCCCTTGCTGACAACTCTAGTTACTGCCCCTATGGATCAACCATTGTATTCATACTAAGGCCACGCTACCCATATTCTGTTTTTAGCTCATAAATGAGCAAGGCCCATTCTTGCTATAGAAGATACAAGACTCTTCCACAGGCATGAAGACTTCCCATTGGCCTGAATAAAACTTTCTTGTTTTGTAGTCTCTTCCTACCCAATCTTCCTTCCTTCCCTGTCAATCTAGCACTGTGCTTGTTTGCATGCATCTTCATTCTTCTGTTCCCTCCTCACACAATCAAGTTTCATGTTGAATCCTGTCTTGGCACCTACTTCTAGGCAGATCCAAACACAAATAATATTCTGTATTCTTCCTGATAATTTATCTACTTGTTCTATGGGATACTGAGAAGAGTTTGTGTGTATGTTTGTGTGTGTGTGTGTGTGTGCACACACGCGCGTGCGTTTGTGTTTCCTCTTCCAGTTCTGTCCGTGTGGGCTTTATGCATTTTGGAACTTATTATTAAATGAACATGTATTTTGAGTTTTTAAGTCTTCTTAGTGAATTTACATGTATATAAATATGAAATGTCCTCTTTTATCCTTTTTTCTAAAATCTACTTTAATAATTAAACAGAGCCTGTGAAATAATATAGTATGTGTGTGTGTATGTATATATAATACATATCTGCCCCCTGTTCCTGTCACAGAGCTTCTAAAATTGTTGTAATTTCCTAAGTGATAAGAATATTAGGAACATTTTTTGATATAATATTGGTCTTTGACTCCAGTTCATGACACGCAAATTCCTTAGAATTTCCAAGGTGATAAATATGTCTTTTGTTCTAATGAGGTGACTTACAAATACTATTTTTATCATTGCCTCAAAAATATTTTAAAATTGGAGTAGGTGAGGAAATTGGATGTTATTTGCCCTTCTTAGTAACATTTTTTAAAAATCAGGGAAACCAAAGAGATTAAGGAGAGTTTTATTCTAAAGATAAGACATACAATTTTACATTTTCCCAAGTCTACAAAAACTCTCAGAGTATAAATATCTTTCTGTCTGTCATACCAGCAGACAGATTACTTATAAATTGGAAAAGGGAAAGGTCACTTTCTGCCAAACTGAGGCAAAGGCGGTGGCACCTTAATATCTTGACCTCTCTCCAACTTCTTCTCACAATCCACCAAGTAATTGACTCCATCAATGACTATCTGAACAAGCTCAACCTGTGACCATGGAAAAGATGAATGATTAATTTTCATAGGAGACACACACAATGCATTGATCAATAGGAACAACACTGGGACAATGAGAACTTGCCATATTAGATAAATTATAACCATCTCTTGTTATTTTTTTCTTTATAGGGTTGTGGGAGAAGGATGTCTGATGGTCACTATCAAAGATGGGAAGCAGCGACATTTTACAGGGCTTCTCATGATCTCTCTTTAGTTAAGATAGGTTTACTACTTTGTGTGTGAGAGCTTTTTTCATATGGGAAAACCATCAGTTTGCATCTCAGATACTTTCCCCCCATCAGTCTCAGCTGTAAAATACCAGAGTTCATCTAAAGGAGAAATTACAAGCGACACCCTTGTGTTGTTCTTTGGCCTGGATCTGAATTCTGGCCACCCACTAGACTATCCAAGCACTGAACATGCTATCATTCAGATACTATCCTTTACACAGTAAATGTCTTTCTGAAACTTGGTTTAAAATCAAATGTTTAACAGTTTAATAATGTTTTTACTCACCAGACAAGTTTGCTACTGAAAAGAAACTGTGAATGATATCAAGATAAACTTAAGTTTTCTGTTTTTTGAAAAAATGTTAGAACTTTGGTTTACAAATATTGATGTTTTTAAAATTAGAGCACACCTACATATGAATTTTTTTCCTGGGGTCACCTCCCTAACAAATTACTTGCACTGTTCCTACAGAGACCCAAACTAAGGTATTGATAGTAACTAGTTAGTTAATGCCAGATAGCACTAACATACATCATTTAACTCAATAATAAGGTAGTAACTAGTTAGCTAATGCCAGATAGCACCAACATACATTATTTAACTCAAGAATGAACAGTAAGGATGGAAGGGATTGCTGAATAGCATATCTGAACATACCTTAAGCATGAGGAGTCCAGTCCCCTGCCTATCTCTTTTCATGCCTAAAAAAAACTGAGGCTTCCCTAGCTGGTTTGGGTCAGTAGATAGAGTGTTGGCTTACAGACTGAAGGGTCCCGGGTTCAATTCTGGTCAAGGGCACATGCCTAGGTTGTAGGCTCAATCCCCAGTAGGGGGCATGCAAGAGGCAGCTGATCAATGATTCTCTCTCATAACTGATGTTTCTATCTCTCTCTCCCTCTCCCTTCTTCTCTGAAATCAATTAAAATATATTTTCTTTTTAAAAAAGAAACTGAGGCTCCATGAAAGGTTTGGATCAAAAAGTTAGTCATTACAGAGCATACTTTGTACTCATCCAATTGACCCATCCCAGTATTGAAGAGGGTGGGGTGAGATGGCCTCTCATTGATTACCAGTGGAACTGTATCTTGGTATAAATTTCCCGATAGGGAACTTGGTTATAAAGACCCCTCATCTATAATTCAGAAGCTCCTTTCCTATGAATTTTATTTTAACTAAATAATCAGAATTGTGATTATTGTTATGCAAAGAGATTGGCATAGTCTTATATATAGAGATGGCCAAACAAAAACATCAAATTATCAGGGAGATATTAAATAGATAATTGACTATCTTTAATGGGCTGTTATTAAACATTGTTTTTGAAGACTAATATAGGAAAATGCTCATGATATAATACATTGGGAAAGCTGTATTATAACATCAAATATATACTATAATACCAAATTTTGTTTAAAAAAAACAAAACAAAAAAAATACCCAAACTTTTTTTGAATAAGTATAAAAGTGGAAGGTAATTCAGAATAATGTCCATGATGGTTATCTCAGAGATCTTAGGTTAAATTTGAATGCTTTTTGGTATTTTTATAGCTTTTATAATGATTATCTATTAACTTAATTAGACATAAAATGTTTTGAAAGCAGTGACTACCTTGCTTTCCATTAATAAAAATCTAGTTAATATTACTAGAAGACAGGGCTAGGCCCAGATTCTCTTCATTCACTACACCGCACATTAGTCAGCACATTTCAGAAGTTGTGGCATTTTCAGCTGTACTTCCTCAACTACTTCCCCAGAGCTGGTTTACATAGGCTGGTTTCGTTGTTTTGAGTATTTTCTCCTTTCTTTTCCTTAGTTTACTGGTAGGCATACCAATAAGCAATAAAATATTCAAAAACTGGCAAGGGAGAAGAAAGAGCATTGATAATCCAAAGATTGAATAACCAGCCACTGAGTTACTAAGCATTGTGTGTAATAAGAAGAGGCTTTTAAATTAGCGATAGGCATGATACATCCATTGGGACCACATCCAGATAAATTGATAGAATGTACTGAGGTCAGTATTTGCTTAGGGTTCAGCTGCATGTCGCTTAAGTGTGCTCTTTACACGCCACCTCCTGCATCACGCCAGGCCTGCATGCAGTGTATGAATCCTTTCCATCCTATACACGCACAGAATCCTTAGGGTTATCTCATGAGCATAATCATATGTATCCCTAGTGCATACCTTATTTCTCATCTTTAGCCCTAAAAGTAATGTTTCAGAAAGTATCAAGTATCTAAAAATGAAGATGACAGTATGTGGCCTTCATTCACCAAAGGAAATTCAGAATCAAGAGAGAAATCCACTATTTTATCACCCTCAGTGAGAGAGCACACGTGTTCTCTGACTTCACAGGGAGGCACCATAACTGTCCTTTGGCTTAATAAGCTCCTGCTGCTGAAGACCTGAAATAGCTCCCAGGGGCAGGCTGGTGACCACAGCCCCACTGCATGTCCTTTGCTTGCCTGTACATTCCCAGCTGACTCTGTGCTCACCTTCATGCCGTGATTCCTGTGGAAGAATAGCACGACAGAACCAAACACTAATGTGACTGGGACTCCGTGGGAAAGAGAAGGTCTCGGGTTTTGTTTAAGCTACTTTTTCTTCTCTTAGGCTGGTTTTGTTAGTTCAAGTTCAGAGAGTGAGAGAGATGTTACCTCTGACCGACCAATTCGATCTATGTTGGAAATGTCGTACACGTCTGCCACCGCTGCAGTGTCCACACCACCGGTGCCACGCTTCTGCAGCCTCAGGTTCTCCAGGATCTTAGAAAAGCGGGGGTCCTGGGGACAGGGAGAGCACAGTGTTGTAGGGGCGAAATCCATGCACTGTCATCGGCACTTTCACATAGAAAAGTCATATAATGAGAGCTAATAACAGTTAGTGTTTATTAACTGTTATTAGTGTTAATAAACACTAACTGTTGCACGAAGATTTGTGCTAGAATGGGCTTTCCTTACCCTGGCTCTTGGCACTGCCTTTCTACTCCTTCCCAGCCCCTTTATGCTCAGGACCAGGAGCCACCTCTTTCCAATCCAGCTCTGCCTTCCCATGCTGCCCAGAGGCCCTAAGAGACAGGGGCTGGGGCAGAATGCCTGTGTTGTCGCCTTGGCAATGACACAAGCATCCAGCCCCAGTCACTCCATGCCTGTGTATGCAAATTAACCACTATCTTTGTTGGGTTTATTTGCATAACACTCCTGATTGGCTGGTAGTGTAGCAGAGGTACAGTCAATTAACATGTTAGTCTATTATTAGGTACATTTACTATGTACTAGGGTTCTGTGCTGGAACTTATAACCTTACAACAACCCCATGAAGTAGGTTTCCTTTTCCCCCATTTCACAGATGAGGAAATAAGGCTCAGAGGAATTGACTTGCCCAAGGTCACACATCTAGAAGGTTGCAGAGCTGTTTTTTTAACTTCTTTTCTTAACAATTTTATTAAGTTTATTGGGGTGACATTGGTTAGTAAAATTATATAGCTTTCCGGTATATTATTGTTAATTTCTATACTGCTTTTGTCACCTGTGGATGCCAGCTTTGGTGAGTTTTCATTGTTCAGCTTTATAATAGTTATCACTGATGTGATTAAATTATGATATTAAATCACATCAAGTATTTTTTTCTAGAATTGGAATTTTGAACAATAAAAATTTTCATACCTTTTTGGCAGAAAGCACATTTTCTAAAATTGTTTTAAAGTATTAGGTTTCCTTGCTGTGGCAGGAGTTAATTGCCCACCAGAATCCTTTTGTCCTTCCCGTCCACAGTGGAGCTGAGGAAGTGACCACTGGCTAAGTTCTTGCTAAGTTTGAGTAGAATGATATGTGCCTCCAGGCCTAGCCCTGAAATCTTTATGTAGAGGGCAGCCTGGGAAGGCACATGGGCAATTTTCCTTAATTATCGTCAGCTGAACTCAAGGCGTAGGCAGAGCCACACCTTGGGAACATGTTTCCCCAAGATGGTGGACATGTCAGCTTGGCCTTCGTATCAGCCCTGGTGTCAGCAGGGGTGGAACTAGGTATGTATATCCAGGCATGCTAGGGCCTACTTAAGAATGCAAATAAGTTGATGATAACTTCCTGGTGTTGGGGTTATAAAATAAATGTGCTGGGAGGGGTCATCGTCGTCTTCTTCCTGCCTCTCCAGCAGACAGGATGGCAGCCCACCCAGCTCCCAGCTTAAAATCTATCTGTGTCTTCTCTCTTTATTTCTAATATTTCTCAATCCCTGGTCACCTCCACTTAGAACCAGTTTGTTCATCTCTCTTTCCATGCAGGACATGGAAAAGGGAGATCCCTGCCATGGCTGCCCCCCGGCTGCATCAGGTCCCCACATCTTTACATGGAAACATTTGCACATTATAAACTGATGAACAAAAAGATAGATACAGAGACAGTAAAGCAACAAACAGACTATCAAATTACAATGGGAAGGGTAGGGAGATATGGGGGAGATAAGAGATCAACCGAAGGACTTGTATGCATGTATATAATCATAACCAATGGACAAAAAGTCTGGGGAGGGAGGGCATGCATGGGAGTGTGTGTATGTGTGTGTGTGTGGGGGGGGGCAATGGTAAGATATGTACACATATAATACCTTAATAAAAAAATACAAAAAAACATTTGCGTGCTCTCTCTCCATTTCCCATAAGCTCCAAGTTGGAGCCTGATGGTAACCATGCAAAGGGGACAAGCCCTAAGACAGTGGTACTCCAAGTGCTGTTTCCTGACCAGCAGCATCAGCGTCACCTGGGAACTTGGTAGGCATGCCAATCCGGCAGGTGGGCCTAGCAGTCTGTGTTTCACAAACCTCCGGTGAGTCTGATGCAGTCTCAGGTGTGAGACCCTCTCCACTAGGAGAGACAGAGAAGGAGACGGAAGGAACCCCAAGGAGCCGTGCAGCCCTTCTATCTACCCAGGTTTACCATATGAGGCAGAACTTAAACTTTTTGTTCTTGAAGCCACAGCTCTTTCTTAGAGCCCTTCACCTCTGTCCTACTGAAACAAATGTCTTTTGTGGTAAACTTAACCTTCTCTCACTGTTTTTGGTTGTAGGTGCAGAAAGTAAGGATTAAGGCACGGGCAGTGACATTTTCTTCCTGCACAAAGCAGTCCCCTCTGAGGGGATGCTGGAGGAACCCACCAGGGCTGCTGGCTACATCACATTACCTTACTCAGCTTCGGGATCTTAACGTGGACGCCAGCCCGTAATCCTGTGCCAAGGTTCGAAGGGCAGGTCAGGATGTATCCGAGGCGCTCATTCCACATGAACTCCCAGCCTCGTTCTTGGATCAAGCGTTCTACCTACAACGGTGAATAAATGATGGAGTTCTCAAATGTCCATTCATTCAGCTCATCCCAAACCTCAGGGAGAAGTGTGTGTATATGAGAGCCGTGATCCCTAGGACACATGAACCCCACCTTGGAAGGCACTGCATTGTCTTCTTTTAAGAATGAAAAATGAAGATACTTTATTTTAGTGAATATTCAGAAATCTCTGATAACATCTTACCTCTTTTAGTCCACGACAGAATCGCTCAAATACTCTTTTCATATTGCCTCCTTTTTCCATAGAGATTACCCTGGTGTGGTCTTCCTCATTAATCCAGATGAGAAATGTCTTGTCAAAATTATGCCTAATGAAGAGAGAAATATGGTGTTGAGTGTTAATTATATTTGTTTCAACACATGAAAATTCCCATTACCTCTGTGGCTTGATTGCTTTATTTTATCTTCCCCATTTCTTAGATGGCCCTAATCTCATAATTGTGCTTGAACAAGTACTATGAAATACTGTTACAATGACAGAATGAAGAATAAGACCACTCTGACCCTTATATATGTCATGTTTTTCCTCATTGTAGGATGATAATAATTCAACTATGGTAATGTTTGGCTTTGACACTAACAGGAGTGTTTTATGTCCTAATAGATTCAACCAAAATCTTATGGTCCTTAAAAATAAAAAAAGTTTTATCTGCAGCCTAAGGTATCAAAAGTGCAGAAAATTTTTACCTGTGTTTGCTATTTAGATCCTGCCAATCTACTCCCACTGAGCAGCTGCTCAGAAACACTTTCATCTCATCTCTTTCGGGGAGTGTCATAATAACCTACCAAGGTACAGGAATCAAAGCAGACTGAAAACAGTTGGCCAAGATCAAATATGTGTACTCAGTATCCATTCTTCCTCACTGGGTTTTGCTTAAATCCTCAATATTTACTTTTTATTTTCTGCTCTTTTGTTTTAAATGTCATGAAACATTTTATGTCAGGTCAAATAATATGAACCTAATTTTTTTTCTTAAAAAATACAGTCTTTTTCTCATGCATAATTCATGCGAACCAGCAGTGTCCCTACATATTTTAGGAACATCACACACACACACACACACACACACACACACACACACACACAGTTTCTAAATACTCTCTCCCCGTTTAGCTCAAGCCGGGCATGCTGTCAAGTGCACGTCACCGCAACTTCAGGTTAGGACAAGCGGACGACCTGCAGGAGAGCCTCTGCACACACTGCAGATGTGAAACGCTGCGTCCATACCAGATTCCCCTGGCATCAGGCCAGTCCCGGGCCATCCCAGCACACGTTAATAAAGGGGACACTGGCTTATCAAACAGAAAGTGGTCCTGCAGGCCAACAGGGACAAAGCAGAAAGGAGAAACAGATGAGATCCGGCATGACTGCAAGTGCCGGGTGTCCAAGTTCCAACTCAGTAATAATGGCTGAGGTCTCTCAGGCCGTGGTTCTCAGCTGTGGCTGCCCACTAGAATAACCCGGCAACTTAAACAAAAAATAGTACTAATGTCCATACCCCAGAGATTCTGACCATAGTAGGTGTGGCCTGAACCGTGGGGTTTTTAAAAGCTCTTCAGGTGATTCTAGTGTAGAGCTAAGGTTGAAACCCGCTGGGTGAGCCCCGTGGTCTAGCCCCATGGTTGGCAAACTGTGGCTCTTGAGCTACATGCAGTTCTTTGGCCCCTTGAGTATGGCTCTTCCACAAAATACCATGGCCTGGGCGAGTCTATTTTGAAGAAGTGGCGTTAGAAGAAGTTTAAATTTTAAAAAGTTGGCTCTCAAAAGAAATTTCAATCGTCATACTGTTGATAGTTGGCTTTGTTGACTAATGAGTTTGCTGACCACTGAGTTAGCCCAATGGAAACACTTTATCGCTATGGAGGGTGTAAACCCCATATGCAGTGGCAGAGTGGGCAGTGAATAAGGGGCACTCTCCTGAGAAGTCTGTTCTGCACAGCCCCCATTCTCTACGTTTCTAACATTACTGATACATGTATTATCATTCCTTTCATTAAAAAGTACTAGACATGTGAAATAGGACCTACAAATAAAAAAAGCCACCACTAATTCAATGCTTACTATGTGCTGGGCTGTATCCTATGTGCTTTTCATTTATTTCCTTAAGTCTCACAATGACACTATGAAGCAAGTATAATCATTCTCTTTTATAGGTGAGAAAAACTGAGGTTCAGAAAGAGAAAATAACCTATCTGATATCACATAGCTAGGAGATCATAAAGCTCATATTCAAACCTAGACCTGAATGACTCCCAAGCTGTGCCTTTAGCTACAATATACCACTCTACATATTGAAATCAATGTTGAGTGACCTACATTTTTCCTTCTGTGTGTACACAGTAAAGAGTGTGACTATGGATGCCATGCATTCAAGTATTGTTGCAGGAAGTCAGAAATCAAGAGGGTATGAGCAGGGAAGTCTTTCTTCAATCTCTGAGAAGTAGGAGAGGTAGGAGACTTGAGCCAGGACAGACTTGTGGACAGTCACTGGCCACAAAACAGTGTTCCTTACGCTGGAAACCAGAAGCAGCTACGTGAGGTGCAAGAGGCTCATTCTGTAACGGGACAGGGGGAGGGCTGGCCTGAGGCTGCAGAGACCAGGAGACTGGCCGGCCTGGTTTGGAAATAAGGCACATTTTGTGACGCTGCATCTTCTGAAATGACAGATATTTGTTTGTGCTGCTCCTTGGACTTTAAAAGTTACTTTTGAGCCGAAACCGGTTTGGCTCAGTACAGAGTGTCAGCCTGTGGACTGAAAGATCCCAGGTTCGATTCTGGTCAAGGGCATGTACCTTGGTTGTGGGCACATCCCCAGTAGGGTGTGTGCAAGAGGCACCCGATCAATGTTTCTAACTCTCTATCCCTCTCTCTTCCTATCTGTAAAAACTCAATAAAATATATTTAATTTTAAAAAAAAGTTACTTCTGAAGCTGCCATCCTGTTTCAGCTGTGCTATGGGGCCGGGTTCTGCCCACTCCAGTGTTGAAGAGAAGCTGTGGAGGCGGCAGGCATCCCAGAGGCCGGCTCCAGTGCCTCCACCTGGATAAGCTCCTTTCCAGGTTTCCCTAGTTTCCGCCACTTTCTGTGGGTGTGGCCCAGACTTTCCATTTACCAGCCAGAGAGAAACCCTCCATTCCCCTCCACCCAAACCCAGTCCATATAGGAGCTGCCCCTGCAGATGTTACCCTGAGAGTACAATATTTGCCTGGGTTGACCTAAAGTGTGAAGACCTCATCTTTACGAGCTCCCAGCCGGGGCAGGGCCTGAGCTGCGGGAGAGGTCGCCCCGGAGGGTCCGGGCTCAGCCCCTCCCCGCACAGCCCGCCGGTGGGGGGTGGGGAGGGGGCACTCACGTCGATGAGCTGCTGCTGCTCGCGCTCGGTCATCTCGGACAGCTTGTAGTAGCGGCCGGCCAGGTCGCCCTTGAGGCCCTCCAGGGCCGTGATGGCCACGTTCTCCACCTCCCTGCGCTCGGCGCGGGAGCAGGCTGGCGGCAGGCTCAGCCCGCGGATGCTGCGGCCGGTGCGCACCCGGGACGACAGCACGTAGCGCTCGTCGAACTGCCCGTGGCTGATCTGCGGGCAGAGGCGGGGTCACGGGCAGCCCGGGGGCCACACACATACACACACACACACACACACACACACACACATACACACCCGCCGGGCAGCGCCCCGGAGAGCCCCCAAGGCACTGGGCGGGAACTTTGCGGGACGGGACGGGGCGGGGCGGGGTGGGAGCGGGTGGCAGGGGCTTTAGGGAGAGGCCAGACGGGGCAGAGCGCTTGGCACAGAGCCGCCTGGCATCCATGCCCGTTAGGTCGAAGAAAGGACTTGCACGGGGGAGAGATCAACCAAAGGGCTTGTGTGCATGCACATAAGCCTAACCAGTGACCATAGACAACAGGGTGGTGGGGGCATATGTGGGGAGGGGTTTGGGATGGGAATGGGGGGATGAGGACAATTATGTGAGACCATATCAATAAAAAAAAAATGAAGGAAAAGAAAAGAAAGGACTTGCTTTAGGAGAAGCCTGTAGTGACCATACCGCCACCTTTGGGACTCCCTTGACCTTGGGATGGGGGTTGAGAAGAGGGAGGAAGAAGCTCCAGGAAGCAGGCTGCGCTCCGGTGTCACGGACTTTAAGGGGCATCTGACGCCCGGGCCCCTGGGGGTGGGGGGCGCTCCTCTCCGTGGGCCTGGGGCGCCCGCTGCACGGGAGGGAGCCGTCAGAGGCGGCTGAGCCTACCTTGGAGGCGTCCAGATCCGTGGGGTGCTTCATCACCCTGGGGTCGTAGCCATTGTGCCTGAGTTTAATGACAGGGTCAAAAAGGTCGGCAAACACCTGCAGGAGGAAAGATGCTCCTGTTTCTCTTTAACTGGTTCGTCTGCTATGAAAAGACGACCGACAGACCGTGCAAGAAATGGCGTGAGCGGATCAGCAGTTAGTAACGAGGAAGGTGATGGTGGTGATGGTGGACTTCCACCATCATCACCAGGAAAAGCCTCCTGGGGGCAGGCCTCTGCCGTTGTACCCTCCTCCCTAGTGACTGCTCCAAGCTCCTCGCTGTCTGACTGAACAAGGACGCCTTGTGACTAAGGACCTGAGGGTTTCCTCCAGGAGTTCTTGGCCTGGTGGGGTAAAAGAAGCCGCTAGATCGGAGGCTAAGTAGTTCTGTGGTCAGAGGGAATGGGAGTTTCTCGAGTTTAAGACACAGAATACATCCGTGGAACCCCACAGCTGCACCGGAAGCAAAGCATCCAGCATCAGTTAGGGCAGAGCAGGGACCCCTCACGCTGTGAGGACCTTTCCAACCCGAAATACCTCGTGCAAAATCTATTTTTTAAAACTGGAAATGTTAGGAGTAACCTCTAAGTAAAAAAGAGCATTAACAGAAGTCATAACAGAGCACCCCGCAGGCTTTGGGACCTGTGGGGAGCAGGGGTGGGGGTGTTGGGGCCAGGGAGCTAGCTCTGGTCTGCGACCCTGGGGAGCCCAGAGCTGCGAATTGGTGTGTGTGAGGGAGCTGCCAGCCTCACAAGGCTCCTGTCTCCTCCTGAAGGCGGCCCTCCCAGGGAACTGCCTTCAGCTCCTGCAACAGAAGGGCAAGGAGAGGGGGGAGGGGGGTACGCGGGAGGCTCAGGGAAGCAGCCCAGACATCTGCCAGGACTAGAGGCTGCTCTGGGGAGAGGGCCACCCGGTGGCTGAGCTCCCCTAGCGGCAGGCCAGCCTGTGCTTCTGTGCCAAGGACGAGGGTGCGGAGACCATGGGATTTCCCAGAGCCTTGAACTCAGAAGCCCAGGCTGCAGTAGCTGCAGTGTAATGAGTAATTCTCAAACCAAAGACACACACCACACCGTCCTCCACCCTCAGGAAAGCCCAGCCACTAACACATCATCTCCTAATGTCTTACACTGAATACACACCCATAAAATAAAAAGTGCATATTTCCCCAATCCGTCCCCTTGACAATCTCAGAGAGCTCTGTCATGCAACCCGTTCCTCCCTGGGAGGGATGCTAGAGCAACAGCAAGGGAAGCCTTGTCCCTGGGAAGCTGCAGACCTCACTGCTCCAGAAAGAAAGCTTTCCGGATGTTCTGCCAGCTTCCCTGTAAGGCAGCCCTGCCTGGGAAGGCAGAAAGCTGGCCCCTACAGGTGGGGACCTGCACCCAGAGCCTCCCCCTCCCTCTCCAGAACCCACAGCGGATAGCGTTACCTCGTAGGACTCCTCGTCGCCGGCCACCATGCCCACGGTCTTTATGAAGGGGTGGCCGGGGTTGTCCACGCCGGTTTGGATGCACTGGTCCAGAGTGTAGCCCGTGGGCGTCATCTTGTTGCGGAGCTTGGCGTAGATGGAGGGGGTGAGGCACTCGGCCATGCAGTTGTTGTGCTTGCGAAGGTCAGGGTAGTCCGCACTGTGCACCAAGGGGACAGGCTTTCAGGGAGCAGCCTAGAGGGAGGGGCCTGTGTCTGCCCATCTTTCCTCCAGGCTCTCTTCAGCCAGAAAGCAAAAGACACTTGGCTAGGAGTCATGACTTAGGTAAGCCAGAGTGAAACAAACAAACAAACAAATGAAAAATCCCCTGAACTGCCCAAGAAAGGGACCTGGCTGGCTCATGTTCATGTAAAAGGGAGGTAGAGTGAAAATAATTAGAAAGTAAATTGAGTCGCAGGCACTTTTTAGCCCAGGAGCTTTGGTAAAATACAACAGGTGCATTTTGGTGCCTGGGGCCTAGTGGTAGGACCACACAGAAATGCAGCCATTGATCCGCCCTCTTCTCTGGTGCAAGCTCTGTGGCTCCCAGCTTTGTTGAGTCTGGCTATGGAAACAGGCATTCAGTAAACGTCCGTTGGAATAATTCACAGAAAGAAATGTCCTACCCTGGGATGTGAATTGGCTGAACAATAGGGGATGCGGGGACCACCACAGGCTCAAACACAGGCAATCCCCTCAGAGACCCTAATTCCCACAAGAGCCAGTAAATGTCTCTGAGAAACTCCGGGCTTTCCCCGCCCCTGCATGTGGAATCCCTTAGTCAGCTCTGCACTTCAGCTCCAGTGAGTGTGCACCATCTCAGTCCTGGCCAGGTTCCCAGGGCTGAAGAAACAAGTCCATCTTCAAGCCATGCTCCCACATCCCACCTGCCATGCCCTTTCAAGCTGACACTTAAAATCAGCACTATGTCATTACATCTTCCAGAAGGCAGCGTGGCCGTGAAGGAGGCCTGAGACTGCAACCAGTGTCCCTGAATTGGCATTTGGCCGCACTAGTTGTGCGCACTCAGGCACTATTTAATGTTTCTAAGCCTCTGTTTCATCCCAAAGGGACACTAAGGGGAATAACATACCCTGTTTCCCCGAAAATAACACAGTGTCTTATATTAATTTTTGCTCCCAAAGATGAGCTAGGTCTTATTTTCAGGGGATGTCTTATTTTTCCATGAAGAAGAATACGGTACACATTTATTGTTAAATGAAAATAAAGGAAATTTATTATGTATACGGTACAGTAGTATGGTAGTTGTCAACACAAACCAGACAAACTGTGAATCCTACAGTATCAAGAATTTACTCATTTATTCAATGACAATCATGTCATCATCTTCTGGAACATCATCATAACAATCCAATTCCTGAATTTCCTGGTGAATTTCTTGTGACTCCATTTCTTTCAGAAACAGTGGACCAAATCTCTCATGTTTAGCCTGGGGGGGAGCTTATTTTTGGGGGGATGCCTTATATTTCACTCAGAAGGAAACCTGTAAGTAGGTCTTATTTTCAGAGGATGTCTTATTTTCGGAGAAACACGGTAGATACTCCATGTGTAGTGCTTCACACACATGAAAGTGCTCAACCAATGTTAACTGTGACTATTACTATCCAACTAGACTGCAAGCTCTGGGCAGGAATGGTGACGCTACCCTTCCTTGTATTCGCCACCTACCTGTCCTCCGAGGCAGTGCCCGCGGGGGAAAGCAGAGCTCTGGCTGGCACCCAGAGCTGTTTGAGAGCCAAGAGGACTTACCTCGGCGGGAAGAGCTTGTGCTGTGCCCGGGCCTCAGCACGCACATTCTGCCGGTTCACCAGGTACCCGGTGGTCAGGGCACTGGTGCCCAGCGTAGCAAACAGCAGAGAAGCATTGCGGCCAGTTAGCAACTTGGAGAAGGCACTGGCCATCCTTCCTCTTGGTTGAGTGTCTGGAAAGCAGAAAAGTTGGGTTAGACCGCCTCACTGGCTGGCCCTGAACCCCAGCGCGGAGACCAACCGCCATGAGAAAGAACTGTAGCAGCCAGAGCCTGCCTTCTGGTTTGTTTTTCTCTTTCTTCCTTTCTCCCCTCCACCCCTCCACACTGCTTCGGAAAATCTGGGTGGTTTTACACATTGTGAATGTCAAACTCCCTGAAGTCTGTGACCTTTCCTCCAGTGATATGATGTGGGAGAAATGAGCCCAAACAGGATTTCCACTTTCTGGCTACCCGGAAGGTCCTTTCCATCTCTTCACGCCCAAGCAAGCCTCGCTCTTTTTTTTTTTTTTCTTTAAAAAAAACTAACATTTATTAAGCTCCTACCATGAGGCTTTGTACCATGCAAGAGGCCTTATGAACATTGCCTTCAGTCTTTGCAACAATCTGCCAAGTAGGCATTATTTTACAGGTGGGGAAACTGAGGCTCAAGACCTCCAGATCTCAGGGCCAGCACCTTGAAGAGCTGGGATTTGAACCCAGGCTCGTCTTTGGTCCTGGATTCAAGCCTCTTGCAAACCCCAGCACCTACAGACAGCCCTTCACTGGCCAGCCATTACCGGAGAAATGACCTTTGTGGCTGAGGACCTCGGAGTGCCACAGATCACTCCACTCCGCTAAACCCTTAAGACCACAGCAATGCATTTATCACAGCGGCTCCTCGTCATAGGATTATCTCCTCAGAGCATGTGACTCTCTCCGAGTCCCAGAATATTCTTTCTAAGCCTCTTCTCTTTCCCTGTCTTCAAACTCCTGCTGAGGTGGCCTGGACGCCCAGGGTACCTCTGCCCACTTCACTCTGATGCCAGGTTCCTGACACATCAGCCAGCCTGCTGGGCCAGCCTGCCTTCCTCTGAGATTTGTTCTTGTCTTCTGTCTCCTTCCCTTCTCTCTCCTCCCTGGTACAGAACTAGGGATTGCCGGGGTGAAGAAGGAGGTCATTTCTCACTCTGTAAGAAGCTGTCTGTCTCAGTTTCCCTAGCCTGGAACACCTTTGAGACTCCTGATTTATACAGCATTGTTTACGGCTAAATCAGGACTAAAATCTGGCAGAATTGCTGAGCATACATGGGGTGCAAGATGACAGCCAAAGATGATGATAGTGTTTTATTCCTGCACTCACTCTCTCCATTAAAAAACAAGGGCCACCAGATTATGCCCTTTTGTCAGGGTGCCCAGGGGTAGGCAAGGGTACTAAGGGTCTGGGTCTGGGTCTGAGGGTTTTGTCTGGTTCCGTGGCATTTGGAACTTCTGTCATTGCCTCCACTCTGAGCCTCCTGGTTGTCCTGGATGGAGACACTGCGGGTGCCTTTCTGCTGACTCAGAGCCATTTCTGGTCCAGCTGCACACAGTGGCCCTGTGTCCAAGCGCTTTGGGGATGGAGGGCAGTGGCAAGACCACGTGTCAGCTTTCCATCCAGAAAGAATCACCCCCAAAATAGTGAATGTCCAGGGTTGAGCCAGGTCCACAGAACACTCTGAACCACTTCCCACCGTGGCCAGCCTCCTGGGCCAGCCTCCTAGGCCAGCGGAAAACGGCCGTCTCCTCCATTCTGAGAGAGCAAAGGGTTTACATCACTCATCGCCTACTGGGCACCCTTGGGCATCTCTGTCTTATTCAGCAAGTAGGAAGCCACAGACAGGAGATGTCCACAGCCGTTACTTACAAGTCAGAGGCCTGGCCTAGGCTTCCTTGTGAGGAAGACATGGGGCGTTACCAGACTCCTCTCTAAGGGTACATTGTTTTTCTGAAACTAGGGGGTTGGAAACATCTAGTCCTTTGAAATGCTGTAAAGGAGGAGGGGCCTCCTCGCCTGCCCAAGGTTAGGATTCTCTGTGGCTTCTCAGGCAGGGGAGACGTGACCTCCAGCAGTCACCTTCAAGGCTGGCCTCCTCTGGGGTTCCTGACTCAGTGGGCAGGCACTCCAAGAATGTTTGACTCACTCTCAGGCTGGGTTTCCTCTGATAAGACAAAAGGGTCCTTCTCGAAGCTGCCACAGAGATGGAGACCCAGGGCCTCCGAGCCAGGAACCAATCCCCCTTCTGCCTCTGAGCACCCACAATGCCCCAGGCCTTATCCTCTCCCTCCCCCACAGCTTCCTGAACCTTCCTCAGCCAGTCCTTTAGGAAGATCCACCTGCCCATTCGCGGTGGATGTGATTTGATCCTGAAGCTGGCAGAGTACATGGGAGCATGTGGCACTCCTGTGCTTTGCTGGGATGGTGCCTTCACCCATAACCTACAGGAGGTTTAGCGCTAAAGGCAGGGGTCTTTGGAAGAAGAGCTTATAGATGCAAAGGTGCTCACTCAGCCCAGGAACGCCCAGATCTCTCGAAGAGCCCTCTGGGTCAGGAAGCCCGTGGGTCAGTCAAGCCCCTGTGTAGTGGTCTTGTTCTCCACAAGAGCAGAGAGAACATACCAAAGACAGTAGGCATGGGAAGTGTGAGAGCTGCAGGCAGGAAAAAGGCCCTCTGGAAACAGCACACCGGTTGCATTAGCATAGCCTTGTCATGGGGGCATTAACAGCCATGCACATGGCCCCAGCTGACCTGAGGGGGGGGGGGGGATCTGCAGAGCAGGAAGGCCTGAAGGGCAGCACTAAGGCAAGCTGGAGGGGTTGGCTTGTTCTGGCAAATTCTCACTGGAGCTGCCCAGTTCTCTACACGCACCAGGTCATTCAAAGGCACAGACGTCACTCACTCACAAAACAAGAACAAGGCTGACAGCAGCTCGCCGAGAGCCAACTAGCCGAGCACATGCAGGCAATGCCCAGCAGTTTTCCCCTCCAGCGGGGGAGAAACAGCACTTGGCCCGTTATTAATGTGTTCGTCACTTCAAGAGCGATGTTCTAGCAATAACGGGAACCAGTTTAAATTGGATCTAGCTCCTGGGCCGACTCATAATGGGCTCCTTTTGGGGGCCTCGCAAAGTTCATTTTCCAGTTAGTATATCCCAGGTCATTGACTGGCACCTCTGCTAGCTGCCGAGGAAAACCTCTCCCAGAAACAAACCCTTTAGTCTCTGTAAATTACAAGGGAGGGAACATTGAAGGTTAAAATCCCACACCCAGTGGCATTTAGATGTTTGTTTGTTTTTCCACCAAGAAAAAAAAAAATCCTGATTATCAAAAGCAAGCATTGCAAGCAGGGTGCTGGTGGGTGCCGGCACCTCATGCAGAGCCGTCCCACGGGAAGGACCTGTCCCCTGTACCTGTGCCCGTGTGCAGGGGACAGGGGAACCTTCAGCCCAGAGTTTCTTTAGTTACCACCAAAGTGCCAGGATAACCGTCCTACAGGTGGTCCTGGGCTCCAGCCCTGGGGCCACGGCTCACCAGACCCCCCACACCGGCTCAAGCAATGCCCCCGCCAAAGAAGCACAAAGCTGAGTTTCATGGTCTCACTGACCTTGGAGCCGGAGCCTCTCGCGTCCTGCCGCAAACACACAGCCAAGTGTGTGTAAGGCGAGCTGGCAGGGCCCGGCCTGGCCTAGGCTCGGGCTGGGCGGGGCTGGGCGGGGCTGGGCCGCTCTGGCCAATCCCATCCAGGATCTCTGGCCACACGTGTTCCCCCAGCTGTGCCCTTGAAGGCCAGCCCCTGACTTCTCTGCCACCAGCCCCGCGCTCTTTCTAGCACCTGCCCTTTCTCTGAAATGCTTCCCTCGCCCAAGTGTGGTCCTGGAAGCTGCCTCCTTTCGGGCTCAGGGAGGGCTTAGGCGCCTGCAGCCCAGCTCCCTGGCTGCCCAGTCCTGCAAGACCCTGCACCAAGGTGGAAGGACAGCCGGGAAACGGTCACACCAGTTAGGGACTTGTTTCTACCTTCCCTCAGGAGCAGGAACCCTGGGGCTGCGGTTAGGTCTGCAGAATGACACCCCTCTTCCCCCAGCTGCTCAGGTCTGAAAAGAAGAGATGTTTAAGGCTCCCCCTCTCCTGCTGCTAATCAAGATCTGAGCCAAGGACTAGGGACCTCTTCCTACCTTTCCTAGGGCCCCGATTCAGGGAAATCGCAATCACTTCGGAAGCAGATTGCTAGGTAATCTCACTTTCTATCCACACCAGCTTGATATGCCACCCAGCAAAACCAGCAAGCCATACTCCCGCTTAAAAATAGCCCTCCTTGGGGCAGGCACTGCAAACCGGAAAGGTTGGCCGTAAATAGCAGTTACCCGGAACTCTGGACAGCTGCCCTCCACTGGAGCTGCCCGGCCCCTGGTGACTGTCACGTAGGCAGCCTCTGTGGCCACGTGCACACCAACAACTGGTTCCTTTTCTTCTCTGGGACCAATGGGTGCTCAGAGCAGATGATGGAGCAGGGGGTGGAGCCCGGGAATAACCTTCCGCCTAGAATGGCTCTTTCAGGGTTTCTGATTCTTTTCCATGTAACCTATAGCAAAGCATCTATTTTCCCTTTGCACAGAGAGCATTCTGGGGGCTGGAAAATCCCCTGCTTTGGGAGTGCTGTTTCCAGAGGGCCTTTTTCCTGCACACACTAGTAAAATCTTACCAAGTTGTACACTTAGGATTCAAGCACTTAATGTGTATTTGTCACACCTCAGTGAATACATATGTTATCACAATGACTTGTCATACTGAGTTGAAATGTTTACAGAGCAATACTTACCCTTTCTACACCAGGCATACTCAGATATCTTCTCGGCCCTTCCGTGGTATTTCATTAAAACAATCGCAGACTGGGACCAAGCAAACGGATTGCATGATCCTGTTAAGGGTCAGAATTCCCAGAGTGCACACTCTCTCCTAATGGATCACGTCCCTCCCATCCCTGCGGGCCTCTCCTGGCCTAAAGAAAAGCGAACTGGAGGCCTCTGGTGCTGACCAGCTGCTGGGGAGACTGGGCTCTGAGGTCAGGGTGGGGGGCAGGAGTGAGGGGAGTCTAGGTTTATTTCTTCCCAAAATAGTTCTTTTGCACACACATAGTTTTCAAGTCAGTTAAGATACCAAGTGAAATAAAACTCTGAAATAGCCCATATCCCAGACACAGAAAACAAAAGGCTTAAAAAAAAAATCCTCATCTGAGGATATGTTTATTGATTTTAGAGAGAGTGGCTGAGGAGAGAGAGATAGAGAGAGATAGAGAGAGAAGTCGCCTCCAGTTTGCATCCTGAATTGGCATCCCAAATATGCATGCCTACCCTGGATTGAACCTGCAATTTAGGCATGTGCCTTAATCTGGAATCGCACACACAACCTTTTGGTGTACTAGACAATGCTCCAACCAACTGAGCACCCAACAAGGGTGAAAATGATAAGGCCTATGAAAAGCACAGAAATGTGGAGTCAAAAGAATGGCAATTACATTAAGAAACCCTTCTTTTACCACTTTTCCCAATTCCTCACAAATGGATATTAGGGTGCCCATCCATAAAACTTATCTCAACCCTTTATTTTACAATGCAATTTTATGTAAGTTAGGTGGGACATGGTTAAGAAAAGGTGGTGCCACTCCTTGGGGGCCTGGTCACCTTCAAGCGTATTATGAAGGTGGTTGATAGGCATGGCAACCTCTACACGCGATGCACAGCAGAGATTCCAGATTTCTCCCCATCCTTCAACTGCCACCCTTGTTGTGTGCCATTATTCCTCTCGCATCGTTCCAACTCCCTTCAAAGTGCAAGGCTCTTCCCAATTCCTCATAGCCAGTGCGGCCACGTGGCTGGCTCTTGCCACTGAGACAGGAGCAGACATGAAATACACAACTGCCATGTCATTTGCTTGAAAGGAAATCTGTTTGGGGCTTATTTCTTTGCTGCCCCTGAATCCAGTTGGAACCTGGATATAGCAGGACCCAGAACCGACTGGCAGGCAAGGATGGCCAAGGAAAGAAGTGAAGGGAACCAGGCTTCCTGAATCCCCACCTGCCCGATTGCTCATTTCTCCCCTAAGCTTTAGAAGTAAAACATTTCTGAAGGAGCTCATTGCTATGAAGAAGACCCTGTGGAAAAATACAAAAAAGAATAAAAGAGACGAGTGAGCCATCGGAGAATTCAAGAAAGGCGAAGTTTAATTTGCATATAGGCATAGCCCATACCTTGCACGGCAAGCGATGGCCAAAACACAAATCCCTCTGTCGGCATCACAAGTCAGTAGATTTCCAAAGTAACTGGACACAAACAATATGCTTCTCAAAGTAACACAAGGGTCTGTCCCTTACACGCACACACACACACACACACACACACACACACACAGAAATACATTTAAATCTTCTTCTTCAAGAGAGAGGAGGATGGTAATCATGTGACCTCACATTTGGACAGCACTTTATACAGTTTACAGACTAACCCATTTTGTCCTCATGACAGCCCAGTGAGGTAGGCAGCACATAAACGACTATTTACTTCATTTGTAGGCGAGAAAACAGGCTCAGAGAGGTTTCAGCACTGGCCTGAGGTTCCCCAGCTGAGGATGTGGAGTGGGGTCTGGGACTCGGCTCTGGGAAGCCTCATCCAGTGATCTGTCATAACTGCCTTTGTAGGGGAAAGAGAAACGGGTGAGTAAAGGACAGTGGTTCAGCATGTGAAGTGGGATTATTATTTTCCTTGAGCAGATGAGACCAGGTACAATCAACCTTAATGTTAAAGTCATGCTGTGTGGCAGCCCCGATAACGAATTTTCGGAATTATTCATGTATTCATAACTACAACAAAATGGTTGTTTTCTACTTTCTGTTTATCTGTGCCCTGCCTTAATATTGTGTCACTAACTGAAATGAAGATATGTCACTAGGTCAGATTTCATTGACTCGAGTCTTATTACCAGGATTCACACAGTAGCATCTGTAATCAACTCAGTATTTAAACTTACAGTCTGTTGTCTTACCGAAAAGAAAAGGGCTCTTACTCATTTATTTCTTCTGGGTGTGCACATTAACCTGGTTCTATTCTTTAGCCATAAATAGTAGTTATCATTTTATTCCATTTCAATAGTAGTCAAAATGATCAACTCTACAGGTTGGATTTTAAAAATAATCTTATACTTTACAATGAAGGGAAATATTTTTTTCAGAAAAAAAAACACAAAACACCCTCAAACTTTAAAAAGAAATGCTAAATAAAACCTTTTCTTTTAAAATAGAAGTTAATTTTATTGAGAATAACCCCTCTTCCTGCATTACTCTTTTTAGTTGAGAATTTAAAAGTGGCCCAATCATTGCTGACGGAAAGTCTTGTCTCATGTAATACGGGAGGGGGGGGGGGGCGGGAAGAGATGTGGTCCATCATCACACACACTAACTGAAATGTAAGGAATGTTTCTCTCTCAAGTTACTCAGTTCTTATGAGTTTCCTTTGTTTTTAAGTAGTCCTTTAAGACGTACTGAAATTTAACAAACAGTAATTGGGACTTTGGGTGAGAGCCCCTTGAAACTATCACAACAGTAGTTTAAAATTCCCCTCTCTGTCCCTTCAGAGAAACACTAAGGAAAAGTGACAACATTCTACCGCATGCCTGAGTCTGTCACATAATATTTTGGCCTAAGGAAGAGATTTGTCCCTGTAGCAAAACTAGATGTCTTAGTCAATGACCAATGGAATCCCCTAAAAGCTGCAAGATAACTTCATTGAGAGTATGAAATGTGGGTGTTCATCTGCAAGCATGAAATTGAACTTTACTTCTGACTTTCTGGGCTAATTTTGCAATAATAAAAGTATTTGCTACTTTGTTGCTAGAGGCTGACTTCCCATCTCCTCTTAGAAATGGGTCTCACATAATGGAATATAGGCAGAGGCAGCCAAGAGCGAAGGCTCCGACAATACTCACGGAGCTTGCAAAGCAGAAGAGGATAGGTGCTGTAACAATCGGAGGAAACACCACAAGTTGCTCTTGGGGATTTTAAATGTGACTAAATTGAGGCTTTTGAAATGTGCGCTCCTATTCCCACTGGCTCAGAAATGGTCAGGTCATGAAAAGGAACTCCCTTGGAGGCGGGGTTCCCCCCACCTCCAGCAAGGCTTCAGGAAGCTGCAGGAACTTGGAAAGCTCAATAAAATGCTAAAGGTCAGCATAGCAACTGACAGTGCCCATTGCTGACCACTGGAGGCGCGCCAACATTCTGCAGGAAATAAACATGAAAGCTTTACTATTTGAAGAAAACCTGCCTGCCAAAAGCCGGGGAGAGTTTAGAAATGTCTCTATCTCCTATTTTTCTTTAATAAGAATGGCTGCAGTGGCTCTGGAACATGTGAGTCAGAGAAATACAGCTCCAAACTTCCAGGGAAAGCACACACAGGACCACCGCCTTCCCCTGGAAGACTTTGGGGACTCCGAGGCAAACCGGAAGGCATTAACATTTCTAGGAGTTATTTTTGCCTGAAAGTTCTGTGTGTGGTCCTTTCACTGATTGTCCTGTTTTCACTCATCTTCCAAGATTGTTTTTGAGTCAAGAAAGTTAACCTTTACTTTCTTTTCTTATGCAAGTCTTTGAGGTGCTTGGTGCAATTGACATATTAGTTTCAAGCCCTCAGTCTCTGAACACTGAGAAATAAATTGCAAGTTATGCACTGTTAGGATCCGAACAACCCATGCTTTTTATCATGCATCAAGATGCTTCAACCTCTTAATTGAAACTAAAGAGAACAAACAAGCAACTTTCTGTAAAAAAAAAAAAAAAAAGAAGAAGAAAGTATTCATAAGTAGCCCTCCTTGGGTTTAGTGCTACACTGTTGGCTAATGTGAGCTACTGAAAATATTTTTGGAGTGGTCTTCAAATATTATAAATATTTTCTTTTACTTACTTGATATTTTGATACATAGTTATGTACAGAGATGGCCCTTACCATGCAGGGAAAATCTACATTCTCCATCTCCATGGTACTTTATCAAAGCCGGGCCCTTCCACCAGGTTTTACGAGCCAGCCATGTGAATGTTAGTCAGCTGCTAGCTCTAACAACATAATTAAAGTGCGAAGAAAGAGGGAAAATAGCCAGGCAGATCAGTGTTGTTCATTGTCAGCATTGATACACTTCATGGCTCGAAGTGAAAATATCAGGTGCAAACAGGCTCAGACAACAATAACTGAATGTTGTTGTCGTTTTTCTTTTCCTTCTTTTAAAGCAGAGGTCTCCCTGAGAAGAGGAGAGGGAAGTAAACATGGAGAGAGCCCCATTTCTTCAACAACTGGCAATCCCGGGACCAGCAAGGTCCCTTTCCCCTCACAGAATAGCAGTACGAACCCCAGCAGTTGGTATTCTGATATAACAGTTGTTGAGTGGTTTTCCATATACATACAATATTTCCACTCAAAAGTATAAAAATTTAAAAACAAAGAGGGTAGGGGAAGAACTGTCTACCAAGGGCACGTGGAAGTGTGGGTTTTAAAAAGAAATTCCCACTAACCAGCTTTTAAAACTATACAACCCGTCTCCATAATGAGCCTAGAAAATGGTTTGTGTACATCAGAAAGGATTCCCCACATTGCTGTAAGGGGGAAGGAAGCAAACAAGCACAACAGTGTGCAAAGATTTGTAAGCGCTACCCCGTTTCACTTAGCCTTGCAACCCACTCTTCCCCACGGCACCCGGTGGCCTCTGTCTTTCTCCACAGTTTTGCCGGTGAGGTGTGCGGCACCTTTTGCAAACTCTGCACGTCCCCCTCCAAGGGTGTTGGCTTCTCTGGCACCACAGCCTCAGGGAGAAGCCCCACCCACCCCACGAAGCCACTGGCTGGAATCCTCTGGGGCACAGCCTGCTGAGTTTCTAGTTAAAGAAATGTTATGTACAAATGCACTTGACTTCATCGTATCTTTCGTCTCCTGTCCCCAAAGACTGAAAAGGCAGTTTCAGAACATGCCCTGACTCCTCCATGCACTGACAACCGTGCACATGCTGTAGACAGAAGTTGCTGACGCCAGCCCATCCCTCCACAGGAAGCCTGGGCTTTTCTGGAAGCTTGTGACAAAGGAGATGTAACAGAAGCAGTGAAGGCCCAGGAGAAGATGGGTAGGTGTGCCCAGGCCGGTAAAGTGCCAGAGAATCATCACAGGCCTTGTCCAGGAATCCTCATCCCCAAGATTGAACTTGGGGCACAGTTTGAAATGTACCTTCTTACCTGTGTCATTAAAATGGCTACCACATCTCCCATCGTACATTCTCTTTCTGCGGAATGTGCCACCAACCTTTACCAAATATCCTTCTTTTCACCTTCCCACCCAAGTCTGAAGCATCTGTCTTTGACCCCAAACAGCTGGGCTTCTCTCACTGGAGACCGAATCCAGTTACGTTCCTTCTTCCATGGACAAAGGAGACCTGTTTTGGTCTCCGTCCTGTCCTCATGGTACAGTGGGAGGCATGGCATGCACAGTTCTGTCTGTTCCCCCTTCTATGAAAATTCCCCGGGCCCAGGGCAAGGCCAAATCTTCAAGCAGGGAGCCGAGGTTCAATTTTTAGTGACAGCTCGTACAGTGTATCTTCATCTATGATGAGGGCTTTGTCAAGCAAGTACTGAGTGACCTGAGGAAAAAAGGCAAATCCTCGCTGTTAGTTCCTTTAGGACACCGGTATGTTGCATTTTTCTTAATCGAATCTGACAGTTCAACATATTCTTTTAAACATTAAAAAATTTACATAACTAAAAATTACTAATATATCCTCAATGTAAAAAAATAAAAACAATGAAAGGATTAGCCAAAGAACATATAGGCATAACCCGCAGACACAGATAGTAGTATGGTGATGGCCAGAGGGAAGGGAAGTGGGGGCTGAGTGGAGGTGGGCAAAGGGAGGAGAAATGAGAACATATGTAATATTGCCAATAATAATAATAATAATAATAATGAAACTAAACATCTCTAGTGTTCTCCCAATTCGCTGGGCTCTTCCCTCAAGAGGCACCCTTGTTATCATTTGGTTTGTATTCTGCTTGAATTTTGACTTTTTAAAAAAAAAATACATTTTATTGATTTTGTACAGAGAGGAAAGGAGAGAGATAGATAGTTAGAAACATCAATGAGAGAGAGTCTTCGATCAGCTGCCTCTTGCACACCCCCTACTGGGGATATGCCCGCAAAAAAGGCACATGCCCTTGACTGGAATCGAACCCACGACCTTTCAGTTCCCAAGCCGACGCTCTATCCATTGAGCCAAACCAGTTTCGGCGAATTTTGACTTTTTAAACAATTGCCTTTTGTCATGCAGAAGTTTTTTAATTTGATGCGGTAAAATTTATCAAACTTGTCTTTTACAGCTTTGCATTCAGTGATTAAGGAAGTCTTTCAAATCTAAAGATTATAAATATTTTCTCCTCTATTTTGTTAAAATCATTTAATGTTGCTTTTTCTTTTTAGGTAATAAAATCATCAGGGATTTATTTTTATGAATAATATATAAGATGGAGAGGCAAAATTCCTCATTTACTGGATGGTCAAGTTTTTTCCAGTTCTTAAAAAAAGCCTCCTTTATACCATCCTAGAGGCCGGCCCTCGCAGCCCTGAAGTTCATCTGGAAGGTCGTCTGGAAGTCGTTCTGCTGTTCAGCTGTTCGGTCAATTTGCATATTACACTTTTATTATTATAGATTAGATTTTCGTTTAGATAAAATATGCATCTAGACTTTTATCCTGCTTCATTTAATTTGTATTCCTATACCTGTATAATCCTTTTTTTTAAGATAATCCTTTTTAAAATATCCTCACCTGATTTTTAGAGAGTGGAAGAAATCGGGAATTGACCTGCAATCCAGGTGCATACCCTTGACTGGGAATCAAACAGGAGAGCCTTTGGTCCTCAGTTAACACTCCAACCACTAAGCACACCAGCCAGGGCCCATATAATCCTATTTTATGCACTACAATTTAGGACATGTGTCTGAATCTGGTAAGGAAAGCTCTCCCTTACTCTTATTTAAAAAAAAAAAAAAATCTTGTCTGTTCTTTGCCTATCTAAGCTTCTTTATTAGTTTTAGGATAAGTTTGTCAAGTTCCAAAAAATAGTAAGGAAAACTGGCTGTAAGTTATATTCTGTACTACCTTCTCAATGTTTCTGTAAAGTTAAAACTATTCTAAAAAACAATAACACTTAAAAATGTAAAGAAGGAAGGAAGGAAGGAAGGAAGGAAGGAAGGAAGGAAGGAAGGAAGGAAGGAAGGAAGGAAGGAGGAAAAAAATGGAAGGGAGGGAGGGAGGGAGGGGAAGGATGGAGGGAGGGAAGGAGGGAAGGAGGGAGGGAGGAAGGAAGGCTGGACAGTTGAGGCTGGGATGGAGAGAAGAAAGGGTAAAAGAGGTATATGATGTGAGAGGAATCTTGAAAGATGAGTAGAGACTACATAACGCAAGACTTTTTGGACATAGCAAGGTCTTTTTCTTTCTTTATCCTAAGAGCAATGGGAAACCAGTAAAATAGTTTATGAAAGTTGAAGACATATTCCATTTTGTGTTTCAAAGTGTTCTGTCCAGCTGTAACTTGTAAAATGGGTTTTGCATTCTAAAGTGAATACAAATAGATCAGGTAACAGATTATTAGTAGCTTGGACCAGGGGTGGTGGTGATGTAAACAGATTCAAGAGAAATATTAGGATGCAAAATCAATAGAATTTGATGCTAAATTGGTGTCTTTTGCCTTATATTATTAATTTTCTTTTACATCCAACTTGCCAAAGATTTGTCTATTTTATTGGTCGTTTCTGTGAGACAGCTTTTGGTATTATTGATCAACCAAAATAATTTTTTATTTAATAAAGAAACAATATTACCTTTGGCTGATGCTCTATTCGATAGGATGTCTGCTGGAACTGGCGTATCTCTCTGACGATGTGTGATATCTGACAAAGAAACAACAACAGAAGCAAAAAGGAAGTATTTCCTTGTGTGCAGCACATTCTTCTGGGAGCCTAGCCTAGAGTAGTCACTTCCTCAGTGAGGTATCTGGAGCTCTGCCTGATCATTCCCTATGCACAGGGCTTTCTTGCCTTTCAATGAGCTATAGGAAATGCTAACAGCAAGGAAATACTGAATTCACAATCAGGGAAGCAGCTGGCACTGAGTGGCTCGGCTCCGGAGAGGCAAGCTCTGGATGCTTTTGTCCATGTGCTCCTTGCTGTTAAGGCTGGTGCTCAGAACCTTGTTGTTGAGCAAGAAGCATTCAGCATCTGTCTATCACTGGCCAGTCTTAGACAGCCACCCCAGGAGCTTTATTCCCCACCCCCTTTGCTCAGATTGCAAGTTGAAGTGGCTCAGATGAAAACCTCCTCAGTTGGCCAACATCAAGTGTTAGACCCAGTGTCCACCACCCCATCCACCTCGAGATTAAAAAGCAAGCAGTGGCTTTCATGACGTAGCCTCTTCTCCATAAGCTAGTGAAGTTATTAAAATGGGCGGATGAGGACATTATCACCTACCATTCTCATTTTGGAGAAATTGACAAGGCCTTCCTCAGTGAAGTTTGGTGTTCCTTCTTCAATAAATGCCAGGTCTGTCAGGTACATCCCCAGATAAGGAACGGCGGGGGGGTTACAACTGCAAGACCAAGAGGAGCCGTTCCCATGCTCATTCACACACATGTCGGTTTCCCTCCCCAGTTAAACAGGAAGCAACTATGCTGCTTCATCCTGAAGAATGAAGTCCTCTAATTCCATTTTCAAAAGCACACTTATGATATACAGAGTACTTTTTTTATTGTGATGAAAAATATATAACATACAATTTCTCATCTTGTTTTTCAATTATAGTTCACATTCAATATTATCCTGTATTAGTTTCAGGTGTACAACATAGTGGTTAGACAATCATATTGATATGCAGAGTTTTAAATACATCTTCTCATAATAGAATATAACACAAATGACAGCCCACGCTTTACTATGTGTTTGAGACAATGACATGTTCAAACAACAGGATAGCTCATAGACAAATACAGAATATTTGCTAACCATGCTTGTTGGCAGTATTTGTTTACAGTACTGTAAATTGGCTACACTCCTCTGAGGGGTAAATGCAGGTAGGGAGTCTCTAATCCCTTACCTCGTTAAAGTGCCAACACTCAACCTTAAAGAACAGGGTGGAAAAATCACTGGGATTAGAGGTTATAAACTGGTTTTCTGTTTTAGTTAGTATTTAAATCCACAGATGTAATTAATGTTATGACTGCACACTAAAGCGAGACCCTGTTTGTTTTTTTTAGGAGGGTTACACTGGGTCTTCTCAGAGTCTAGAGCTGAGAACATGGGCCTTTGATCCAGAGAGAAGTGAGTTTGAGTCCTAGCTTGACCACCGACTAAGTGATGCTGTCCTAACGCTCTGAACTAGTTTCCTCATCTATAAAATGGAGACAATAAAACGTATGTCTCTAGTTAGTTGTGAGGCCTAAAAAAAACACAGCAAGCACTTAGCATGGATTCTGTAACTTAATAACTATTCAATGAATAGTTATTGTTCTATTGTTGTTGTTGTTGTTGTTATCACTAGGAGTCTTTCTTTTACCTCTGGCATCACAGGACCTATGTGCAGATAGTGAGAAAACCAGCTGTAGAAGATTTATCCTATTCTATCCTATCCTATCCTATCCTATCCTATCCTATCCTATCCTTCTCCTTTTTATTCTCTTTACTAGATACCCAATGCACGAGGATTTGTGCAGAATGGGCCTTCCTTACCCTGGCTGCCAGCACAGCCTTTGCTCTGGCCCAGAGCCACCTTTCTGCCTTCGTTCCACCAGGAGCCACCTTTCCACCTTCCCATGCTGCCCAGAGGCCTGAAGCAGCTGCAGTAGTGTGAAATGCCTGCTATCCACCCCTGGCCTCGGGACACCTGCATATGCAAATAAACCACAATCTTTGTTGGGTTAATTTGCATAATCACTCCTGATTGGCTGGTGGGCATAGTGAATGTATGGTCAATATGCATCTTTTATTAGTGTAGATTCTTTTTCTTTCCTTCTCTCAAGAGTGAAAGATCCAGCAATAAAAGGCCAAAAATAGATAACAATAGTTAATAGATACTGGGATATTTAAATTTTAAAAATCACAGGGTATCATTGCACTTAGCTTAAGAAATATTCAATCAAATTTTTTATAGTAAATCATGGTTTGATTTACTGTGGTGACATTTTTCTTCTTGTTGGAATACTCTGCATACTGTGAGTATACCTATATGACACTATATGGACAGTATTCTAAGTAAAAAGGAAAATCAGAAAAATATGTAATGATGGAAATAGTTTCTTATTTGTTTTTCTTTACAAAGCAAAGTAGGAGGTAGGCCTCTATGTGAACACTATGTAAATTATTTAAATATATTTATAAATTATGGATAATTTAATAAAGATATACATACTTTTTAAGGGTTTCTCTAAGATTTTTAAATCTTCCTTCAGATGAAACAGTCTTCTGAAGTTTGTCCATTAGAGCTTTTGTCTAGAAAGAAACAAATGTCTTAGTATATCATGAAATACTACTATGGTTTGATAAGAATTACCAAAAGATGCTTAGTTCTCTTCCACAATAGCAGATTTCTGTGATGGAATATAATTTTCAAAGTATTGAGATGAGGTATTATATTTAAATTTGATATGTGTGTGTGGGGGGCAAACATGTGGAAAAGAAAAACTGACTATACCATTCAGTCAAAAATAGAAGAAAATGTTTAGAAAGTAAAAATAGCAATGCATGAGACACTCTGGGTCTTAAAGGACTGAAAGGCACATGTTGAATAGAGACTTTTAAAGGTGAAGTCTCATGTCAGGGAGTTTCATGATGAATCTCTTTGAGTGTTGATTTCCAAATCATCGAAGTAGATATTGGTTGTTTGGTTATTGACCTATCAATATCCTCTACTCCAAATCCCCCCCCCCCTTTTTTTTGATGTGGTCATCTTCATCAACTTGTTAGAAAAATACAATTGATATATACCAAGAGATGGAATTGTTGTTGACATTGATCTGGACTTTCATGGCACATGGGAGGAAAAGAGGGTGGCCCTTGGGGATGATCACACACACTTGGGAACACTCGCATCCAGGCAGCTTGGCTGCGAAAAGCACTAGGAATGCCCGGCTCGAGGCTCCTCAGACTACCCTGTCCCATAAGCCTGGAGGGGCTCTCCCAACTCCGGCCAACACCCACGGAGAAGGCCAGGAGGAAAAGCCCGGGGAAACTGTGACTGAAGTTATCTGAATGAAAATGACAGCATGCGCATGCTGAGAAAATTAATAAAGCTCTGTATCTGTACATCTTAGTCATCATGCCGGAACTTTACATTCACTACATGAGTAACAGAAAGAGATGAATGTTGAGGCCCCTCATCCCTGGTGTTTGGCCCTAAGGCATTTGCACCCTTACTTTGAGGGAGAGAGGATGTTCACTCAACCTCATTTGAGATCAGTGTGCCCTCTCTAAGTAATTGAGGAAAAAACTCCTGTCAACCACATGGTTTGAGGTTATCCCCAAGCAAGTCATAATGAACATTTTGGGTTGTATTTTCTTTTCTGAATGAACCATTTATAAGTGCACTGAGTGGAATCAATTAAGTGGTAAGAACACAGTAATTACCCACATTGGCACCTTTCTTTGGCAACTGAGCTGCTCGTTTCAGTTAATTTTTTCCTAATTAGTAATATTTATCTTGGCTCAGGTCTCCCAGCCTCTCTGCAGCAGGATGTGTCGCACGCTGATGCTCACCTGCTTGGACACCTTGGCCCAGGTTTTCTTCAGCCGGTAGATGGCGGTCCTGTTTAAGGCCGAGGTGATCTCCAGCATGCCGTTGTAGTTGTGCAGACATCGGCAAATGTCTGCCACCGCCACCCACTTCTCAATGGCGTTGGCACGAGAGCTGATATCTGCGTAATTCATGATCTGGGAGGCCACCAGGTTACTCATCTGAGACAACGGGAAAGCCAAAAGAGGCGGCTAAGAGCCAAAGGAATGCATTCAGGCCACATACTCGAGTTACCTGCAGAAATGTCAGGAAAGCAGGGTACCAAGGAACATGGAGACCATAGTCCAGCTTTAGACAACTTTCTGGTGTGACTGAAGTCTATACCAATACTAACAAACTAATGAGCACCTGTTCATCCTCAGAGGGAAGAGAGGCAGGGCTTAGAATCAGCTTGTTGGGGGAAGAGGTGACTTAGCTCATCAGTAATTTTGATGAAGGAGCCATTTTCAACAGTTATTGAGGAAATGGAATAGAATGAGCTAACCCCTGAGGAATGGCAACCTCTCACTTCTTGGGGGCTCTCAACATGCTCCTTGCCCCTTTCGGTATGGAATATTCACTCTAGGAATCCTCAGTTGTCACAGAAGAAGAAAACAAATCAAATAGTTTCTAACCTGATAAACTCTCAAACCAGAAACACTTCAGTGAAAATGGAAGAGAGAATATTTTCTCCTTCCTATCTTCTTGAATTTTTTCCCCACCAGCAGAAAAAGGACCTATAGTTTCAAGGCTAAGCACTGTAATACTTTTAATAAAAGCCAAGAGAAAAAAGAAATAACTTAAGAAGCTCAATACAGAATATGGAAAGGAAAAGGGAAGAATAGGATTGATTGCTAAAAAGAGAATATGGGGTCTAATTTTGTATCTGTAGTAAAGGCCCGATGCATGAAAATGTGTGCGAGAGTAGGCCTTCCTTCCCCCGGCTGCCAGCACCCGCTTCCCTCTGGCACCCGGGACCCGGGCTTCCCTCCTCCGGCTGCCAGCAGGCACCTGGGACACGGGCTGGGTTTCCTCCAGCCTAGCTTCATCAGGAAGGATGTCCAGAATGACATCCGGAAGACGTCTAGCATATTACCCTTTTATTATTATAGATACTAAATCTGATGGGTACAGGCATTCTTTGATAATTTTGTAACCACTTAAGATCTTTCTTTTAATTTTTTTTTTTTTTGAGATTTTGAGGGAACATTTGTGAAAGCTGGGGATAATGGCAAAAAAAAAAAAAAAAAAAAAAAACCACAAACTTAGGGCTTAGGATAGATATAGTGCCTCAGAATTATCAATATGCATATTTATTAAAAATTTATTTTATATTGAGTACCTACTATGAGCCAGGCATTTTTTTAGGAGCTGGAAACAGAAAGACATAAATTAGCACCCCTGACCTTAAAGCACTGAGTCTAGCTAGATGGGAAGGTGAGGGGGTGGGCAGACATAAACAGCAAATGCCACACAGTGAAATGCAAAGCCAAGTCCTCACGGGGTGGGGAGTGTGGTTGAGAGCATAGAGGCTCATGGGACATCTAGCCTAGAACAGAGGAGGCTTTTGGAATGAGGTTGTGGCTGAACTGAGTCCTAAAGGATCAGAGGGAGTTAGCCACTGCTTTCCACCAATGTATTGTAGAAGAGCATTTTGCACAGGACAGAGATGGAAGGCATGGTGCAAGGGAGGATCTGGCAGCCCTCTGAGGAGCCCAGGAGTCATGAGAGACAAGGATGACAGGTGAACAGGGCTCTTGTAGGCCAGGATGAGCAGCTGAACCATATCTGGAAGGTGAGGGATAGCCACTTACAGAGTTTTGTCTAAGAAATCAGTATAATTAAATTGGCCTTTCAGAGAAGTGATTCCTGTGTGAGGAGTGGGTGGGAGGGCAGTGAGGCAGCAGGGGATAGAGAGTTAGAGCTCCTGGGGAGAAAGGATGAAAGGCCAAGTCAAGGTGATGGCAGTGGGAAGGAGAGGACAGGCGCCGAGACCTATGTAGACTTAGTGTTCACTGATACGTTGGGGATGGTGGTGGGGATGGGCAAGGGAGAAGAAGGAGTCAAGGAGGATCTTTAGATTCTGTCCTTGGTCGAGTGGGTGGATGGCAAGGCCATCATGTGAGACTGAGAACAAAGAATAAGATGCAGAAACTGGAGGTGCTAACAATAAATTCATTTGCAAACTGAGAGCACAAGCAGTGGCGATGTGGGTATGGAGCTTGGGACTGAACCCCATTTGAGTGTCCATTGTACCCCAAGTGTGTGTGCGGCACAGGCGGCGGAGGTTGGTTTTCCACTCCAGAGGCTCTGCTTCCAGAGTGGCCCAGGGGGGCCATGCGTCTGTCTTTTACTTGGCTCGGGTCTCCCAGCCTCTCTGCAGCAGGATGTGTCGCACGCTGATGCTCACCTGCTTGGACACCTTGGCCCAGGTTTTCTTCAGTGGCTCTGATGCTCATTGTGTGTTAACGTTCACTTGGCCTGTAACTACTCTGCAGGCACTCTGTGCAAAAGCACTGTCTTGCCGAAACCAGTTTGGCTCAGTGATAGAGCATCGGTCTGCGGACTGAAAGGTCCCAGGTTTGATTCCTGTCAGGGGCATGTATTACGTTGGTTGTGGGCATATCCCCAGTAGGGGGTGTGCAAGAGGCAGCTGGTCAATGTTTCTCTCTCATTGATGTTTCTAACTCTCTATTTCTCTACCTTCCTCTCTGAAAAAAAATCAATTTAAAACAAAACAAAACAAAACAAAACAAAAACACTGTCTTGGGAATCTACACTGCTGATTTGTATTTTGATTCCAGATGACCTGTTAATTTACCTGGTAGTCTTTTTTTCTTTTTCTTTTACTGTAACTGCAAAGAGGACCTTCCTTTTCCCCTGGGAAGCCCTGAAGACACTCCAACATCTGTGGTTCTAATTTGGGACTGAAACCATTAGAACAGGACAAATGAGGAGTCAATGGGTATAAAGCAACTCCATCTTACCGCTGAGAAAAGGGAGGTAGACCAGCTGCTGGTCACAGCAGAACCACAATCTTTCTCAAAGAGGTCCCTTCCAAGCCTGGAATGCATTCAGTCATGATGAGAGAGGGTGCACCAACCCCACCTGCCTGTCACCAACACCACCAGGGACCAGTGGCCCATGTGCTGTTCACTCTGTCAGAAGCGGTTGATCTATGAGGTAGTAATGATTATGATGAAAATAATTACCCCAGCCTATACATTATTGAGCACTTACCAGACTCGAGCACCATCAGAAGTAAACCACTTGCACCTGGAAGTTTACTGAAAATCCTGACATCACTGTGAGCTCTTAGGAGAGCTAAGTGTGTCTTTAACATCCCATCCATCCCATGAGGGTAGCTCTGTTTTAGGAAAAGAATCTTAAGGCCCTGGTCTTCCTCTTCCTGTAACATGCCCGAGGTTTTCTGTTCATGGTTACTCACATCATTAAAGTGCTTGCTGGTTTTCATAATGTAAGGTGTTCTTTCATTTTTATCCAGCTTCATCCAGCCCTGCCCAAGAAACTCTCTGGAAGTTCAAAGCAAAATATAAAACCAAGTAAGCTTTTAAAAATGGTCAATTATTGGTGTGCATAATTATTAATATGATATATATTAAACGTGACATTGCCCAACACCTGCTGCTGCTGACTCTCTCAAATGAATTTTAGCTCAACTCTAGCATTTCACAATGTCATGCAAAAAAGAAAGAGATTTTCCAGTTTCCAGCTTTCTCTGGAACTTTGTCCCTGTTAGGATCATTATAAAGGCTTCTCTAAAGTTGGAAAACAATGACCAACACAGAAGAATAAAGAGGTTAAATACTAACTCAGAAACCAAGACTATTTTCCTTGGATTGGCTTGTTAAAAAAAAAAAAAATGTAAGCCTTGGCAGAAGGTCCAAAAAAATCAATCACTACCAAAAATGTTAATCAAGACCAGCCTGTTCTCCTCCACTTTGCTCTGCTGCCTCCAGAAGAATATGATTCCATGGGCAGGACATTCCTTTGTTCTCCCAGAAGCCCAGAACAGAACACCCTGAGGAGGGCTGAGTAAACAAACACGATACAGCCCATTCATGTGGTGAAGGCAGTCACAGCTGGGAGCTCAGCCTGGTGGAAGGCCTGTCTTCCAAATAACATTCCTGCTCTTTCACTTCACCTTTGAGCAGGCCACCAGTTCACAGTAAGTGACCATCAAGGTAGAACATACAGGAATTATTTTATACTAGAAGCCTGGCGCATGACATTCATGCACTAGGCAAGGGGGGGGGGGGGTGTCCCTCAGCCCGGCCTGCACCCTTTTACAGTCTGGCAGCCCTCGAGTGATGTCCAACTGATGGCTTAGGCCCGCTCCCACAGAAAGTGGATCTAAGGTGCAGTCAGACATCCTTAGTGCTGCTGCAGAAACAGGAAAGGCTCCCTCCACCAGCCGCTGTGCTCACCAGCCATCAAGCAGGCTTGTGTCTGAGCAGTGCTCCCCCTATGGGAGAGCACTGTCCACCAAGGGGCAGCTCCTGCATTGAGTGTCTGCCCCTGATGATTAGTGTGCTTCATAGCAACTAGTCGTCATGCCGTTCAGTCGATTTTCATATTACCCTTTTATTATATAGCATAGTCATTACAGAGAATAACTAGAAATAAAATCACTCTGACATATTCTTAACCCAGAAATGCTGACTGAGTGTCTGGGCCAGTTCTTTGTGGTGGTACTATTGGTGGTTCTGCTCCCATCCTGCAAGGCTGTTGGACAAAAGGTGTGCCAGTTCCGTGGATGGAAATAACTGGTAGATGTTCACACTAGCACAAAGGGGCAGAGGTGAGAGGTGGGGAGGGTCCCAGAAAGAAACCACACCAAGGTTTGGGCTTCCCTCTTTCTCCTCCTCCACAGAGGTCATGCTCATCTCCTTCTGAATCCTCACTGCACTGGAGGGTTGTGAGGAGGAGGGGGAAGAAGCACTGTGGTTCCTAACACATGTCTTCAGATAGACATTGGGTAGGGCCAATGGGCCACATTTCGATTTTTTTTTTTTTTTTCATGTTCATGGGTGGGTCTAGGAGTGCTGGAAGAGGGATAGGGAAAGAAGATAAATGACATAAAAGTCTGCAGGGGCAGCCTCTGTCCCTGCCTCATGTCTTCCTAACAGAGCTGTGGATCTGACCCTCTAACCACCCCTCGCCAATCCACCCTGACAGGCCTGACCTTCCATCCTCACGGATGTCCTCTTCTCTCTGTACGACATGTTCATATCTCTTGCCCAGCCCCTCCTTTACCTTCTATTTAGTTCTTTGTTCAGAGAGAACATCTGCCAACAGTTGACATTTGTCCAAGCAAAGGCCTTGTTTATGGGCTACCAAATATGACAGCCAGGAGCGGGGGCTTAAAGAGACCCCCTCACTCTACACGAGAAATCAAAAGGCTGTGTGAGGAGACCATGGTGTCAAAGCTCAGCAATACTTGTTGACTTATGCAAGTGGGTAGCAAAATTTAGAGAATTTACGTTCTATGCTTGTTGTCATACATAGAGAAAAACAGTGTGACCATCTTGAGAGTCCCCCCTAGTTCCACATCAACATTTCCAATATGAACAGGAACCAAAAGACATTCCGTGGGACCTTAGCACTTTAAGGTTAAGACACACCGCGGCACACACATGTGCCTTGGGGATAATTCAGCGCTAAGGCGCTTTCCTGACTGAGAGGGCCCGGGGCTGCCGGGGCGGCACTCACTCGTAGGGAATGCTTCTGAAAACGATGTGGTCCAGGAGGGTGATCTGCTCAGCCAGCTCCATGGCTGGCAAGGTCTCAAAGCACTCGGCCTTCGGACAGTCCGTCTGCAAGATATGGAGGAAGAGGGGCGTGAGACACACCCCAGAGAGGCTCCGGTGTGCTCCGTCAGCTGCCGAAGCACAAAGTCCATCAAAGACTCTAGCGAAGAAGACCATTCCCATCATGGACCAGTTCCCAAGCCCCACGCACATTCGGTTCCCCTCCCAGAGCCTCACAGAGGGAACACGTGGCCAGGCACACTGCTGGCCTTTGGGAGGTGGCCTGCGCAAGACCCTGGGGGCACTTACCAGTTGAATTATATCCTCTAATTTTAGGTGAATGTCATCTTGATCATCTTGTGAAAGAGCTCTAAAAAATAAAAACAAAAAGTTCCCCCGTGAAAAGGAAGTAGGCATGGCAGGAATGAAACAGCAAAGCGTTACGGTGTTGCCTGGGTGAAGAGTCAGAGGGTTTAGGGCTGTGTGGCTGGGCTGCCAGCTGCAGGCAGCGGGGCCCTGAGCTGGAGACAGGAGGCTAAGGAAACAGATAAACACACATGTTAAAGGCACAGGGTTGTTCAGAGAGCTGACTTGTTACTTAGGAGGCTATAAGGAAAACACCACTATCAAAGTGAACCTGGGGATGGCTCGGGCCTCCTGCAATACTCCATCCAGAGGGAGGGAGTGCCCCACCTGTGATCCTCTGTCCCCTAAACCTGACCTCTTCCTGCCGAGGTGGAAAGCACAGAGCCACTCCCTCCCCATTCACGTGTAGCTCAGGGACTTCCTCCATGGCAAACATCTGAACATGAGCAGGTGAACTCGCCCCCACTTCCCAGATGGACTTCCCTGAGATTTGGCGCCGTGTCTCCACACATGCCATTCAGCTCTCGATTAAATTCTTTTTTGATAAGTGATTTGAACAGATGAATAAATACAGCCATTAATTATCACTGAAGTGGGTGCTGGTTTCACAGTGGGAGGGATACGTCCTGTCCCTCACAAGTTCAGCGTCCAGAATTATACTGATTATGTAACTTACCATCTGAGCCAAGCATTTTAAGTCTTCCAAAATGAAGGCAGAGTCACATATTAAAAGTATTAAAATAGCCGAAACTGGTTTGGCTCAGTGGATAGAGTGTCGGACTGCGGACTGGAAGGTCCCGGGTTTGATTCCGGTCAAGGGCATGTACCTTGGTTGAGGGCACATCCCCAGTAGGTGTGCAAGAGGCAGCTGGTTGATGTTTCTCTCTCATGGATGTTTCTAACTCTCTATCCCTCTCAATTCCTCTCTGTGTAAAATCAATAAAAAATATATCTTTAAAAAAAAAGTATTAAAATATTTAAATAGTCTCAAAGCACGTAGCCTGCCCGAGGGAGGAAACTGATTTCAAAAGAAACAATATTGTGAAGTTCTGCTGTGTTTTGAATTGATTAAAGCAAAACTACCATCCTCCAAAATAAAATATCAACAGAGATGGGTTGTTCTATGTGCACAGCATGCCAGGTATGTGCTAAGCATTTGACATGCCAAACTATCTCATGTGTCATAAAGTAAGCGTTATCATTTCCATTTTACTGATGAGGAAACAGAAGCTCAAAGAAATTGACTAAGCAGGCCAGGGTTCGGTCCAATTGTGCTCTCCTGTTACTTGCGTTTGTGTAATCAGGCTTACAGGAGGCACCTCTTTAAGGTCCAGCACAGAACACACTCAATTCCCTTTCCTCATCTTCCTCCTCTGTTACAAACGCTTTTGACTCTTTATCAGGGAGCAGAATCCTTGTAGATCATAGGAGGGGTGGTCTCCTTGTCAGCAATTATCCATGGCATTTGTGATCAGAAGGAAATAGTCCTCATAGGGTAAAGGACAGATATAGGTGAGGGGGAAAAACAAGTACACACGACTCTCTCTCCAAAGACTATTAAATCACACAGAAGGCCGACACATAGGAAATAAAAGTGATTGTTTTCTAGAGTGTATGCCATTCTTTCCACTGTAGGCTAGTTTTCTGGAAAGAGATCGGTGGCCACATAACTATGTGTACCCAAGGAAAAAACATTTTCTATGAGGATGGACTATATTCTTCCTTTCCAAAGAAATGGTCAAGAAATTCGTTAGCTTCTATCAAATGTTCCTCTCCTCACTGATCTTGCCCTAATGTTCCGAGATACATTCTGGTCCTATTAAGTCAGTTAACATTTTCTCTCTTCCTGGAGCCTACTGATGCTTCTGGGGGCGTTGTGAGGTTTTGGGGGTCACCTTTTTATAACTTGAGCCCATTGCACTTGACATTCCAAGAAGTCAGTCGTGGTTTCTTTTTCTTTGGCGGCTTTAGTTGTCTACAAAAAGCTCCACACTGCAGCGGCCAGCTAGTCGGACAATGTTGGAGGGGTGGTGTTTTAGAAATACAAAATTCTTGCCGAAACCAGTTTGGCTCAGTGGTAGAGCGTTGGTCTGTAGACTGTAAAGGTCCCAGGTTCGATTCTGGCCAAGGGCATGTACATTGGTTGCGGGCACATCCTCGGTAGGGGGTGTGCAGGAGGCAGCTGGTCGATGTTTCTCTCTCATTGACATTTCTAGCTATCTCTCTCCCTTCCTCTCTGCAAAAAATCAATAAAATATATTTTAAATAGAATTACAAAATTCTTGAGCAAAGGTTTTTATTCACAGACAGGGCAACAAGCTGCCTATGCCAGTGAAGCTTAAAGTAACCCCTGTGTGACTGTGTGAGGCAGGGTGGCTCATCACAGCAATTTTCACTTTGCTTTATTCATGTAATATATGTTTAAATACATGTTCCATGCTTATGTATCCCTGAGTGCTCACGAGGGCTACATTTCACTACATGGTATGTTTTTATTTCTCATACTTATGACTCAGATCCACTAGGAGGGATATTCACAAAATGTGTCCCTTCAGATGTGAAGTCTCCTCTAGTTCTGATCCAGTTCCAAGAGAGGCTGAATTTGCTTCTAGTCTCCTGACTATCCCAAAGCTTTAACGAACACCCCAGGATCCTGGGTTTCGCTCACATTTATGGGTCAGTATGACCAGTTTAATATCTGTGCATTTAAAAACACCAGATGGAAATGGAACCCAAGTTCCATGCCCGGAAAATGTTTCCTTCAATGGTAGAAATCCGGTAAGCTTCAAAACAGCACTAGGAGCAATGGGCCTGGGACCACACTCTCTGGGCTGCTGGCATGCTGCTGCCACCGCAGGCTGTGTTCACAGCTCAGCCTGCGCAGACCCTGCTTCTCCTCACAGTGTGAATGTTCCATCTCCTATTGTTTCCGTTCTGGGACCTGCCAGACCGTCTCCTTCCTATGCTTCCCTAAGTATGGCCTTCCCTAAGTATGGCCTCCAGGCTTCTGTGAGCCCCTTGGCATTCTTTAGTTTGTAGCCACCTAACTCCAATCTCTGCTCCATCTTCATGTACATCTTCTCTGCATCTTTGTCTACACATGGCCATCTTCTTATGTCATATTGGACTAGGGCAGTAGTCAGCAAACCCATTAGTCAACAGAGCCAAATATCAACAGTACAACGATTGAAATTTCTTTTGAGAGCCAATTTTTTAAACTTAAACTTCTTCTAGTGCCACTTCTTTAAAATAGACTCGCCCAGGGGCCATGGTATTTTGTGGAAGAGCCACACTCAAGGGGCCAAAGAGCTGCATGGGGCTCGTGAGCCGCAGTTTGCCGACCACTGGACTAGGGGCCCACCTGACTCCAGTATGACCTCATCTTCACTAATCACATCTGCAATGGCCTTACTTCCAAATAAGTAAGACTTCAGTATATTTTGGGGGAGGAGGGATATAATTCAACCCATGACAACTCCTAGATCAGAGAAGGCTGGCTATGAGATCTTGAGCTAATGGGGCTAAGAATGCCTTGTGGGCCCATTGTTGAAACATTACGAACCCAAATCTGTCAATGCCACATCACGGAGGGACTCTGAACAACCTGGTGGGCTGAGTGAAAATGGGCTCCACTCCACACATAAGCATTCTTATTACAAAGAACCAGGAGAGCAGAGCTGGGGATGGGGGGGGGTGGGAGGGGGGAGAGGAGAGGGATTCTTTCCAAAGGTTGCAAGTGAAGAGGGAGCTAGAAGTCGGAGCATGGAAGGAGCACCAGGCAGGGCAGACAGATGCTGTTGACTTCTCACCTCCCAGCAGAGACAGACCACAGAGCCGTGCAGGAGGTGGAAACTGAAATGTCTGCACAAAGCCCCTGGTGTCTGGCCCCTGCAGAGAGCGTGGACTAGGAAAAAAATCCACCATTAGTTCAAGAAGCTGTAAGACAGCTTGTTACCTGCTTGGTTCAAGCCTTTATGACATGGAAGTGTGGGTTCAGATTTATAGAACCTACATGATGTGGAAATCCCAGCCTGAGACATTGATAGTAAAATTGGTCTAGGACCAGTGAACCGAGCCGAGCAAATGCATGACTCTGCTGGGTGGCACATCCACAGCCAGCTGCAGGAGGCTTCTGCTGAAACGCTGCCACCTGCTCATACACACAAGCGAGGACAGAAACCAGAGCCGATGCCTGCTGGGCTCGCAGGGGAGGATCCTCAAGCCTTCCCCCTTCACTTCGGTTCCACAGTAAACCGCTGTCTGCCCACACAAACAGGAACGGTCACACTCCACACAACCTATGTGGCTCAGCCCGAAGTCTTCCCGACATAGCAGGAAAACGAAGAGGACAGGTAATCCCCACCCCCTTGAGAGCAGAATCCCTGCTGCCCCCAGTGTCTGGTTGTGTAGGATCTCATCTCCTATGACACAGCACAAATCGACCAACGTAATTAATAGGCACCTGCAATTGCCTTTACCTCAGGATATTGGCTGCAGCTTTCCTTTCTTGGGGAAGAAGGTCTGGGTCTCGCAAAACGTCTTCTAGCAAATTTAGGACGTTCATCTTTAGTTCATTGTCGAGTTCAAAATCCTACAAAATAAAATGGATATTTTTACATTTCCATTTTGAAGGGTTTCGCTCCGTGATACGTGATACCATTCCTCATGATAAGTTCTCTGGAGCTATGTGTGGGAAACAAAATGTATGGATCTTAGACTTCCCTTAGAGGTCCTGACTTCCTGGTTTGGGACGGGGCTCTGTTGTTGTTATTTCTAACAGGCTTTCCAGGGATGGGAATTCCTCAAAGAGATATGTGCTTCTCTTGCCTGGAGCACTGTGCCTTCTCTCCACATTCATCTTTCAAGTCTAGGGAGTGATGTCATTTTCCCCAGAAGCCTTCTTTAGTTGACCCAGAGGGTAAAGAGCTTTGCCCTGCCCAGCCACTGTGACTCAGTGGTTGAGCATTGGTCTATGAACCAGGAGTCATGGTTTAATTCCCTGTCAGAGCAGATGCCTGGGTTGCGGCCTCATTCCCCAGTGTGGGGCGTGCAAGAAGCAGCCAATCAATGATTCTCTCTCTTCATTGATGTTTCTATCTCTCTTCCTCTCCTTTCCTCTATGAAATTAATAAAAGTATTTTTTAAAAAACTAATTGCAATCACTTTAATTAAGAAAAACATACTTTTGTTATATTTAGTAAATTAAGGGCAAAAAAGTTCATAATTTCAAAAAATGAAGACAGTGCCAAAGTCTAACCTAATTTAAATTGAATGTTTTTGCACCTCAGTTTGGTGAGAACCGCATGATACATTTTTCTCGATATTTTACTTTCCCTGTTTGACCATCAGTACCATTTCTTCTGGAGCTACGGGGGCCCAGGGCAATACAGATGTTAACACCCCTTACCAATCATAGAACTTCAAATACGCTTTCCTACAATTTCACCTGTATTGTCCAGAAGATTGTTGGTTGTTGATTTTCCTTTTAAAATGTATGCAAGAAGAGAGTAATGCCTTGGCTGTTGTTTTTTGTTCCACCCTTTCCTTCATTTTAACAGTTAATGATTTCACCTACTCCAATCTGTGTGCACTACCAAAGATTTCTCAGCCATCAAGAGTCTTTTTCTTAATGAATAGTTGATATTTACTAGTGAGATGATCAAATCCTTTTGTAGTAATGTTAGGTCCCTAATGATATAAATAATCTGATGATCATAAATAGGTTAGTGTGAAGGACTTCAGGCCAGTGCTGGACCTTGTTGAAGGCTAATTAGTGGTTTAATCAACAAGCATCATGAATCACCTATTGCTGGGCTTTACAAAGGGACCCATTCTGAGACCCTAGAAAGGTGAATTGTGTGAAAGGTCTTGTTTTGAAAAACAGAATATAATTTTATTATTTAACCCCTGGGAAGACTAGCCTGAGAGAGCCCTTTGAAAACTTGGTCACATCTGCCCAAACATTCTTTGGAGTCTGACAAATGGTTACAGGTGAATATTCGCACTGCCGCCGGTGTAGGTAATGTAAGCAGATTATCTGACGATGGCTGAGTCTAAAATATAAAAGTTCTCACTCATAATTTCCCCTTACATTTGCACAGGTTTTTACCATGTTCAAAGTGAATTCCTGCATATGATTTCAGTTCTTTCTCAGCTGGTCCAGGGACAGACAAGGCTGGAGCCATGATCTGGTTTCAGCAGGGGCCACTGGGCTGAGAGAAGAGGGGTAAGGAGGGGGTGGCTCAGACCAGGAACATGAGTCTGCCTTCAGGCCCTGGTAGGAGTGCTTTACACCTGCACTTCTCAAACTGTCATGTGGCCACAAATCACCGCAGATTCTGGCACAGCAGGTCTGGAATGGGGATTGAGATCCCACTTTTCTAAGGAGCCCCTGAGTGATGCGATCACCCTCGGAGTAGCAAGACTTTGCCTTAAAAAAAAAAAAAATCACGCAAAACACTCTTCTAAAACGGATTTTAAAAATATGAATCATCTGATGTACTACCTAGCAAGTAAAATTTCTTTTTTGAACCCATGCATGTAAATTGCAAAATTGGCCATTTAAAAGTCCCAGTCAAAAACATATTAACTACTACCCACTAAAATGAAGTCTGAAGCAGCTAAAAGTCACTTGCACTATTTAAATCATAGATAGGTTATTCATAATAAATCTTCCTGACAGCCATTTTGTAATTATCTAGAATCTAATTTTTGGCTGTATTTCCCTAGGCCCTGAAGCAGGAAACGAGACTATTGGGCGGTAGGAAATGGCATGGGCAGCACTCAGGACATTCACTAGATGGCGCTCTTGGGCCGTCTGACTATAGTATCTGGCTTTGGGCATCGCCTTGGAATTGGATCTGGCAGCTGGTGCACAGGGAGCAGGGTCCTGTGTAGGAAAGCTGCCTGCTGAAACTCATCTCACACAGTTTCATGCTCCAGGTGAGTGAACCCTATGGCACCCCGAGGACCCGAGGCATTCACTGAAGTTATCACAGCAACAGCTTATTTAGGGTGGTTTTTGTTTTCCAATTCATGAAGCAGGGATAAGGAGACAGAAGATTAGAGAAAAACAAAACAACCCATCTTACTTTCAAAGGTGAAGAGACCAGAACATGTGAGACTTTGACATTTAAATCTCTAAAAAGGATACTAGACTCTAGCTCGTTTGTTCTATTATTCCTGAGCACCTCAATGCATGAGGCTTTAGGGGAGAAGCGGAGAGGGAACAGAAGTCTGGGCAGATGGGCAGAGGACAGAAATATTAACCCATGAAACCCAAGGAGAGGGGCTTGTGGAGGAGCCATCCAAATGCAGGTGAGTGCTTGGTAGTGCCTGACTGGGGCACAGGAGAGAGGCTGGGCCTGGAAATGTAGGTCTGAACCCTGCCAGGAGGGGACAGCCCGAGCAAGTGTCCAGGACTAGGGAGTGGCACACAGCAAAGGCTTGGGAACACATCACCGATGGATGGTGCCATAATCCTCCTCAAGAGATACGTATTGTGAGGTGAAGGTATTTTACCAAGATCTTACTGAGGCTACTCAAACACTTGACTCCATGATCAGAAAGCCAGTATTTCCTCTAGGTTAGGGAGCAATGCCTGGAGCAGTTATCATAACCAAGACAGTGAGAATTTGCCACATACTAAGTGGTACTTTAATAACTTCATTCTCTAATTTAACCCCCAGTCACAGCAAAGTTACCATCATTATTATTCCCATGTAATATGCAAGGAAGTCAAGGCATAACGAATCTTAGTATCGTGATCAAAGTCACACAGGTAGCAGGTGGCAGACCCAGGACTCAAGTCCAGGCAGTGTTGGCTGAAGCCTGAGGTCTTTAACTGCTACACCACACAGACTCTGCAGAAAAAGTGGGTATCAGTGAGTCAGTGCTGGTGGGGTTGGGCTTCAAGACATAACACAGTAGCTGGTTACCATGCCAAGTCGGGAACTGTTTCCCACCTATACTAGCAGCTATTTGAGATAGAGATGTTGAGATTTGGGTCTATATTAACAAGATGAGATCACACAACAGAAAAAAAAAATCTGTGAGTCAATACATCAGATTCTCCAGCACTTTAAAATGAATCCCTGTTGATAGCTTAGACATCATGGAAATTACATTCATTCTTTCAGGAGAGCAGGGTGATCGTTAGTAATATACTGCGTATGGCCAAGGGAATTCTAGGACTCTGGGAAATCAGATTCAATAAACACAGTTTGAGGGTAAAGAGAATTATGAGAGTAATTTTCTCACTGTAATCAGTACAATGTATTTCCTAACAATGGCCAGGATTTTTTAAAGGAAAAGTAGAAATACTGCAGAGTGGAGTAAAACCACATAAATCATTTTAAAACGTGGAGCAAAGGGCTCATAAAGAAGGGCTTTAGGAGGCGTTAGGCTCAAACATAAGGGGTTTGACATAATGATTTTCAGAAAAATGAAAAGCACACTACTGTTTTCTGTCTTGTTTGACTAGAGGGGATGAACATTTAATTTAAATTGTGGTGCAGAGAGAGGACCAAGGAACCATGGCTTCTTTGGCTGCTGTTTGCAGTAGTCCCGGGAGGAAAAAGTTTACGTACTTCCTCATGGCTGCTGTCGGCTGCCCAAACCCAGGACCTCGAGCAGTGCTATGGAGAAGTTGTTCACAGTATAAACAGGTAAGCAGCAACGAGGACCTGCCCGTTCCAATAGAAAATCCTTATAAGGAGCCTCTTAAAAAGTGTGTCTTCCCGAAACCGGTTTGGCTCGGTGGATAGAGCGTCAGCCTGCGGCAGTCAAGGGCATGTGCCTTGGTTGTGGGTACATCCCCAGTAGGGACTGTGCAGGAGGCAGCTGATCGATGTTTCTCTCTCATCAATGATTCTGGCTCTCTATCTCTCTCCCTTCCTTTCTGTACAAAATCAATAAAATATATATATATATATTTTAAAGTGTGTCTTGTGTGGAAAACGTGTCGATTATTAGAATGTACAGCTTTCTAATGTACAGCTTTCTAATGAACAGCTTTTGTCCCAGTTTATTTCTCCATTTACTGGAGAGGCACATAACAGGTCTCTGTGGGAAGGAACGAAAAGAAATCACAAAAGCTATTAAGAGAGCACAAATAATGGGATTTATGCCAGTTACATACAAGGATCCTGCATATCTCAAAGACCCTAAAATTTGTAACATCAAATATTGGGAGTAAATTATGTGAAGTTATCATCAATAAACTTATTTTAAAATAAATAAATACATAAATAAATAAATTGTGGTGTACATGTAGGTTATACTAGTATCTGGGGCCATTTTATTAACTGAGAAACCGGACCGAGATGCCCAGTGATCATCCCAAGATCTATGCAAATGAACCCTGACAGCATAGGGAGGCCCTCCATGGGATCCCTCATTTTAATAAACCGGAGGTAACAAGCCTCCTTACCAGAGTGGTTTTCAGCTCTTTTAAGGAGGTGAATCTATTCAGAACTTTAACATTGTAACCCCCTCCCAGGGGAGGCCTGCTGGCTACCAGCTGTCAAGGGAGACCCTGCTCTGCACCTGTGGGCCTTGCCCACCCACCACCAACGCCAGCCTGCTGACCTTCTTGCCACCTCTGGGCAACCTGTATCCTGAATCAGGGTTCCTCTGTGGAAAAGTGACAGGCGGGGTTTTCCAGCACTTCCCATCACCTAACTACAATACAAAAATATTTCAAAAGCCTCTTTGTTCACCACAACAGAGAGAACAGCCTAATTGAAAGACACAAGGGAAGGCACTGAGTTTGGAATGAAACCCTAGGAAGCAATACCAGGTAATGCTAAGCCTGCCCATAGCTGCTCAACACTTGCTCATAAAGTCCTAGAACCGTCCAAGAGGAACAGAACACATAGGAAGCGTGCACCTGACGGTCATGGAAGAGCCTCGGTACCAGGAAAAGGTAGTAAAACCCAGATATAAAGAACCCCCAAATTCGGTAAGCCACAGGTGTTCCTGGTGGGCCCTCCAATGTTTACGGGGCGAATGGACAGAAGTTCATGGGCAGGGGATTGGATTTTGAGACAAGTGGTAATAAGCGACCTAATTCTTCTTAAACTGGCAGTTTGGGCAGTGATTTTAGCAGATGTGAAGTGGGAGGCTACTGGGAAAAGGCACAATGCAAACTGTGGAAGGTACGTTCGAACAAAAATAGCCCAGCAGAGGCAAATGGCAATGAACGACACCAACTCAGCAAGAAGGAAAAGCTGTGCAGCATATCATCCACCCGATCATTTTCTAACAGACCACTCTGCATTTGAATGAGTTGCTAAATTCCAGCCTCTAGACCTGAACAGCTGTGCTTGTAAGAATTTTAAATACTGCCCCACAGCCTTAAACTCAGATAGCTCCCACGCTTACATCTTCAAGCCTCTAAAGAGAATCCATCGGTTTAAAAAAAAAAAAAGCATTTATCAGGAAAAAAAAGAGAACCTTCCCTCCCTGTCGCCCCCCAGATGCTATGCTTCCCATTGGTTTCTATTGTAGATAGGCAGCTAATTGATATGGATCACAGCTTTCAAGACAATGACAAAGATTGAAGGGGAAAAGAAATGTTTGGAAAGGGTCTGCTTCTTGATATAAAAAAAAAAAAAGAAAGAAAAAATGTATGTCCCCAAAATGATCTTTGAGTTTCACTCGAATAGAAGCCTCTGGAGAATGTTCTCCATGCCCTGTTCCAGTTGGGGAGAAAAGGCGGATGAAGACAGCTGGGAGGCAGGCTGTACTCCATCCCTTCCCGCTGGAGAGGAGAGGCTCAGAGTCCCAGGGCTGCCCTGGAAGTGGAGCCTCTGACCTGCGTCCGGGTAGAAGCTCCGAGCAAAGCGCTCAGGAAGCACAGGTGGGCGGCACTGGGCAAAGAGTGGGCAGGAGAGGAACACCAAGGAAAGGCCACAGGGAGGGGGAATCTGGGGCTTGAACAGAGCAGCCAGCTCCCCGGTGCTCTGCGGCTCTGTGGGGTCCCCAGATAGACCTCACGTGATGGGTTGCTGGCCAGGGAGGGGCTTGAGGACTGCGCCCTGCCTGCCATGGTCCAAAGAAGTGCTTCCAAAGTCCCAGAGTGCTGAGGAGAGTGCAGAATGCGACTTGGGAAAAACAAGGGCTGCCCACAGCACTTCCATCGGAACCTCTTGCCACAGAGATGGGAAGCGACTGGTGTGCATGGAATCCCATGTGGGGCCTCCCAGTGTTTTCCATCAGCGAAATCCATTCACCAAGGGTCACGAATCCCACTGGCTCTACAGAGAAAGCTAAATGTCCGTCATGGCAACTAACGGGAAAGGGAAATAAGTTCCATTTAATTCTGTTTCACACTGACTTCGATCCTGTTGCAATGTCTCACAGATGAGCACTGTTACAGACAAGCGCAGGAAACTCAGGGGCTGTTTAAAGAATAGCAATAGAGATGTATAAAAGGAAAAACGGAGGCATGGAGTTCAGGAACTAGGAGCTTCTTACTTGGTTATTGGGCTGCACAGGAAAAAAAAATAAGAGTAAGGAAATGAAAATCTATCTTCACGATTAAAAAATAAACAAAAAGAAGATCCATATCTAGCCGATAGATTCTTACATTTTATGTTTTTTTAGAGCAATCTGACAGATAATTTATTTGTGCATGAGAACCCCATACAGATCATTCTGGCAGTTTTACAGAGGAGGACAATAACGAGCTAATACTAGAATCCAGGTGGAATTGATGGTTCCAGATTTCTGTCCTCACCTGAGTCCTCACCAGGAATGGAAGTGAAAGGTGATGCCCAAGGCAGTCTGTCTTGAGGGGAGAAGGAGAGGACAAAGGGAGATAAAATCAGGTGGGCAAAGTGTGAAAGTGAGCACCAGACCAGGCCCCTGAAATCAGGAGGAGCCAACAGGAACCTCGGTTGCTGGCCTAATTCAGTTAACAGAGCATTCCCTATTTCGCTTTGGCTGCTTTCATGGGCTATCAGGTTTGTGAACAAACACTGGTTTGTTCTGGTGGACATGTGGGATTCCTTAGCCGCTCTGCAGAGGTCAGCGGGAAGCAGTGTGGACCACTAGAAGCAGTGGGCTCTGGCTGATGAGGATGAGACTAACCAAGTGTAGCCCACCCGTTATCTGCCCATGTGGCGATTTTGTAAACCATCTGCAAGGCAGAAGCAGTAGGCAACCAATGTGTCATTACAAAAATAAATATTTCATAGCTGTCAGCATCTCACACTGGAACTATTTTCTCTCTTCTTGTTCCTGGTAACCCCTCAGCACCCACTCCCTGGCAGGGGACAGGCCCCAGGAACCGCACTGCACTCTGAGGCCCTGGAGCAGTGGGCAGCCATCCTAACCCACCTGTCAGGCGGGGTATCCAGTCTCCAGGACAGCAGGGTTTCCTGACCCTTCCCTTGGACACAGCGTGAGCTCGGTTCCACCAGCTGCCTGGCCAGGGACCCCTGGAGGCCCCGCAGGAGCCTGCTCACAGCCCAGGTCCTCAGTGGCTGTTCGAGGGAGGGAGTGCTCCCCACACCCACCTTTAGCAAAGAAAAATCATTTGTTAAGTGGCACAAAACAGACTCCTGAAGGAAAGTAACTCTGTGAAATTGCTACCTACACTTCCTGTATCGTAAACAATGATTGAAACACCAAGCAGAAGCACTACTTCTCACCGGTCCCATTAAACTGCTCCGCAGTCCATCCTTCCCCACCCTGCATGTAGTTTTAGGCAGGCACCAAAGCCTTTCAGAGCCTGTTAGTTATAAGAACCATCTTGTTTCTTCAGTCAAAATGTCCAGTCTAATATAGTAATCGAAAGTCCAGTTCAGTCCAGACTTAGATGTTCCCCTCCTAGCCTGGGCTGCTTCAAGACTGGAAGCTCACATGGAGACCCATTCTTCTCTCTCCATCATCTCCTCTCCACTCGCTTGCTATGGCTTCTGGTCCAGGCTGGGATCCAGGGGTTAAGGACGTAGCCCTGTATGTCCTTAACATGCTGGAGCAGGGGGAGCCGGCCCTGGCTCCTCTGAGGGTGGCAGATGGACAGTGACTAGCTCTTCCTCTTAGGGGGCACATGGCGGGATTCTGAGAGCTCTCTCTATTGGAGACGTAAGGCCAGCTACCCTGACTCAGGAAATGTCCCATCTCCTGTGGGTCACTTTCAACCTCCCCAGGCGCTGGGCTGCCAGTGGTCTACCCCACCGCTCCAGGCAGTCATCCTGGACAGCATCCAGGGCAGCCCAAATTGATTCCCCATGGACCCAGTTGTTTGACTGACGGAAGCATGAATGAATGCCACTCATTCCCAACCACCCACCTTTTTCCACTTCGCCCCAGCAAACACCTTTCACCTTCACAGAGGGGAGGGGGCTGTTTCCAAGAAGCTTCTCTCACCTGGCTGAAGTGAGAAGGAAGAGCTCCTCTTCTTCCCCCAGGAGGTAGAGGACTTACACTGACAGCTCTCTCTGGAATCACCCACTCACTGAGCTCTCCTGCCTCACCCGCAGGTGCGTGATCACAACTGCTCCCAGGGTCAGTTTCACGGGCCCTTCGTATATCTTGGTTAGTGGCCTAGCAACTCTCTTAAAGATGTGCAGGCTTTTGGTCCTCTGCCTTCAAGTCTGAGATGACCAGAAGCAGATTTACTAGCCTGCCACCTAGTAATTACACTAAGTCAGAGACTCTCGAACCATATGCAGCTCTTTGGCCCCTTGAGTGTGGCTCTTCCACAAAATATAATACCACGTGCGGGCATGCACATACAGCGCGATTGAAATTTTGTGGCCCATGCGCAGAAGCCGGTTTTTTGGCTCTCAAAAGAAATTTCTATCATTGTACTGTTGATATCTGGCTCTGTTGACTAATGAGTTTGCTGACCACTGCACTAAGTGCAACATCTGCCTGTAGGCATCTTTTCCAATGGCTGGGAGCTCCATGAGGTCAGAGGTTGCTGGCACCCTGCTCATGTTTATATCCACCCCAGTGTTTGGGCACACTCTGGAGCTCAATCTTTATTAGTTACTGAATGAAGGAGATGGGCACACAAAAAAGGGAGCAGCAGACTTCCCTCCATACACCCCATTGGGAAGGAAATTTTTATGTAAGTAGATAATGTTTGTCTTATCTCATGCTTTAAAAATATTCCCCTTCAGTCCACAATTAAGAAAATAAGCAATTATTTCATTCGCAAGCACTTGTCATTCAGACGGTACCAAATCGGGTGAAGTGAGTGGTAACCTGTGGACGCGGTTGCAGGCCCCTCTATCAGTGCCATCCGTGGCCTGTAAAATTCCTCAACTAAGTTGACAGAGTATCTTTTCAGAATTTTTTGGCCAATAAGACAAGTCAGGAAAACCAAAATTGCTGAAGATCATACATACAAGGCCTTGGACAGAGTCTGGAGCACAGATCTGAACTGCCTGTAGCCAGCCTTAAATCCTTCCCCGACCTACCAGAAGCCAAGATCAACAGCAATTAATATAAATGCAAGAAGTCCGGTCAGAAGGCTGAATGGGGTTTTTGATATTCAGAAGGCTGTCTTTCTGCATTGTTATTACCTGCTGCTGACTCAATAGCCGAAGGCAACCCCCCAAATCTGGTGATCTCTTTACTGTTTACTAAACATCACCTTTTTAAAAATATATATTTTTTATTGATTTTTTACAGAGAGGAAGGGAGAGGGATAGAAAGCTAGAAACACTGATGAGAGAGAAACATCGACCAGCTGCCTCCTGCACACCCACCACTGGGGATGTGCCCGCAATCAATGTATTGTACATGCCTATGACTGGAATCGAACCCAGGACCCCTCAGTCCGCAGGCCGACGCTCTCTCCACTGAGCCAAACCAGTTTTGGCTAAACAACACCTTTGATATGTCAGATTGCAATCCTAAAAGGCAATTGATTATTCTAGTAAATAAAAGGCAGATGGGAAGGGAAACTCAGTGGAACTTGGTCCCTTGTACCAAGCTCACAACTGGCTTCCCCCATAATTTCCAAATTTATATTTCTTGTCTTGTGTATTAATTTGCGCATCAGCCCTTTCTCCAGGTCTTTGAGTCCAGGGCAGATTGGCAGTGGCCTCACACCCTCCTGTCTGTGCACAGAAGACAAAGCAGCCACAGGAGCATCAGCTCTGGAGCCTGCAGACACCTTGGCATCTGGAATCATGCAAATGACATACAAAGGCTCCCAGCCAGGGATTCTCGTGAAGTGTGTGAACTATACAAACATGTCCTTAAGTTGGATTCTCCACACACGCAGCCCTGATTTCGGTCTCTGCTGAGTTGGGTACTTGAAAGGCTAGAGAATGACCTCCCCGAGAGGATGAACAAGAGCAGCATTCATATGCAAACTCAACTTGACCATTATAACCATGTGCCCAACATTGCAGAACCCCATGAAGGGAGACACAGATGAATGGGACAAGCCCCGTCTGCAAGAAGCTTATGGACTGGTTGTCGGGAAATGAAATGTGGAAGCTGGAAGGATTTAGTCACACATATTTATACTGTACTTTATGCCTTTCATGTCTTTCAATTCAACATAGCCTTTAACTCTCACCACCTACTTGGAGGAGGTAGGAGGGTAGTGGTTGTTCCTCTATTCAGAAGATGAAATTAACACTCAGAGAGGCCAAGTGACCAGCTCAGGGCACCAGAGAAGACAGTGGTAGGGTTGGGAGAAAGACACAGGTGTCCTAACCCCGTGACCCTGGGCTGCTATTCTTGCTAACCCATAGACAGGCATATGGGAGGAACCCTTGACTTGATGGACCCTAAGCAAGATGGCCACTCTGATGCTCAAAGAAAGAATAACAACTCAGCTTCATCCAAGTTACGAAAAAAAGAAAAAAAAAGAAAAGGCAATGGTTGGGCGTGGGCATATGTAATACTTTCAACAATCAAGATTTTGATGTATAAGACTTAAAAAGTTGATTTAAAAAACTCTTAAAAATAATTCATGAGGCCACTGAATTACCTGTGCGTGCTTTGAGACCCAGTGACGGAGGACATTCAGTACTCGATTGGTGGCTGTTCTACGGATAATAAACTCTTTGTCACATATTCTGTCGGTGTTGTTAAATCCTTAGGAAGGAAAGAAACACACACATGTTCGAGTTAAAGCCAGTCCCCCAGGAACGTGGAAAAAAGTCATTTATTTTAGAACATTTGTTAATGAAACTCACATTTTGATAGTGAAATGACACATTGTAGCAGTGAGATGCAAGTGGCTTCTGACTGCTGTAAACTCTGCTTACTTACCTGTATACCCTCAGAAATGAGTCCACCAGAATTACAGGTGCAATTAAATGAATAATGTTCATGTTTATTAAAGGTCACTGATTAAAGCTAAAGCTGGTCAAATGACACTTCCATTCTGCCTGCCTCGCTCTATAATATAAAGCTGAGAAGTTTTAACAAGTATTTGGGTCAGCATTAATTTATTCTTTTGCCCCAAAGTGATTATATAACTAATAGCATTTTCAATATTTGTAGATGGATGAGCCCGTATCTTGGCTACAACATGCAAATACTTCATTATGCATGGATATTTTGAGAAGCAGCATTGTGTAGTGGTTAAGAACATGAACTCCACAGTCTGGATTAAAACTGTTCTCCTATCATGCAAATTACATCACCTCTCTGGTGACCAGTTTCCTCATGTCCTGCGTGAGATAATAAGTGTACCTACTTCATGGAGTTATGATGGAGATTAAGTTATTTAATATATGTTAAGCATATTGGTTCAGTGTCTTGAATCCTCTCTGTGTTGGCCTGTGTCTCCATCTTAGTGATCTTTTCACTATCAAGAAACTAGTTTAAGATATTTTTTATTTTTTTAAAAAGATTCTGCCTTCCAATCATAATTAACCATAATTAATTAGTTATACATTTCCTTTAAAAATTAATTCAAGCTTTACATAACTTTAGTGGAAAACTTCTTGAAAATTGTCTAAATTACTCATTTCATTTCCTCATGTCCCATTCCAAGCTTCTCATCACCTCTCATCACCATAACAGTTGCCATTAAATTCACTAATAACCTCCATGTCCCCTGTAGCCAAGGTATCTCTATCATCTCTCAATAGAAACCTCATCCTATGATCACCTGTAAGAAAATATTTATATCCAAGATCTCTTTTTTAAGCTCCAAATCCATATATCCAAATTCCTCTTGACATTTTCCTCTTAGATGTTTCAAACTCATGGCCTTTCTGCCGAACCTTGTTCTCTTCAAATTTCCAATCTCAATAAAGGAACACCACCAGCCATTCAGTTAGATAAGCACCTCTACATGAGAAGTTAAAATAGAAAATGGCCCAGGCTGATGATAGCCACAGGGCTCCTGACAAAAGCACACACAAAACCTCTCTGAAGGGACATCCACTCAACCTGAGCCTATACTGGAAAGCCCCTGAAGAAAAACTCACAATCAAAATTATAAAACACACAAACCCTCCACCATGAACAAGGATCAGTAGACACAGGGATCAAGAACTCCCCACTCCTCCCATCACTACTACCAAGAATTTTAGGTACTAGAACTATGAGAACCAAAATTAAAATGTTTACAAAGACTAAAGTTGTAAAATGGAAATTGAAAACATGAGGAAAGAATAATAAGTATTTTAAAAGTCAGATTTTATAAGAACCACATAAAGCTTCTTCAAATTAATAAAATTATGCTTTCAACTATTATTGAAAAACAGAAAAGATGCCATTTAAAATCCAACAGGAAGATAACATAGGTTAGACTCAGCTGAATAAAGAAAGAGCAAACTAGAAAAAGATCTGAAAATTAGATCTAAGAAAATTACCCAAATGTAGTACAAAGAGCTAAGGGAATGGAAACAGGAAGAAAAAAAAAAAAAAAAAAGGTTAAAAGACATGGAGGTAAGAGAACTTTCAACATCTGTCTAGAAATGTGTCAGAAGAAGAGAAAAAAAAGTTAGAAAGAGGCACTGTTGGAAAAGGGTTCTTCAGATTTGATGAAAGACATGAATCTGCAGGCTTAGGAATCACAATGAATCCCAAGCCAGATAAATACATGGAAACCACACCTTGACAAATTGTGATATGGTAGAACTCCAAGAAAAGATATCTTTGAAGCAATTGGTAAGAATATATATGTTATCTATAAGGGACAGGCAGAAAAAGAGGGTGGAAAATGGGGAAGTTATATTAATCAAATTAGAGCATAGGCTTCAACTGGAGTGAGAGCTGGGAAATAATGAGACAGCATTTTTTGGGAGGATATCAAATGCTCTTAAAATACTAAAAAAGTGGGATAAGACAGCTCCCCACCCACATGTATAACTAAAGATGGCTAGTCAGTGAGACAAGAACAGAAAGGGTGAAAAGCGAAGATGAGAAAGGGACTGAAAGATGGAAATCAAAGTGAAATGGTAAGAGAAAAAAGCAATTTTAAGAGAGCTGCTATTCATTTAAAATATTTTAGAAGGGGTGGGGCGGGGAGCATTTACTACCATTGATCCCCTGTGTCTGTTTCAGGGGTGGGTGAAGAGGGGAGTTTACTTTGAAAGACAGGCAAGGAAGGCAAGGAACTTTCTTCTGCTCTCCAAATTATTTAGAGTAACACATAAAAAGACCACTTAAGAGGTGTTTGTTTGTTTGTTTGTTTGTTTTTTAATAAAGTTTCCTATGTTTTCATAAATTCAAATCCCAACCTCCATTACCATTTAGGTTAGGATTTGATTATACTTCTTGGATAGTCTTCATAACTACTTCTAATTACCATGTTTTGAACTTTTTAAGGTAGAGCATAGCTTGGTAAGTTCTTGAACATCTGTTTGCTTTCCAGAGTTTATCACCTTCTGCCACTCTAAGGGTTCAAAAATTCTCTTGGAAATTGACCAGACACTAACTTAAGCGACCTTCCTCAATGCCCACTCAGCCAGAGTAGGAGGGTCAGCCAAAGGTAGGACCAGCCTTCCAAGTACAGCGGGAACACCAAGAACCAGGAAAGGGAAACTCCAAAGACACACCTTCTACTTTCCCCTGCACAGGGGACCCAGCGCTGATATGATTCCAGGATGAACAAGAAGTAAAATTCAGGGCAAATTATTTAACCTCTCTGTGGCTCAGTTTTCTCACTCATAAAATGAAGAGAATAGTGTTGCCACATGAAGTTGTAAATAAGAAATAGATTTATTATTTAAAAAATATAAAGTTCTCACCTATAGCTTCATCTATTCATCCCTTTGACCCAATGGCCTTCATAATATACTTTTGACAGAATGCCAGCCATAAGGACAGCATGCTAGTCATAAGGATAGTCAAGCTCTTCATTTTCTTTCTGAAAGACCCCTTTTACTGTTTGAGCAACAGATCTTAGGCAGAAATACTCTCTCAGTTCTATTGTAAACCACCTATAATTTAACCAGATGCACAAGCCACCTATCTGGGGGGCATAACTTAGGCAAATCCTGATAGATCATGTTTTATAAAGGGGCTACTGCTTACTCAGGAGTTGGAATTGCCTCATGGGCTTAGCTGACATGTGTGGTCTCGCTGTAACAGAGCGTATAGATCCACCCGCCTGACCAGACAAGACTATCTCCCCATTTTTCAGTCTTGAAAGCTATAGGATGAGAGCCATAATTTTCCACCAACTGGCCAGATTTCCTCCTTACTGCCAGCACCCATCTAAACGGGGCTGCTTGGGTAATTATTCCTAATTTAAACGTGAACTACCCAGCTAATCAGTGGCAATTTCCAAGCAGAGGCCATTCTGTCCTAGAATCACAGGTTCACCCCCAAGGAGTGTTGTGACGTTCCTGGAACAGCAAATAGCAAATCTTTGTGGGGCTTTGAACATCTTTCATTTGCCAAGTGTGACAGCACAACCAAACTCGACATGTACCGGGAGAGTTTATTTTACTTATATCACACATTGAGCATACTGTCACCCCAAGATTCCTGTCTATCAAAATTTTTTTTATTATTGTCTAAAGTTTTACCTATGTCTTCTTTTTTCCCTTCTTGACATTCCCTCTCTCCCCCTCAGCCATTCCCATCCCAGGCAAGCCCCACCACTACAGTATCTGAAGTGTCTATCTAATTTATGAATATTACTTTTTAGTTGTAGGCATTGGCTGGTAAAACTGGCCAATTTGGGCAACAAAAGTCATCTGGGGAAGTGGTAAGGACCAAATCACCATACATATGAATTTAAGAATGAGATTCAACTTCATTGTCCTTTCTCCAGACGCCGTCTGAGTCATTTTACCCCTTAAAGCACATGTGTCAAACACAAGGCCCGCGGGCCAAATCCGTCCCGCCAGGCCTTGCAATGTGGCCCGCACCGTGCTTTCATCACTGCACTCCGCTGCGTTTCCATCACAATGACAGTTTATGACTGTTCAGTAAACCATTCGGCCTACGATTTAGGCTGGATTTTAGATTTTGGCCCCTTCTCTGATTGAGTTCGACACCCCTACCTTAAAGCAACTGGCAGATGTGCCAACTCTCGCACTAAACTATACTCCTTAGAGAAGAGATTTTACTAATATTTCAAGCACCTTTGTAGGCTCTTGAGCTTTGCACATAGACACTCAGCCAATATTTTTCTTATAAAAAAATTGCATCGCTCCCAGGAGAAATGATTCTGAAGTGTCTGCAAATGCTACATAACTGAGTTAAGGTCATCCTTTCACCCTACTACCATGAAGACTATGAATATGAAATCTGTCACAAGCAGAACTTAGGACAAAGTCATGGAGATTGGGGGCAAGGATGCTGAAAAACAGAGAAAAGCAAGGAAATTTTCATTTTGTTCTTCAACTGATATTGCATAGTGGCCCTGAAGACACTAATGAGCAATGAACAAATGCTACAATGTTTTGTGCCTCTTAAAAAAAACTTTTTTTTTTTTTATAAGTGTGTCCTTATCCTTCAGTGTTTAGGTTCTCCTTCTTACACAGGTCAACCTGAGATTTTTTTTTCTCTACCTGTAATTAACTGTAACAGAATGAAAAATTTAATGCATCTTTCTAGACTGAGGAAAAGTAGCTCAGCAGGTCCATCATTCTCTGTGATGAAGAATGGCAAAATCAATGTCTTTCCTTCTCTTTCATTTTTTAAGGAAATCAATAACTGTCAGCTGAATTGTTCTTAAGGATTTTAAAAAGTGTATGTTACTTAGATTCCTTAAAAACAAATAAACAAAAAACAAAACAGGTGGTTAGGAAGACTTTATCCAAGGCCATCCCAACAGGTACTCCTTATATCACAGGGACCCCTGTGTGGGATTTTACAGTGGGCAGAAAAGAAGGGCTCAAGGTTGAATACAATGTGGGCACCTGGGAACTTACAGCGCAGGAGGTGGTGTTGTCATGATGGAAAATCATTGAGGAAACAGCAGGGGTGGGAAGTTCTGACTAATCCAACCTGCCAGGGTTCTTGCTGAGAACAGTCAGGTGGTCAGACATGGGAGGAAGAAGAACCTGATCAGATATTGGAGAGTGGAGAGATTAAACTAACTCAGCAGGGTTCTTACTAAAACTGGATTTTGCAAGGAAATGTACAGACAGGCCTAGGAAAAGATTCAAAAACTTGACTAAAGATTGGTCAAGCGAAGATCACTGTCACGACCAAGTGAAGATAAATTCAAAGAGATGAACAGAAGTTTGGCCTGGCAGAGGTGGCACCAGCCGCACAAAGTGGATTAGAGGAAGGGCAGGCAAATACTGGGCTGGGGGAAGGATGGACAGAGGTATTAACACAGCATAACCCCTCAGGAGAGCCTATACTTGTCTTAGAACTGAATGTTTCTGCTTCATATATATCCATTTCTAGGCTGGACTTAGAGAAATCAGGTGTCTCTAAAGCAGTCAGAGCTAGGTATGGGCCATGGGGGAATAAGTCACATATTTCCAATCTGCAGCATTTACCAATCATGTCAGAAGCACTACAATGAGTAGAGTACAGATAATTTGGTTGTAACTGACTTCTCATGGGCAGCATGGATGTCTTAGTGGGCACGTCTCTAGAGTCCTTTCTACAGCGAGTCTGTTGTAGGGGCCAAATCTCCATCACTGGAAGAAGGACATGAGCCCCTATCATCATGGGGTTCACATTTGGAAGCAGGGAGAACAGTAGCATAGGAATAAATTCCATAGTAGACTGAGAAAAGTGATGTAAGAAAAAACACAGAGCATGAGAAGTGGGTTGGGAGGTGGGAGGAGTTGTGACTTGAAATCCCGTGTCTGACCGAAGACTTGTAGTAGAGGCAGATCTTGGGGCAGACGCTTCTAGCGAGATGGACCACAAGGCAAAGACCACAGGAAGGAAACCTGGCACCTGCCATTGCTGGCATTTCTTTCTACGGCCACATTCGTTTGAAAGAACAGCCAGCAAGTATAAGCCTTAGCTGAGTGGCCATGTGTCCAACAACAATCTGGGAACCCATTTCATCAGGCCAGATGTGGGCTCCTAAGAAGATGGTAAGGCAGGTCCAAGAAGAATAGCTGTGGGAACATGGGGTAGTCAAATGGGGGTGCCTTGCCTGCAAATTTGTCATAATATTCGTCTGACATGATTGTCCCATTTGTTCACTTGTGCAGAATGTCAGTGCTCCAGGACCAAGCACAGGGAATGGCGACTACTTGCTCAGTCTTGGACAAAAGAACGTCGGAGCCCTAAATACACAAAGGTTCTCAATAAGTTTTATTTTTAGGGATGATGAAGAATATGAAAGTCCTGGCCGGGGCCCCTTGCTGAGCACAGGGACAATACCCCGTTTCTGCAGCTGCCATTTCCCATGGGGTCTGAGCTCCCACATGGCCTGTGCATCCTGCTAAGGATTTCCTACTTCATCCCAGGGGAGCTGGGAAAGCAAGCTCTAAACTGGAGAATTACACGTCACCCTTCTAGTAAGCCACCAGCGTTTCTGTATCAGGGCTTCTCAGTCGGGACTCCATGGACACTCCTGTAGTTCTCAGGGTCTGAGAGTCCCTTCCAGCAGTTTGTGGAGTAAGAAAAGCAGCCATGGGTTCTGGCCCCAGAGAGCTGAGGGCCCCATTTCTCAGGGGCGATGACAGGCTGTAGGTATTATTTCATGGAATTAGCACACAGTAGAGGCAGGCAGACTCACTCCATCCCACAGGTGAGGATGGGAATTTCGAGGGTCAAGTACTTTGCTCAGGGTGCTAAGCAAGTGGGTGGGAGTCAGGCCTCATGGGCTACAGGTTCCAAAGCACATGTAAGCCAGGCCCACGGTCTGTCTGTCCTTCCAATGCAAATACAGTGCAGCTGCATCTACCAGGCTAATTACTCAGCTCACAGCTCAGCACGATGCCCTGCCCACAGGGTGTTCTCAGATCTCTGCTTAGATTCTTTTTTTGTTTATAATATATTTTATTGATTTTTTACAGAGAGGAAGGGAGAAGGACAGAGAGTTAGAAACATTGATGTGAGAGAAACATCGATCAGCTGCCTCCTGCATACCCCCCACTGGGGATGTGACCGGAATCGAACCTGGGACCCTTCAGTCCGCAGGCTGATGCTCTATCCACTGAGCCAAACCGGTTTTGGCTGCTTAGATTCTTAAAGGCATGATTTTATAATGAGTTTAAAATAAAACTTATTGAGAACCTTTGTGTATTTCTTCTTTTAATTCTCCCGAGTCCATAAAACATAGTTCTCGCTTTTATAGATGAGAAAACAGGCTCAGAGAAGTTCGACGGTCATCTAAGGCCACAGAAAGCTAAAACAGAGCCAGGATTTATGTCCAGATTACTCAGTTCTAAAACCCGGGCTTTTCCACTGAAGCACACGGCCCAAGAGGCTGTTTGCAGGGAGTGCAAGTGCCGCTGCTTATTGCTGAGTGATTTTTCAGCCCTGGCATCGCTGCTGTCATCGGGTCTCAGGCTGCTGTAGAAATAGAACAGGGACAAACCGCCAGTATGAAGGGCGACGGCAGCTTCTGCCAACGCAGAGGGCTGTTTGAAGACTGGATGAGAAGTACAGAGTAAGCAAGTTCCAATGGCCTTTCATGAAAATCGCTGAGTCAAGAAAAAAAGAAAAGCTGGAAACTTAAAGGTGACAAAGGAGGCAACCAGACCAGTTTGAAAACTAAATACACCAATCTATTTAAAAAGCCAAATATCTACTACTCCTGGTCAGAGTTTCTTGAGAGCAAAACCAGTCTTATCTAAAGAGGTCTTGGAAAATAAAGAATGTTCTAGGAATGGTTAACATGAAGAACACCCCCCAAAAAAGGACAAGCCTTAAATTTCCCGATAGTTTTCTGCTCAACTTCATAACCAACTGTCCAAAAAGGAAGGAAGATTTCCTGTGCATTAGTTTGAATTCCCTGATGGCAACTCCATTATCTCTTCTGGGTAAAATGCTCTCAGCCGGATGCGTATGGAACAATATTCGTATCCTTGCCATTAGGTAAGTTTCCCCCACAAACCAAAATTATAATAATCTTAAACCCTGCTCTATATCTTTCTATAGAACCCTCCACACATCTGGAAATGCTTTCCCGTGGGGGTGGGAGATAAATGGTAGCTTCCTGTGCAGGAAGGTGTGTATAACGTTGTGAATGAGTATGCACCTGTGCATTCAGGTGCCGGGGTGGGGTAGGGGGTGAGGGGAGCAGGGGGTGGCTATAACACTATTTGAGATATTCTGAAGAAACTAAAACAGGGTTTTAGAGATGGTTGGGAAGAAGGTATGAAAACAGCCATTTTCTCCCTCTCAATTGTTAATGTAAGAATTTCTACAAAGTGCTTTTAATGCATGAAAATGGCAGATTTTACCATTACAAATAAAATGTACTTTGGGAGGGAGAGTAGAAACCACAAAACACAAAATTTTAGTAAGCGCAACATATTTATCAAGCGTCTTTGTGCCAGTAATTTTTGTAGGACCCAGGATACAGCTATAGACAAGGAAAGCTAATTAGCTGCTCCCAGGAACTGGCCTTCTATTGGAGGAGACAAATTGAAGATATGATGTAGTGTTATCGATATCTCTATACAGGTACATCAGGAAAATTCAGATCCTGAGAAGAGCTCTGAGAGGGTACCTAGGCTAATGTGAGAGAGAGCACAGTCACTAGGCTGGGATGAGGAAGGTCTTTCTAAGCAGGAGACACATGAGTCGGGACTTGAACATCGAAAAGACAGGGGTTATCTGGAGACCTGGAGGAAGAATGTCTCAGGAGAAGAGCGAATGAGAACAGCTCAGCCTGAGTGAGGGCAGAACGCAGCCCAGTGTGACTGGAGTCCAGCGAAATGGGGACAGGAGAAGTTACACAGCGAGCAAGATCACTAAGACCTTCCAGGCCAAGTTAAAGAGCTGGGTTATTTTTCTTTCTCTCTTTTTCCCCTGCATTGCTGGTTTAGTGTAAAAGGAACAGCCACAGGGAGGTGATGCATAGGACAAGGGGTGGGAGAAGGGCACACCGCTCTGTTCCCACTGGAGGCTCACCACTCTCTCTGAACCTTCACGTGTTTACCAACCCGCTCTAAAAACTGGATTTTGTTCTCTAGTATTAGGAAGCCATCAGAGGGTTTGTGCCGGGGAATCAATGAGTCTGATTTACATTTGGAAGGGTTCCTCTGGCTGCCTTGTGTAGCGTGGACTGGATGGGGCAAAAGGAGACCAGGTAGGAGGCAGTAACCCGGCTGATCCAGGCAGGCAGGTTGTGGCAGGAGTGCTGAAAACTGTTCAAAACAGACAGGCTAAGGCTTACCGAAGGATCAGATGTGGAGGTCTGTGCCGAAGGGAATAGTGTTCCTCAACATCCACGTCTACTCAGAACCTGTCAGCATTACTTTATTTGAATATTAGGGTCTTTGCAAATGTTGCGATGTCAAACTGGATCAGGGTAGACCCTAAGTCCAATGATTTGTTATAAGAAGTATAGTTATAAGAGGGGAATTTGGACACAGATACACTCGGAGGGAAGAGGCCTGTGATGACAGAGGTAGAGACTAGGGATCTGCAGACATAAAGTAAGTTCAGGCAGCCCAACTCTGGAAGTTTCTATTCAGAGAAGGGCTCTGCTCTGTCTGAATAGCAGGTCAGTCTGGTCCTACCCAGGTTCGGTTACTGTGTTTGTTGCCCCTCCTCCGTGTCTTCGATCACACCATCAGAACGTGTCAGGCTGGCTTCTGCTTTTCCTCTGTGGGCCAGAGGCAGCCACAGAGAGGTGGAGGGTCAAAACACAGGCATTCGTGCCTGCAGCTGCTCTGCAGCCTTTCATTTTAAATTCTGTGTCTGCTTTGAAACGTACAGAAAGTGCAGGGAGAAGACTATCCCTGCCTCTGGTTGTGTACTGAAGGGTTCAGTTTAAAGACCCTGTGGGATTACAGACTGACTCAGAGCAGCTCGTTGCAGAATTCTACTCCAGGGAATTAGTTTAACGATGCTGAGTAATCAATGGTTCACCCCCAGTCCCTTATGCCAACCACTTTGGGGCCATCCCCTCACCCTCCAAGGGCAACGTTCAATGACTCACAGTGCTGGTAACAGCACAGTATGGCAACACCCTAAGTGCATGCTGCCGATCACCCCATTCCTTCCCTCTCAGCACACTGGCCACCCCAACTGTGCTTTGAAGGTTGCAGTCACCTCATGAGGGTGATCAAGAGACACTAACTCCCCTTTCCTTCTAATTCTCTGTAATTCCATCCTCCCTCTTTCCTTCAACTCTGGAGAGAGCAGCAAGATGTGATAGAAGAAATAATGGACTTGGGATTGTTTAATGGGCTTATCCCACTTAATGACCTTGGAAAAGTCCCTTTATTTCTCAGCATCTCAGTTTCTTCTTTGGTAACAAGAGGTGCTTATCTAGATGCCTCTAAAGTCCCTTTCTCAGTGTCTCCTTGGACTTCCCTGGCATCATCAATCACCTGCCCTCCCCTCCCCCCAACTTTCCTCAGTCTCCCTGGATCCCTCCCCTCTGCTGCCAAAGCCTTTCCTCAACATTGTCACTCTCTCACCTGTGACAACGGAGGCATGTCTTTCTCGCTTATCATACTCTAGGAAACCTTAGAGTATTTGTAGGCAGGCAGAAGCTCTCAGCAGGAGGAATGAAGTGTCACCTTGCTCAATGATCCTGAGTGCTTCATAGGAGAGTTGAGCAACACCAGTTCCTTACACTGACTGCATCCATGAGTTTATATAAGGCCCCCTGAGTGGAAATAGACCACAACCCAATCTAGTGTGTGTGTGTGTGTGTGTGTGTGTGTGTGTGTGTGTGTGTGTGAAATTTCAGTGATATTGAGATGCATCAAGTGGATCTGTGTGGCACAAGACAAAATCAGCTCAGACTATAGGAAAGGATGATGGGGGTTCTTAAGAGTCCAGTCACCAGAAGCAAAAAAGAGTCTGAGCTGGTGTCCTAGAACAAGTCGCAAGGCTTCAGGATTGTGAAAGCCAGTGGCCAGTGAAGTCAGCAGAGATCTATACCAGCACCAGGGGTGGCTGTTAAGACAGCAGGCTTCACGGGAGCATCTCTGTGATCAGCCAAAGCTTATGCATTAGCCGCAGAGGCACCTGGAACCAGCAGGCAGGGTTTGAAGTAGTTAGGAAATGACATCTGGCCTCGAGGAGCACTAGCAGGCAAGTAAGGACAGGAAAACAGCACTGGGAATTTGGAAATATTTCCAAGAGTTCTTTGCAAGATGGACTTTCCACCGATGCTCCATATTGGATGCAGGATGGGGGAAGCAGTTCTCACATTACTGTCTCTCAAGTATCAGAAGAAACTGGGCCCTGTCTTGAGGCCTCACGCTGCAGGCCTGAGCCACTGGGCCTGCATGCAGAAGATCTTACACACAGTGGGGACTCAGTCAATCTGTTCAATTGTTTTTACTTTTTAAAATCCAAGATTGTATATTCACTTTATCATTTGTGGATAAATATACTAACACAGACTTTCCCTTGATTGGAAGACTTCGGTATTTCCTGAGTCAGGAGATTCCTGAACCTCCCTGCCTTGGAATTTACCACACTTCTCCTCCCACCCTGCCCTCCCCAGGCTCTGTAACCACAAGACCTGAGCTATCGTCAAAGTGTGTTCAGTTCAGTAACTGAGGACTGAGAAGAGAGGCTTGTATACACTTGTGGAAACTTCGGCCTCAGGAAAACTCCCTGCACAGGGCTACATGGGGCACAGCCTTGGAGCTCCCTTCCTGCTGGCTGGGGATTGGCTCTGCCTGTTTGGTATGTCACCACAGCGAATTTCAGACAAAGTCTATTTGTATCATTTCAATGGAAGATGGCTGCTCAATGCTCAATGTTGAAACTTTCAAATCATCTACTAACAACTCTTAAAACCTGATTCAGAGCTTCGAAGTTAGTCTTTGTCCCACCCTGAAGCCTTCATGACATCCACCTCGGACTTCAGTTCCCATATGGGAATTTTATTTTCCTTTGCCCCCAGAATTTATGCTTTGCTGATCAAGCCAACACTTACTAACGGATATGCAACTGCCAGAAGATACAGAAGCTACCAAGAATTCCATTCCCTACATCTATGTTACTGTCACTATTCATCAAGGGAGATAGACAAAGTCCCTTTTCACTATAAATCATGAAAGTATTTTTTACTTAATTTCTCAAGAAATGATTCAGCAATCTAGAAATGATTCAGCAAACCAAGTACTTGTACAAAAATATTTTCTACCAAAGGAGGCCCAAGTATTTGGTTAATGTAAATATGAATTCATGAACCATATGGATTTCTAGCCAATCCTTTTCATCAAACATTGCCCAATTTTAAGGGCAGAGACCTTATTCACACAGAGAATACACTGGTGTGAAATCATGTTGGTTAGAAATACAATTCCCCAAAGCAAACTAACTTCTTGGAATTGAGGTTCCCCTGAAAGACTGTCAAGAATACTAACCCTGTGGAGCAAATGTGCACGGTGCTGAGAAGTGCTCTGTCTTGAAGAAATGATGGCTCTTGTGAGCCTCTCTCAATTCAAGCCAGCATCTCTGTAATAACTCTTCAGAAGTAGAAGGCCCCCGGGTAAGAAGGCCTAGGAAACACACTACAGTGAAAGCATCATTCTAAGAGTTAAAACATTATAATTGTTATTGTTTATAGCTATTATTCATTCAGGGTTCACTTAGACCAGGGTCTAAAACTCATTTAACCTTTACAACAATCCTTTAAGTCAGAGATATCCCCGTTTTATAGAAAATAATAATGAAAGAACAGTAATAACTTCTATAGTGTTTATTATATGCATGAACTGTTCTAACACTTTACACATATTATTAACGTATATTTAACCCCTATAATGACCTCATAGAGTAGCAAAGTTTTTGCACTGCACAATGTCACCAGGTACCATTCAGATCAGTCATGGATGTGACTATAGTAGTCACAGGTTCTAATTTTTTAAATCTAATTTAGACTTATAATGTCTAGAAGTCTAATTTATAAGACTTCTAGAATGAACAAACATCACATCTCAGAAGTGATTCCTGGAAGTCCGGCCTCAAGCCAATGTACCCAAGTCCTTACAATAAATCTCTTCCCAAGAAAAATAGCTAATGTGTTTTCCACACCCAAGCTTTCACAGATAGCAGACAGCAAGTGCCCGATGCCAAATGCCCAGGAATTAATTAGCCCATGATGTTCAGGAGCTACCTTTCCTGTCAGATGTCAGATGAGGGAGACAGTGCCTGAGCAAGTCTTGGCATTCAATTAAAACAGCATGTTCCCCATTTAGAGACACGGCATCTCAGCATCTCAGGGCTCTTCAGGTTTGCTGCCCTGAGGCCTGCCTTCTAGCAAATCTGCCTGATTTCTACATAAACACTCATACTGATTACATTTGCTTTAGGGGAAGGAAAGGGAGAAGAGGAGAGAAGAGGAGAGGAGGGGAGGGGAGAGGAGGGGAAAAGAGGAGAAGAGAGGGGAGGGAAGGGGAAAAAGGAAAGGAGGGAGGAAGGGAGGGAGGGAGGGAGGACAGAAGGAAGGAAGAGGAGGAAGGAAAAAGGGAACCCCAGTAGAGGTAAGGAGACTTCACAGAGAAGCTTCCCTCTCACCCTGAGTGAATCAGGCCCTCTTTGTCCATGTTTAGAAGATAGTCAGCCCATGAGAGTTTTAAAAAGCCCGTCTCTGTCTCTGTTTGCCTGGCAGAACCTGAATCTCATTTAATTGAGAACCTAACCACTGCAAAAGATCATTCTATGGTTTCAGAGTAAAAGGCTGACTAACAAAACGAAAGAATTTAAATAGAAGATGATAATCCATATAGGACTAACATATGGCCAATGAATTCATTGGTGCCAATAAACGTTCATAGTAATAGCTTCATTACGAGGACTTAAAGTAGCAAATCATTTGCATGCAGTGCATATACGGGGATCTTTGTATATAAAGTGGAGAGGCTACACTGAGGACAAAACAATATTTATATTTGGACTAGGAGGCCCTCTCCAGCTGTATAATGTCCAGTGAGCTCAGCTGGCATTATAAAAGTCTATGACTGGTAAACAGCACATCCTCCTGAGGGGTCCATTTCTGCTTCCAGCTCCTGGAGATTTTAAGATCCAGCTCATATACTCAGATTTAAGAGTGAGGATTAATAGCATCCCAATCACACAGTGAGTTCATTCTTGAGAGCTTATTCCCTAACATTATCCCAGACACAAGACTGTTTTCTTTCATGATCACACCTAGGAAATGCTCTCTGATGAGGGAAGTAAGATCAAACCAGAAGAGCAGCACACCAGTCATCGTGTATGATCAGTTCTGTCACCAGCAAGGTAACTTTTTGTCCTATGAGACATTTTTGATACAGAATACCATTTTTGATACATAGGCAAGTTCTATACTTGACTAACTTAATAAGATGCAGTGGGCAGTTAGGCAATGATCCCCAGATAGAATCTGAGTTGAGTCCTTGAGCCATCTGAGACTCTGATCACATGACAGGGATGCAATGATCACAGTGGACAACTGGCAAAACATCAATGCTCTCTTCTTAGCATAATCTTCAAAAGGCATGGACAATTCCTTCAGCATTGGATTAATTAACCAACTCTACTCTAGGTTAGATATTATAAGAACTTTTAAAGAAGGCAGGAAAAAAAAACCCCATAGAATTAAAATCTCCAGTATTATCCACCTTCAAAACTACAATCCCTGGCATTTGGCTCCAGATACTGTGGCACTGATAATGCTAGGAAGTTTCCTTTAGAGTTCTAATGAGGATTTTTCTTATAAGACTCCTGGGAAAAAAATAAAAAACAAACAAGCAAACAAAAAAACTCACCTAACTCATATCAACTTTCGCTCTAGAGCAGCGGTTCTCAACCTTTCCAATGCTGTGACCCCTTAATACAGTTCCTCATGTTGTGGTGACCCCCAACCATAAAATTATTTTCGTTGCTACTTCATAACTGTAATTTTGCTACTGTTATGAATCGTAATGTAAATATCTGTCTTTTCTGATGGTCTTAGGTGACCCTGCTGGCAGTTCTCAACCTGTGGGTCGCGACTATAGAACCACTGCTGCAGAGCCACTTTTGCAGTGGGTAGTATACATGCATGCAGGCGCGTGTGCTCGCCTGTCTGTATGCACATACATATGTGTGCTCATAAGTGAGGCAGGAAGAGATAGTGAGAATAAATGGGTGACAGGGGAATGCATTCATTTCAATTTAGCACTTTAGCTTGTCACAGTAATAGCAGCGGTAATGGTAAACACAACAGTCCCTGTTCCCAAGAAGCTTATAAATCATAAGGAGGAAACAGTCAATAATAATAACAAGAAATATTTATAGGGCACTTAATTGGTTTCAAATGTGGAGCTAAGAACAGTACAAGAATCATCGCATTTAATCCTCATTACAACTCTATGCATAGGTACAATCGTTACCCTAACTTTAAAGAAGTGAAAAATGAGGCTCAGAGAGGCTGCCTCAGATCACCTCAAGCAAGTGGCAGAACTCAGACGCAGGTTTATTTGGTACCAAAATCCACTCTCTCATTCTTAATTGCCCTTATCAATACCCTCTTCTCTCTAAGGCCCTCATGTTCCCTGAATACTCCCTTTGCCCACTGCCAGACCACCGGACCAGCAATCAGAGGCCACTTCTCCAGGAAGCACCATCCCCAGGAAGGGGCACACAGCCTTTCTCCCCGCTCTTGAAGTAATAAACAGACAAGCTCAAATCTTCAGGACCATTAACTCCTGAGAAGGCAAGGGAGCTTCTTAACTCTATTCTCCACCCATGACATATTCATGGACCAAGCAAGATCAGACTATCAGTCCGAATGAATTGTTTCCCACCGTAGGCAGCGGAGTGTTCTCAAAATTAAGATTAGGAGCCCACTAAAGATGGCAGGGCAATACTAAAAGTCATCAAATTGAATGTTTAAATTGGTTAATTGTATGATATATGAAATATATCTTAATAAAGCTGTTTAATTTTTTTTTTTTAAATAACAAGGCAGTCCATCTTTGAAAATGAGAGGCTTTTCTATCTCTAAGTCACCATAGAAGATAGTTGAATGGCAGAATGCATTTCAAAAAAAATGCATGGTGGTGGATTTTTAAGGGAAAAAGTACATCAGTAAAAGCTGGTTGGTGAGTCCAGGAGTTTCTTCTGCTTGTCAGAATGCTTATCTAAAGGAGTGTTTAGGAGAATAAGAGAAAATGTCCAATCCCCTCAAAATATCTTTCTGGGTATCAACCTTTATCCAAGTACCCCCTTGAGGAACACTCTGGTGCTAGGCCCTGAGCCCTCTGGGAAATGAAACACAAACTATGACACACACCAAGGAAACAGGAATAAAAGGCAGTCCTCAACACCTCCTTACTTACAGGAAGTCACTGCATCTGAGAGGGAAGAAAGTTGAGATTCATATTTGAAGATGATCAATAAATGAAATCATTGGAAGCCAGTTAATTGGAGACCAAATAATTGCATACCAATTAATTGTTCAATTATCCCTTGAAATATCAGAAGCATATGGCTCTGAAATATCACTTTACAAAAGTAACCTGGGTTAATAGCATGAGCACTGGACTGGATGTCCAGAGACAGGGATTCAGATCCTATCCTTGCAATTTATAACTTCTCATGAATAAGTCACTTTACCTCGCTGAGCCTGTTTCTTTATATAGTCAGAGGATGACGATGACATCTGCTTTCCCACTTCCAGGCATGTTGTGACGGACATATATGCTGTTATTTTAAGGGACTTTGAAACTATAAGGCAGTATACAAACAAAAGGCATATGATTAGGTCTTCATAAATCCACAGTGCTCAAACAGAACAAAAGGAATGAGAGCATCATTTTAAAACTCTAACACTGCAGTGGAGGGAAATAAGTAACAAAGAGGCAGGCAACTCTGGCCTTTGCAAAGATTGTTGAATTTGGGTGCTTTTGCTTCTAAAGCAGACTGTGCCTCATCTTATAAACAATCCACAAGAACCAAGAGAACTGACTCCGGCAGTGTAAGCTTATTTGTCAGGGGAAGGTTTATCCTGACTAAGCTGCTCTACTATTCTGAATGGATTCTGAATTGTGTACAGAATCTGGAAAATTAAAAACAAACACAAAAAAAAAGTCTGTAAAGAGGGGGAAGATTATAGGCAGGTAGCATCTGAGCTGTTGCCACTTGAATGCTACACATAATTCAATATCTGGCTTCAGAGCCTTTATAGCGAGTCATCCAATCATACCTGAAAAAGTAATTCTTGGTCCTCCATGACTATTTGCCACATTTTTTTTTTCAAAATAACACACACATGCATACAAAAACAGATCATAATACGATTATTTTACTCTATTTCAACAATCTATTTTGGATTTTCTGTGGGCTATGGCTCCTCATTTTTTAAGCCACTGAAATGTAATTTGCTTCAGTATGAATCTTTCATTATTTCTCATTATAATGCATGTGTAGAAATCTTGGAAATATTCATTTAGTCCAGTATGATGGATATTGTCTCCACTAGATCTAATATCAGCTAAATTCCTAAAATTATTACACATACTATAAAAGGGGCACCCATAAAGAAATAAAGGGAGATCCAGAAGGGGGGGGGGGGGGAATGTCTCAAAGTTAAAAAAAAAAAAAAAAAAGGAAGAAAAAGAAAAAGAAAGAACCCCCCCTCCTTGAGCAAGCTAATTGGAAGAGTGTATGAAATACTTTGAAACTATATTAACCTTTTCTTTCAGGGTCACGCACTGAAGCCTTGTTATTTTGCAAATGTGACATTTTCCCTTGGTTTTCAAGTCTGCAGTTGAACAACATGGCCAGTAATTATGCTGGTTATTATCAGGATCCTGGAGTTCACATCTTGATCATTTAAGATTTACTTTCCGCCTGCTCATCTAATCTCCTCAACTGGACTGTCAGTTCTTAGAGCGGAGGCAATGCTTCCTATTTCATTTTTATCTTTCTCCAGCATCTGGTATGGCACCGGGCATACTTATATAACTAATTAAACAAAATCAAATAAACTCATGTATCATTTAATCTGAAGAGTGGGAAAGAATAATGCTTTTAATTCAGGCAGAGATTTCAGAGTCTCTAAACCAAGCTCTCTGATGAACAATCAAATTTAGAACTTGCTTTTAAAAAATGTAAGCAGCTAACATTTCTAGGAGCCTTTCCAAAGAGCTGGGTATTGAGGCCAATACAGCTAGCCTTCCCACCTTCTCCCACTCCCCCAAATCTCCAGAAATCCTACTCCTCTATAACCCCTTCCCAGTTGCTAATCATAATATTTTAAAAACCAAGATTTTAATCCCAGAATCACAAAGTCAGTATATAGGGAATAAAAACCATTAAAATAAGGAATTTACTAGCTTCTTAGAACTTTGTCTCTGCCTTCTAAATACCCCATAATTCCAAGAGACTGGCTTTTTGCAAAGGAGCATTAAACTGGGACAGTGCAACCCCCTGGGAAGTTGAGATGTTGGAGTAAGTATAATGTGTCACATAGGCCAGCTTCAATTTTATCCTAAAATGAGCATTACAATTTTAAATTCAGCATTACAGACAGACAATAGCTACACAGGGAGGCTCCTCTCAGTTTGCAGAAGAGAGTAGAGCCATTAAGTTTCTTCTTATTGCTAAGCAACAGTTGTGTTAAAATCAAACTGCTCTCAGCTTTCAAATTACAGAAAAATAATTTCATTCAATTCAGAACACTACAGGTAAAAGGAAAAGAGAGGACTGATTAGTCAAAGATCTTGAAATATGAGGTAGATTTAAACTATATACTAGTTTTAGATATAGACCCATGACTTCAAAATATTTGGTAGCCAGATATTTTGCCTGGGGTGATCTGTCCCACAGGAAATAGCCAGACATGCTTCCTTTTCCAAAATGAAAATATGTTCCTAAAACTCAATTTGATTATGAATATTTGGCCAAGGTTTATTGGCTAATATGAAACCACCTGCAGTAGTTATCTATCGCAGCATTAATAAATTACCCCAGCCCTAACTGGTTTGGCTCAGTGGATAGAGCATGTCAACCTGCAGACACAAGGGTCCCAGGTTCAATTCTGGTCAAGGGCATGTACCTTGGTTTCGGGCACATCCCCAGCAGAGGGTGTGCAGGAGGCAGCTGATCGATGTTTCTAACTCTCTCTCTTCCTCTCTCTTCCTCTCCCTTCTTCTCTGTGAAAAATTAATAAAATATATTTTTAAAAATAAATAAATTACCCTAAAATTTAGAGACTTAAATCAACAATCATTTATTCTAGGGGTGTCGAACTCAATCAGAGAAGGGGCCAAAATCTAAAATCCAGCCTAAATCGCGGGCCGAATGGTTTACTGAACAGTCATAAACTGTCATTGTGATGGAAACGCAGCGGAGTGCAGTGATGACAGCACAGTGCGGGCCACATTGCAAGGCCTGGTGGGACGGATTTGGCCCGCGGGCCTTGTGTTTGACACATGTGATTTATTCTCATAGTTTTTTCAGGACAATATTTTGGGAAGTGGCTTAGTTGGGTGGCTCTGGTCCAGGGTTTCTCATAAGTTTGCAGTCCAGATGTGCACCAGAGCTGCAGTCATCTGAAGGCTTGACTGGGGCTGGAGGATCCACTTCTAACTCACAAGGCTGTTGGGAAAAATACTGCTTCATAGTTTCTTGTTGGTCTCATGGGCCTCTCCTCATAACATGGAAGCCATTTTCCCCAGAACATGTGAACCAAGAGAAAGATTGACTAAGACAAATGCTGCTTGCCTTTTGATGACTTAGGCTCCGAAACCACACATGGTCGCTTCTGCTTAATTTTATTTGTTAGAAGCAAGCCATGCCATGCAAAAGGGAATGTAAAGTAAGCTCTGCCTCTTGAAGGAAGGAGTATGAAAAAATTTGTGGGCATATTTTTTATGACAAAATATATCCTTTGATTTATTATTATTATTATTATTTTAAATCTTTACTGTTCATATTATTACAGATATTCCTCCCCCTACTCCATCTTCCCTCCCCCCCCCCCACTTTGGCTCCACTTTACCTGGTTCCCACCCCACTCCAGGCATCCTCCTCTCCCCCCATTGACCTCATCCACAGGTGTAAGCTCTTTGTCCAATCTCTTCCTGCACCCCACACATGCCCTTCCCCCTAAGAATTGTCAGTCTCCTCCCTATGTCTCTGATTCTATTACATTCACCAGTTTGTTCTGTTTATCAGGCTTTTTATTCATTTTTATTGATTTTTGTTTTTTTATTTTTTTATTTTTATTTTTTAAAATATATTTTATTGATTTTTTACAGAGAGGAGGAGAGAGCGATAGAGAGCTAGAAATGTCGATGAGAGAGAAACACCAGATGCCTCTTGCACACCCCCTACCGAGGATGTGCCCACAACCAATGTACATGCCCTTAACTGGAATCAAACCTGGGACCTTTCAGTCCTCAGACCGATGCTCTACTACTGAGCCAAACCGGTTTCGGCCATTTTTATTGATTTTTAGATTCACTTGTTGATAGATATGTATTTGTTGTCACTTTGTTCATAATTTTTTTTATCTTTACCTTTTTCTTCTTCTTCCTCTTCTTAGAGAATACCCTTCAGCATTTCATATAATACTGGTTTGGTGGTGATGAACTCCTTTAGCTTTTTCTTGTCTGTGAAGCTCTTTATCTGACCTTCAATTCTGAATAATAGCTTTGCCTGGTAGAATAATCTTGGTTGTAGGTTCTTGCTATTCATCACTTTGTATATTTCTTGCCACTCCCTTCTGGCCTGTATAGTTTCTATTGAGAAGTCAGCTGACAGTAGTATGGGTGCTCCCTTGGTTTTTCTCTTGCTGCTTTTAATATTATCTTTTTGTCTTTTGCCCTTGGCATTTTAATTATGATGTGTCTTGGTGTGGTCATCTTTGGATTCCTCTTATTTGGGGTACTCTGCACTTCCTGGACTATTTCTTTAACCAGGTAAGGGACGTTTTCTGTTATTATTTCTTCAAATAGGTTTTCAATATCTTGCTCTCTCTCTTCTTCTGGCACCCCCATAATTTGGATGTTGGTGCACTTAAAGTTGCCCCAGAGGCTCCTTACACTATCTTCATATTTTTTTTTAATTATTTTTCCTTTTTGCTTTTCAGTTTGGGTGATTTTTGCTTTTTCATGTTTCAAATCTTTGACTTTATTCCTAGGATCCTCTATTCTGCTGTTTAATCTCTGTATATTATTTTTTATTTCAGTCAATGTATGGTTAATTTCTGATTGGTCCTTTTCCATATCCTAGAAGGTCTCACTAAATTTCTTGGAGGTTTCTAGAAGATTCTTGAGTAACCTTATAACTGTGGTTTTGAACTCTATACTACTATTTTGCTTTCATTCATTTCTTTCATTTGTGACTTGTTTATTTGTCTCCATATTTTGGCTGCTTCCTTGTGGTTGTTTCTATGTACTGGGTAGCTGCTAAGTCTCCTTGAATTGATAAAGTGGCCTTGTGTGGTAAGTTTCCTATAGCACCCAGTGGCTTAGACTTCCCAGTCATCTGAGTTGGAAGCTCTTGGTGGACTCCTTTGTGACCTGTGTATACAGTCTTGTTATAGTTAACCTTTGATTGCTATTGGTATCACTAGGAGGAATTGACCTCCAGGCCAATTGGCTGTGATGACCAGCTGTGTCTACACTGGAAGATCTGTTGCACAGGAGACACCCTTACAGGGAAGGACTTGTTTCAGTGGGACTTTGGTGCTCACTGAGTCTGCCCCTTGAGTATGTCTCTTATGGATGTGAAGAGTTGTAATCTGATATGGTCTCACACTGACCACTGGGTACACTGCCTCTTGGATATCCAAGGAGGTGCAAAGTCAGCCACTGTCTGTCTGGCGCCACCCAAAGGAGCTACAGAGACATCTGCATATTCCTCCTCTTAGTATGAGGTTTGGAAGTGCCCAGAGAGATCCAGCTGAGAAGCACATCAGGCTATTGCTTTTGGAAGTTCTGGGGCTCTCTGACCCAGCTACAGTTTGACCAGTTTTAAGCAGAGAAAGGACAGGCCGTTGATATGCACAGCTTGAGTGAGGCAGGGTCTCTGGGAATCACCAGGATAGAGCAAACAGCAATGGCTACCAGTTAGCCCTGTACCAGAGAGGTCCCCGGGTCTCTGCATTCCGTGCCCCTGTGCAGGAACAATGATGGCTGAGAGCACCCCTGAGAGACAGCCACCCTTGTGTTCCTGTCCTGATGCCAGACAGTCCAGTTTCTCCCCATATGTGTCTGGGTCCCCCACAGTCTCTGGAGTTCAGAGCAAGTGGGAGCTTGTATCTCCCTCCCGATTAAAAGAGTAGCACATCCAGTGCCAGCACTTTCCGAACCTCCGCACCTCTTACCAGTTTCAATGCGCTTTCTTCACCTCTCTAGTTGTGGAACTTCCAGTCAGCCAGCTTTCCCATGGTTATGGATGGTAGTTGTTCAGCCTTTTAGTTGTAATTTTGATGTGGTTGTGAGATGCAGCAATATAGGTGTTTACCTATGCCACTATCTTGTCTTTCCTATGGACATATTTTTAAAACCACAGACCACTTAACAGAAATGTTTTTGTCCTTCTCCAAACAAAATGGTGGCACTACAAAAAATCCAAAGAATGAAGCCCAGCTCTGCCCTCTATATATAAGGCACAGTTTGGGACTAGTAATAGATCCTATAGGTCCTCTCTTCATTTGCCAGGTGACAGGATTAAAATCTGACTCTTATACCTGTGTGACCTGAGGTGATTTACTCTCTGTATCTCAAGTTTCTCTACTAAAAAGTAACTATGTCATATCAGTTAGCATAATAAGCTTTGAATAGTGTACAGTATATAGTGTATCTTATAGGAGTTCGTAACTTTATTGTTATTACTACTGTCATATTGGTAGTAAGTGCAACTACTCCATTTGAAAACTAAAATGCCCAACAGGACAGCAAAGGACAGGGGCTTATACAACGTGAGTGTGACTTTGTGAGACCGTCTGCAAACACTATGCACAATTACTGTGTATTCACAATTAATAAGACAGGCTAATTTCATGTTAATCACATTACCTTTTTAGGTCATCCAAGAACTTATAAAGCCACAGGCTACAAATGCCAGTAATACCGTATGCTCTTTGGTTGTATAAAATAAGGAATATAGATAGAACATTTTCTGGCAGATCAAAAGTTCACTCCTCCCTTGCCATATACTTCAGAAGTCTTAAGGCTCAGTAAACCTGAGTTGATTGCACCAAGAACTATGCAAAAGGAGTACATTTCTACAAATACTTAACCTTTAACTACTTGGAAAAATGTTATTACTGAAATCCTATCTCATCCTTTTTTCATGTATAGAGCTAATGCAGTGTTGCATAATCACAACATTATCATGACTAACCAAATAATAAAAAATTACAGGAAACTGGAAAGCTTTTCTGTCTTATATGATGATTATTTTTGGTTTATTATTATTCTGAGTCATCATTAGATAGTGAGAGTCTTTCTGACTCATCAGAGATTATGCTCATTGTTAAAAGAATTTTATCTTTTAATTAAAATATATATTTATTTGCATATTATATTATATATTTTTTAAAAGAGAGAGAGAAATACTGACTTGTTCTATTATTCATGCATTCACTGGTTGCTTCTTGTATGTACTCAGACTGGGGATCAAACTCACAACTTCGGTGTATCAGGATGATGCTCTAACCAAATGAGCTACATGGCTAGGGCAGAAAGTATTTTACTGTATATTAATTGTTTAAAAATGTGTAGTCTCTTCAGAAAATCAGAAATTCTGGGTTTAAATAATTTTTCTCTAGTTACTCTCCCAACAGCCAGATTTTTTTATCAGCACATTCTTCAGCACAGAAAGTTCTCCAGAACCAGGGGAAAGTCCTGAAATGCACAGAAAGGCACACCCTGAGCATTAGAAAACTACTGGACTCCTGACCAAGACTGTAAGAGGCAGGGCTGACTTCATGTCTGTGTGTGTGTGTGGATGGGGGGACTGTGTTGCATAGTGGCCCACCTTTAGAAGAGCCTACACTTGTTTTAATGCTCAGCTGTGCTGGTCTTGAAATTCTTTATAATTTTTTAAACAAGAGGGCCTGCATTTTCTGTTGCACTGGGCCCTACAAAGAATGCAGCCAGGCCTGGCAACAGGACATACATGAATAAAAAAGTTCAGAACTCCAAAAGGTAATAGCATATCTTTTGAAAAAAGACAACAGGACACAGGGAATGGGGATATGAATAAGAACTAAGACAAGTGGGTTGCTGATTGCACAGAAAATGAAAAGATAGCGAGGGCCCATATGAAAAACACTACATGCTACAAGCGGCTAACATTTTGACCTTAGACTTGTGAATGCTACTGCTAACTCAGGTGAGATAGCTTGTTTCCTGCTAGGCCTGACAAACCAGGAAATAGAGACTAAGAAACTGAGACAGTCTTTCTAAGAATGGCAGGGAACAGGTGATTCTTAACTCTATTTCTGTTTTCATACCATTCACATGTATAGCACATTTCCATCAATAACATCTCTCTTTTTTGGAGTACCTGCCTCTAGGAGAAGGCCACTCAGAATCCCCAACAGGACAGGTATATTTTGAAGAAATCCCTGGCTGGTCTCATTCTACCCTACCTGCATCCAATTGAGAATCATTGCAATTAAATGTTTACATGATAATAACTTTATTAACTTTCTGGGTTTGGAACAGAAATCAATTTGTGATTCCTGCTTGAGGTTACAATTATAGGTTGTCAGATAGACATTGAAACAGCCCATATTCTGTGCCATTCTTATAAGTTCATTCAATAAATAGATAAGCTATTTAGACAGAGCTGAATGTTCTCACAAATCCTGAAAGAGGCTACAGACAGCAGGGTACAGATGTGACATTAACTTAATTCCTGGTAATCAATATCTTGCTACAAATTTAATCCAATTCAATAGAGAGATAAATGCTTTCTCTGACTAGATTATATCATTATAGTAAGGCTTTAGTTTCTGCAATTCTGTGGAAGAAATCACATATCCCTCAATGCTAACTACTAGACAAGTAAGAATCTACCCACAGGTTGCTAATTTGACCAATGCGCAACTCTCTGGATTACCCTGCTATTGTATCTGTCAGATGAATGGCACTGATGTGAGTAGAAGATGGGAAGAAATGGTATGCTACGGGGTCAAGAGGCAATAAGAAAATTAAGTAATTCAAGTTTCTTAAGATCTTGTTATTTTTGAAGTAAATGTGGCATTAGAGGCAAGAGCAAGGCAAAGAAAGCAGCAGTTTGGTAGTGGACAGATCTGAGCTTCATTCTCAGTAATTGAGAATCTGGGCAAGGTCCTCCACCACCCTGGGTCCCACACTTGCTTCAGAATCTATAAGAAGGAGAAAGATGGTCCCCATTATCCTTTTCCATGGTGATGGGATGAACAATGGAGCATCCTGTGGATCTGAGAAAAGATTACCCTGCAAAAGTGAAAGTGGTCAATCCACAGTGGACAAGAAGAAATGGACTTTCTAGAAAGGAATAGAAATAGTGGGGGTGGGGCACTAAGGAAGTTTAGGGGCCCATTGCTAAAATGTAAACATGTCTCAGGAAGTCTTCTCTGTGTCAACTGACACTCCAGCTATGAGTGGTCACAGTAAATCTGAGGTCACACACTGGTGGCTTAGCCAAATGTGGTCAGTCCACAGGAGTATTTGGTTTGGACAGTATTTTTCTTTTTAAAAACTAAGAATTCACTTCCACAATTTAAAACCAGAGGATTTCATATAAATATTCAGATTCCTGGATTTTTTTTAAAGAAAGAAAACAGATCTGATAGCCCTAGTTTGTCTTGTGTGGCAAAACTCAGAGGAAGCTGATCAGGGGCTACCCTCTTTATCCAGGGATCAGCTCTCCAGCCTCTGCTGCAGTTACTTGATTGGCCCTGAAATGGATGAAACTGTAGGGTGATCAAGTAGCAATAAGAAATGTGAGTAAATTCAAGAGGTGAACAAGGACAATCAACCATATTGTACCTTTGCCAAGGAGAGACAGTAATGGAGGAGAATGGTCTGCGTGGAGCCCAGGTAAAAGCAGCACAAAGTAAGAGAATTTGAAAGTGCAACACAGTCAGGAAAGAAGGTGCTCAGCCAGCTGGAACAAGGACATGGGTCTGCTTGGAAGCCATAACAAAGACATCTGATGAGAAAAAGAGGTACGCCGCATGATCTAGCTTGCTTTGGGACAAGTTCCCAGGGAGAACAGGCAATGACCATCTGACACAAGCATCTATCTTTTCCAGTGGTTCCCCATCTTGGCTCCATATTACTATAACCTGGAGAACTTTAAAAAATCCTGATGCCTCACATCTATCCAGACCAATCAAGTCAGAATCTCTGGGAGTGAGGCCAACCATCAGTATTTTTTAAAACAGGTCCAGGGCTAATTCACATCAAGCTGAGATCTACTATTGACTACACAGATCTGAGTGGTTTGATAGATGAAAAAAAAACAACCCAAAAAACAGATTATGAATTCTCTACTTTACAAGTACCAAGTAAACCACCAACAGAGAACTCACTATTTCTCTAAGCAACTGTAAACTATGCCATTAATTTTTCTTTAAATGCATTCAACAATTCCTCTATTTTGTTAATCTACTTTGACTTTCATAGAATGGTGAAGCATATAATCTGCTCACAGATAATCAAGAGCTGCTTGTCATACCTTTCCTGCCATTATTTGTACTGCAATAAAAATAACCCACCTCACACTTTGATATTTCATTTTAGATCATATCATAAACTCTATCATTAATACTAAAGCTTTAGGTGTATAGTGAGAGCCATGATGTGCCCTGATATGTGTATTCATTAGATTGCATTTCTATTCATATTGTAACTATATCCAAACAGCACTTGCAGAGTCCCGGCATCAGCAGCCATCTGAAATGCCTGCATTTCAGTTCCTACTTTAATGCAGAACTCCTTTGGTTTCTATTTTAAAGCAGATTCTTAAAAACACATTGCAATCAGTGTGATGGCACACAAGACCCGCCAATTGTCCTTGATCTCAATCTTGCATAGAGTCAAAGCTCCCACCACAATAAAGGACTCTTATTTTACTGACGGATGGTCATTGGTCCACCCCATCTCCACTCCCAAACAAACAAAATTTCCTGCAGCTGCGGTGATTCCAAGAAAGATCTGGACTCATAAGCAGATTCACCAGGAAGCCAATGAGGCTCAATCTTCAGGGCCTCACAATGTGTGGGGGCCTCTTCTAAGCCCTAGGAGGTACCCTAAATGTTTGTATTTGTAATTTTATATTCTTTCCCTTGAGGCAAAATATATAAGAGCTAGACCCCACAAATTTTGGATCCATCCATAAGTGAGCCTAATGTAACTTGGCTATCAATCAGAAGGCAGACACTAAATAAACTGTTAAATCTTTACAACATGACATTAACAATCATTGGTCTGGGGCTGCAATCTGACCCACAGAATTAGGCTTTCCTTTCTTGCCAACAGAGATATTACTGTTGATTTACAAACAAAGGTGGAAGGAAGAGAGCCATCCTCATTGGAAAGGGCAGGTTCTAGGCTCTAGAAACCAGGGATGAAAACCCAGGCTTTTCCAGGACGTGTGGAAATTAGGCACAGCCGTGGGGCAGGGCTGGCTGATCCTATGAAAATCCAAGGTCACCTTCCACAAATAGCATCAGCTTTCTGTGCCTTCAGGGCCTGCCACGAGCATCCTGTCTGGCCTTTTTGCAAAGAACATTTTCTGTCCACGCTCTTGCTAAATTTGAAAGTCCTTTTAATGTAGTAAAAAAGAAAAACTCCTAACCAATAATAAAAGAGAAATGGCTTAACATCCAAATGTCTGGAGTGAATATTTGAAAGCATAATCATGAGTTGATAGTTCTAACCCAGAGTTGCCAGGTTCCTGTGGCATTTGATGGGGGTAGCAGTGGGGAGATGGAGATGGGAGAGGATTAAGTTGGTAGGGAAACTAAAGAGGAGGCTGAAACATGGAAAGCCATTCTTTATTGCAGACTCCATGGCGTGGCCGGTGGTACCTTGCTTCCTGCTATGGTATGGGCCTGGACACAGCAGAGCCACACCACCAGGTGGGCCCATATTGCAGCCATACATGCAGACAGGAGGCCTGCAAAGACTGACTGAAGTCTGAGGTGTTCACTTCCTTACACAACCTTCCCTCCTACTTGCCTTTGGTTCTAGAGACTACTCAGGTCAGCAAGGACTCTGGTTCAGAAAGTGGAGACAAAGCCCAGTCTGGGAGTTCCCCGTTATCTAGCACCCCTTCCTCTGAACACCTGTCCATCTGTGTCTAGCTCTTCCCAGGGTAGCATCATGCTGTCCCTGCTAGCCAATAAGTCCACATTATCTCAGCACGTTCCCATTTTTGCTCTGAGCCAACTTTTCTCAGAGCTCTTCTGCTAAGCTCTCCCGGGGCAGGTGGACTCCCCTGCAGGACCAGTGCCACTGAGTGGCTAAGCCCCAGGAACACAGTGGTCTGCATTCCAAAAGAAAGCCCCTCTGTCTTACCATCACCTGCCACTGAAAACTGACCGATGTGCAATTTGCTGTCTTTATAGCGAGGCCACAGACCCTGTCAAATCCAGTCCTTCCTTTTATTCCTAAAATTGAACCATATGGCTTCAAACCGCATTATATTATAGAAACATAACTGTCAGCAGTCCACTGCTCCTAGGCCAGATTACTGAAGAGCACTTTCTTTCTAAGGTTGCTTCAGCTGCGGGAAGGAGTAGGAAGAAAGGCAGCAGAAGCAGCATGTTTAGATAGAGAGGAAGACTTGGCTTTTTTGGTTACTTTATCCTCTGGTCCACTAGGCCAGGAAAAGCCAAAGTCAGAAAGCCATTCTTGGAAACTTATTCAAATTTTGCTGCAATTTTAGGTGAAAAAAAAAAAAAGAAAAAAGGAAGAAAAAAAAAGCGAAAAAAAAAAAAAAAAAAAAAAAAAAGCTTCTCCTTCAGCAAATGGGGAAATAGACTCATCCCGAATTAAATTAAAACTATTTCCCTCACTGCCTGGCCCATGTAGCTCAGTGGTTGAGCCAGGAAATCACAGTTCAATTCCTGGTCAAGGCACATGCCTGGGTTTCAGGCTTCATCCCCAGTGTGAGGTGTGCAGGAGACAGCCAATCAATGGTTCTCTCTCATCAATGATGTTTCCATCTCTTTCTCCCTTCCTCTGTGAAATCAATCCTATATAATAACAGTATAATATGCAAATTAACCAAACAGGCGAACAGTAGGATGACCATCAGGAGGGCCACGCGGAACCATGCTATGGCACTCACTGGTACCAGGCCAGCCAAGGCAGGTGGGGGTGAGGGGGACGGGGTCCGGCCATCGTCCCATGATGGCCCCTCAGAGGGAGGCCCAGGCCACCATCTGGCGGGCTGAGGCAGGTGGGCGGGGGCCTCCCTCTGAGAGGGAAGCTGGTGCTGGCAGCCTAGGGGAAGGAAGGCCTACTCTTGCATAAATTTTGTGCATTGGGCCTCTAGTAAAAATATTTTTTAAAAACCATTTCCCTCACAAACCATATTTAAATTATGAAACTTGTGAGGAAGCTCTCCACTTCACTTTCTCCAAAGACAGACCAGGTTGTGAGAACAAAGCCAGGAGAGGGTCTTAGCAAATCACAGTCGATAACTAACTCTACTGAAAGCACAGGGAGGATGCCTTTATGATGTCACCAAGAAATGTTCATTATTATAGGATATAATCAACAATGGAAGTCAGCTAGATTGACAAAATATCAACATCATTACCATTGTGGGCTGTTTTATGTTATGCTGATAGGACTTTGGGGGGAAGTTTTTGGAAATGTTTAGGACTGAAATCACCCAACACCCTAATTTGCCTGACCACATCCAATGCAGTGGGTGTGGCAAAAATACTGAAGAAGTAAAATGTGGTCAATCTGCAAATAGTTCCATTCAGATGGTATACATATCATTACTATGGTAGTTCATGTTCATTATAGAGCATCTCTCTTTGTTCTTACTTCATGGTAGAAAAAATTCACACATAGTAGCTACAAGTTACTATTGTTGAATATAGGTTCTTAGGCTTAGGAAATGGGCCTCCTTTGTGGCAGTTGAACAACGGTTCTCCATCAATCACTGATCTACAAAGGATGACAATCAGCTCCCATTGGGTTAGTTTAGGTGCAGCCATTCACAGCAACAAGGCTGTTGAAATCACATACAGAATTATTTGAACACAATGTTCTCCTTGCATGTGAGAGACAAGGACAGAGACAATGAATATGCTTTTAGTCTATTAAAATACTGTGCTTTTAATTATTCCTGCTTTACCCTGAAAATTAACTAACAGCAACTCAGAAAGCATTGAGGAGCTACTGGAAATAAATTATGAGTCAGTTGAAGCAATAGTTCCCTCCTCCTCCCCGCTCTACAGACTTCCCTCCCACCTTACAGATGCCTTTAGCATTGCATTCAACTAAAAGTGAAATACTAGTACATATTTTCAGTAAATGGATAAAAAAAGTTATAGAACTCCATAAAACATGGAGAAACAACACATCCTTCTCTGATACAGAAATTCTCAAAAGTGTCACCCATAGACTACCTGTGTGAGACTCACCTCAGGTGTTTATTTAACAGTCTCACCCCAGACACACTGAGTTAGAATGGCAGCTGGGGATCTGCATTCTCTTCTTAAATATTATTTTTCTTTTCTATTTTTTAAAATTGATTTTAGAGAGGAAGAAAGAGGGAGAGAGAGATAGAACATCAACGATGAGAGAGATTCATTGATCCGCTGCCTCCTGCCTGCCCCCTATTGAGGATCGAGCCCACAACCCGTGTATGTGCCCTAACCAGAAATCAAACCATGACCTCCTGATTCATAGGTTGATGCTCAATCACTGAATCACACTGGCCAGGCCAATATTATTTTTCGATTATAGTTGACAAAAAATATTCTATTAGCTTCAGGTGTACAACATAGTGATTAGACATTTACAATATATACTTTACAAAGTGATCATCCTGATAAATCTAGTACCCATTTGGTGGCATACGTAGTTATTACAATGTGGGAATCTGCATTCTTAACAAGAACACAGCAAGACTGACAGGCAAATATCATGATTTAATGTGGATTGCCTTGTGTCTGTACTCAGCTGCTGGCCCCTACTTACCCGGAGGACTCCCGTGTCCTGCTGCAGCTGTGGCAATTGCAAAGGCAGAAGCAGGCGAAACAGAGCAGTGGGAGCTGTCAGTCATCTGTCCTGGTTATTTAAAAAGAATAGAAATAGCATGGTGAGGCAGAAGGGTAATAGTCTATAATAAAATGCTCATTTCATTCCTGTAATGAATGAACGATTGGGCCAAATGCACTGTATTTTCTTTATTAATAGGAAAATAATAAGATCCTACATCAGCAAGTACACTCTAGATATATACTCAAGAGAAATGAAAACATATGTCCACACAAAAACTTACACATGACTGTCCAAAGCAGCTTTATTCATAATGACCAAAAAGTAGAAACAACCAAATGTCTATCAACTGATAAGGGGGTAAACCAACTGTGGTATATCCATACAATGGAATATCATTTAGCCACAGAAAGGAATGAAGTACATACATATTACAACATGAACAAAACTTAGAAACATTATGTTACGTGAAAGTCACAAAAAGTCACGGGTTATATATGATTCCATTTATATAATAGGTAAATCCATAGAGAATAGATTAATAGTCATCAGAAAATGGAGGAAAATAAAAATGGGGAGTGACTAATGGGTACAGGGTTTCTTTTTTGGGGGGGTGGTGAAAATATTTTGAAACAAGATAGTGGTTATGGCTGCACAACATTATGAATATATTAAAAACCACTAAGTTGTACTTTAAAAGTGTAAACTTTATGGAATATAAATTATATCTCAATCTGAAAAGCACTTTTTAAATATTCTACATCATGTTACCAACAGAATTTTCTTCTCAAAACACCTTTAAAGGGAGGAATGCATTATAATTTTTTTAAATGCACTCAGCACAATTTTGCAGTCCCTCTCCCTCCTCAGATATTTTACACACAGCATTTAATAATGTTGATGCCAACATCACTATTTTTCCTCCCTCAGGCTTTAGTGAAAATAGGTCACTGTGATTGTGACCTAAAGGGTTTTTATTAGTTTGTTCTTAAGTTCTACAGTCATGCTTAAAATAAGTAAGAGGGGAAGCAGAGAGCTGGTTAATGTACATTCACACAAGGACACAGAAAAGCTGTACCCTCTCAGCAGTAGCTCTAAAACATGGGTGGGAACAAGGTAGCAAGTGGTCAGATGAACAGGCAAAATTTCAGATACACACTGAGAAAATGTGTGATACTGTTCCCATTAGAATCCTCCATATTATTATAGATTTCTGCTTCCTTCCTATGTTCCTATGTCACTATGATTTAGTCATATCAAGGAAGAAGCAAAAGATAGTTAATCCACAAACAGAATGCAGATTTCCAAAAAACAAAGTTTCTATAAATGAAAAATTTTATGTGAATATAAACATATGGAAAGAGAGCCCTAACCGAATGAATAGCATCTAATTCTTGCCTTGGTAGAGTTTGCTTCCATGGGCTTTGGCCCCAGACTCAAGCGGGTCTGTCCCATGAACAACTGTCAAAAAAGTCGCCAAGGCCTGGATTGACCAAGGCTCTAAGAATGGTAAAGAGGTTTGGCTAATTATATAATAGTGTTATGACAACCCAGGAAAATCTGGTTTGTCACCTTTATTTACCAGAACCATCTAAGACCCATCCATCATTGACCAGCAGCCTGAAATCAGTTTCAAGGTCTGCCATCCATCAGGGAAATTCAGGCAACAGCCTGACCCAGGCTGGCTGGGCTTGGGGCTGATGGCAGTGATGACAGCTTCCAGCCCTTGGCTGAGGCTATAAATGAAGTGATGGTTTGGAGCCATGCACACTCCTCTAACTTTTGCTGAACTGCCCTACTTGAAGCACAAGTACTGAAGCCAAAGCCATGTCTTTATATTTTACTTCAGTTACTTGAATAGAATCTGGTTTCATAATTGTATATTTCCCCCTTCCAATTTGAAATAATTGGCTTGAGGAGAAAAAAAGGGAAACATTTCAAAAACAACTGTTATTTGGCTATATTTATTTGAGCAATGGGGAAAATGAAGAGAAAAGAAGATTTTTATCTTCTGTTCTGATGGTTTTCCCTCCAATTAGAGGACATTTGGCATGTTCTTAAATGAGTGAATGGGTAATACTTTCTAATTTTCATAATTATAGAAAATATACTGGTTTCTGCCACTAGCAGAAATAATGTGGGTCCCAAGCAGCTATGCTTTGTTTTTAGATGAAATACTGCTCTTCAATAAGCTTACCCCAAAACTTGTGGTGTCCCAGATGAGCCTATTTGATACACACTTATGGTAAGGTATCAGAATCTGGGAACATCTTGGTAAAATAAGATTCTGAAATTCTTGGTAAAATAAGATTCTGAGATTCTTCAACTGGCAATCAGCAAGTACAGGCCCGTTGATTCACATCCCTCCACACCAAGTGCAATGCAATAATGGGTCACATAAACATTGGTGAGACTAATGGCATATTCTCTAACCACTTATTTTTCCACTGTCGGGTCCAATAGTGATACTCCTTGCACCTAAGTAATTTTCACATCTGAGGTAGTAAGGCAAACAAAAGACCCAGAAGCTAGAAATCATCTCTCACTTCTTATTTCCGAGTCCCTTTCTGACTCTCACCTCCAGGCTGGCGATAGCGCAGGTGCCTAGGCGTCGAGGGCGACCTGCCAGGTGACAGTTCCGTGGCGTCCACCGCAGGGGAGCTCTGCACGGCCGCTCGCTCCACGGGGGCAGACTCGAGGACTGCTGCTTGAAAAAATCGTGAGTTTTAACAAGCAGTCTGTACATTCAGAAGCGTCTTGTCAGTATCGTGCACAGAAACACAAACGTTTGTTACGTATGATAAGCGCTGGCCTACATGTTTAGAGGAGTTTCATCGGAAATGGAGTCCTTCCTCCTGGCCTCATGCTGATGACACTAAATCTAAATGTACAGCTTCCCCACCCATGTCTTGCTGACCCTGCTGAGCCTGATTGACTCCGGGTAGCCCCATCTGTCCAACACAACGGCAGATGTTCAAAGCAACAGGGGATGGGGAGCCGTCTCCTGCCCTCCAGAATGGTTCCGCCTACTTCGAGTGGGGAAAGAGGAACTTTTCCAGAGTGTAAATCAGTCTGGGATCAAAATTGGGGCTTCACGAGTTCTTGGCTAGGGCTGCCCCTGTAAGCCAACTAAGTTTGCATCTCAACCAATGTGGCTCCTGAGGACTCCTAAGGATCTAGAGCTGTGCTGTGCAAACTGGTAGCACTAGCCCAATATGGTCACGTAGTCCTGAATTAAATTAAAGTTAATTTAATATTTCTGGCCCTCTGTGGCACTAGCCACATTTCAAGTGCTCGGTAGCCACCTGTGGCCAGTGGCTGCACTCCTGGACAGCATACACAGAGAGCATTTCCATCCTCACAGAAGTTCTATTGGAGAGCCCAGACCTAGAGCTACAGATTAGCAGGAGGCAAGAGGAGAGTTTGACAATGAACAGCTGGACGGTTTGGAGATAATTTAGCCTCTTCACTGCAGCTAACATACCATGAGTAAAAGATACATCCTGCTAGGGTCACACCTAGGCTCCCATCTGGCTTATTAGTCAGGTAAAACTACAACATCCTGTGAGTTCTTTCAAGGAATTACACCACAGACATTTCATAAATTTCTAACAATTCTTTCTTTTATTTTTTTCTTGGGCTTTCATTAACCAACGGAAGCTGTGTCACCTCCACTGGTTTTACATGACCCCTGTCAGCAGAAATACTCTCCACAACTCCCTTTGCCATTCCATTCCATTCAAGATTTCGCCGATAAATTTTACAAAACTCCTAATGACTTTATACAAAGCCATTTTCACACTTACATGTGATTTGCTCCCTTAGAAATATGGCGACAATTTTGCCTTTTTGAAACACACAAAGGCTAGGGGAGGGAAATGGTTAGCATTTTCCTTGAATGACATAATTATAGCAAAGCTGGCAATGATGCAGGATGCAAACCAAAAAAAAAAAATTAGTGCTTAGCTGTTAGTTTTATTATTTCCTAAATAGCTCCCTCAAAATTCAGTAACGGAAGGCATCTGCTCTGCAAGAACAAGCAGAATATCAAATACATGTCCTTGTTCTGATCCAACCATTCATTCCTCTGAGGCAAGGAGAAAATCATTTAGTCAGCAATTACACTGAGCTCAAAAAACTTCCCAGTGAGCTGAACAGGCCCCGAACATCCACAGAAAGAACAGGAAAGCTAAGAATAACAGTGTCGGCAGATCAACACCTATAAAGAGAAGAAACCATGCCCAGCAATGGTGGGGGCAAAGAAGCATTTCCTTCTGGCCTGTTCACTTGTAATCAAGTTCCATGCAAATAGCTTTGTCTGCAGGACAACTGGGAGAGCTGGTTCCAAACAAATGCTAAAATGGGGAGCACGTTCAGCCCACAAGGCAGGCAATTATCAAACCAAGAACACGGAAACAGACACCAGTGATGAAGGCCCTTCAGTGATGATGGGGTAGGTTGCACAGCCAGGCCCAAGGGAATGCTGACTGACTGGGCAAGGGATGGGGCCCCATTCAGTGGGCCTCTGCCCTGGGGTTCTCTTTCCTTGCCGGCCATTGCTTTGATCTTTATTGAGACTCCACCCTTGGATGGAGTCTGGATATGAATTGGGATGATATGTGTGCTTTGTAGAAGAATGCAGGGAAAGAGGAGGTGGGACTGCCTGCTAGCAAGGAAGGAGAGGTTGAATGATTGCTAGGTTAGTCCGGAACAAATGGAATGACTGGGTTAGGGGAAAAATAAATGGCATTAGTTTTCCCCTCACCAGTTCACAGTTTCACTCATTTTTAGAGATATTTCCCATTTCTCTTATTTCCCTTCTTGTCACTTGAAGTTCTCTTGCTAGGAATTATGGCAAGGCTAGCTTTAGAACTACAATGGCCATAAAACTTGACAAAGGTCACTAGCCTTTTTCAAAGTGCGCTCCCGGAAACTGTGTAGCTGGATGGCAGTGAGAGAGAACCCTGCTTCAGTGTTGACCTAACGGGAAGAGCTGGCATCACGCAGTGAGGCTGTGTAGTGCTTTACCCTGAAGTAAAAAGCAGAAAAATGTGTACACTGTTGGCACAGGATTCTTATTCAAGTTTGCCAACTGTTTTAAGTGTTAACATTATGCAAAGCACAAGCAAACATCTTTCAAATTAAAGGCAGATCCGCGTCTCCCTTTTCTTTGCCAATTGGAATTTTCAAGACTAGACAGTGGAGTTAGCACAGCAGCACTCTTGACTTCTACATCGTTGCACGTACATGTGAACACGCGCACACCCACACTCATATACACCCACACACGTGCACACACCTACTCTGCGCTTGGCCAGCTGTCGCTGAAGTGAAGTGTTTCATCCCTGACCTGCCTAGAACTATTTATGACCCAAATGAACCCTTTTCCAACGCAAAATAAAATTAAAACCATGTCTGTAATTCCTTTGTTTCAACATTACTTCTAAGCTTCCAACTCACAGTGTTTTCTTGATAAGGACCCACAGGATAAATTGTTCTCAAGTCTCAGTAAAAAAAAAAAAAAAAAAAAAAAAAAAAAAAAGATGTGCCCACACACCAATCTATCTTAGGTTTCAATAGGGAATCATGTAACTGATTACATTCAGAACCAAAATCAGGACAACTCGGAACTACAGCGAACCACACAGTATTCATTTGTTCACTAACCATACACTTAGCCTCCTGCAATTATTTTCATTGCCTAATTTCCTCATCTATTATATTTTATATTTTATTTTTTAGCTCTTGAAGGCAATCTTTTTTTTAATGTGTGGATTATTGCTACATAGTTGTATAATTATTTTGCTGACATGAATTGTCTGTACACTTATTCATATACATTTTAATAAAGGCAAATTTTCAGAAAAAAGTTAACTTAAAATGAATAAGTAGCTTCTGGATCCCTTCCTATGAGAAGAGTGAATGAGGAGCTCCTTGGAGAAATGACATTTGCTAAACCTGTGTTGTCCAAAACAGAGACTATTGAAAGTTAAATTAATTAAAATCCAATAGAAGTATCAATTAAGTTGCTGTGTTACACTAGCAACTTAAAAAAAAAAAAAGTCTTTGTTGTTATTTTATTTTTAATCCAGTTGTATCACATGCCTGTTTGAATGGCCACCTTAAATATTTTTAAGAACAGAATGGGAAGTAAATACATTAAAAGTCATCAGAAGACAGCTACAGAAACGGGGGACAGGTGTGGGAATAAAGATGCATAGATGTGGCCAAGAACAAAGTTCTTAATGGAAGTGCTGGGGGCAGTCATGGTAAAAGTGAGAGAGAAAGGGTGAGTGAGTGGGTGGGCAGGGGCACTGATCCCTCTGGAGTGGAGGCTGGCCATGAGCCTCGCCTAGGCACAATCCTGAACTTCCCCATCACCCTAGTGACAGGAGCTCTGCAGTTAGTCAGGATCTGGCACATCATAGTGACATTTCTAACCCATGAACCACATGGATAAATTAACCCTTGACAACCTAACTGCAAATCATTTGTTTTGAGGAAATCCATCAAAGAATGGAGGCCATAAGCCCTCAACTTCAGCTATTCCTGTAATGTGAGAGAGAACCGAATAACTTTACCACACCATTATTCATGGCTCTCCCCATCAAAGGCCCCTGGTCATAAATGATCAATGCTGCCACGTGACGAGCTCTCTAGTCACCACTAGCCGAGTCCACAATGATCCCACCTATGTCCAGCATCTGCATTGATAAGTCTTGGCAGCCTTTACTAGTGTCCTTCCCTGAGAGCTTGGTCTAGTTATTTCTCATTTATCTTGATATCCCTGAGTCTAACTTTCTCCAGAGGAAAAACTACTGATTCCTACTAGGGACCATACCTCCGTCCATCCTGTAGTCAGCTGAACAGGCTTTAGGATATGGCATTGGGCCATCTCCATAAACTCTGGACTTGGGCTTTGAAAACCAGAATCAGGGAACTTGGTGACTAATGCAAAAAAAAAAAATAAATCTGTGTATAACAAATTAAAGCAGTGATTTTCGACTTTTTTCATCTCGTGTCACACAAAGTAATTACTAAAATTCTGCGGCACACCAAAAAATATATGTTTAGCTGATCTGACAAAAAAGTTAGAAATTTGATTCATTCACAGCAATTGTGATGGCTGTTGTCATTTTTTATTTGATAATCTAAGGAGGAAAGGGTCAGTGCCCCAAACTAAATAGTCAGGTTTTGCACATTTTAAAAGATGGAAGCAACCCAAATGCCTGTCAGAGGAAGAATAGGTAAAGAAAAGATGAAATGTATATATATAAATATATAAATGTGTGCATGTGTGTGTGCATGTGTGTGTGTGTGTGTAACGGCATGTTATTCACCCTTAAAATAAAGGGAACTTCTGGCACATGTTGCAACATGGATGAACCTTGAGACATGATGCTAAATGAAATGAGCCAGCCACAAAAAGACAAATACTGTATGATTCCATTTGCATGAAGTATCTAAAGTAGTTAAGCTCTAAAAACAGAAAGCAGATGGCAGTTCCCAGAGGCTGGGGGGAGAGAGAAATGGAGCACCGTTCAATGGGCATAGAGTTTCAGTTTTGCAAGAGGAACAAGTTCTGGAGATTGGTTGCAGAACAGCATGACTATACTTCATGATACTGAATTATACACTTAAAAATGGTTTAAATGGTAAAGAAGAACAAAAAGGAAAAGAGTGATTTTTTTAGGAGAGCCTTTTTTTAAGTTTCCTCACTACTAGAAAGCCCTAGAAGACTAGCGACAGGGTCTGCTCTGCAGATCTGCTCATAGCATCAGAATTGGACAAAAGCTGTCCTTTCTGGCCCAGCCGGTGTGGCTCAGTGGTTGAACATTGACCTATGAACTAGGAGATTACGGTTTCATTCCCAGTCAGGGCACATGCCTGGGCTATGGGCTCAATCCCTGGTTGGGGGCATGCAGGAAGCAGCCGATCCATGATTCTCTCATTATTGATTTTTCTATCTCTCCCTCTACCTTCCTCTCTAAAATCAATCTCTATATATAAAAGCCTAAGTGACCGTTATGATGTGTCTACTGAATGACCAGTTGACAGGTCACTATGACACACACTGACCACAAGGGGGCAGACAGTCAATGCAGGAGCTGCCCCCTGGTGATCAATGAGCTCCCACAGCCAACCTCCTGCAGCCAGCCAATCTCCCACAGTTCTTCCCCCTGGCCAGATGGCCCTGATCAACCCCAATTGCTGGTCAGGCTGAGAGACCCCACCCATGCATGAATTCATGCTTCGAGCCTCTAGTCCTGTATAATAATAGAGGAAAATGCAAATTGTCCAGAATGCTATAATGTCACGACAGCTCAGCAGGCAGCATGCTCAGCAGGCATGAGTGGGTGGGGACTTGCAGTGTTGGGGGGCAGGGGTGGGGCCACAGCAGGGGTGAGGCAGGCACACACAGAGGGAGGCCTCCACCATGGCCCAGCCCAGGGTCTGCAGGTCTCCCCCTGCTCCGGCCTACCTCTTTGGGGCAATCTATCAAGGAACCCTGGATGGGTGGGTAGGGCCTACCTCTTTGGGGCAATGAATCATGGGGCTCTTGCACTGTGACAGGGCAAAGACCAGGCTGGGGGATTCCTCGCCCCCCCAAGTGCATGAATTTTGTGCACCAGGCTACTAGTGTGTGTGTGTGTGTGTGTGTGTGTGTGTGTATCCATTAGCATATATATATATATATATATATATATATATATATATATATATATATATATACACACACATACATATATATATATGTAGAAGCTGTCCCTTCAGAAGCAAATGATATCTTCTGCCCTAAAAAATGGCTTTCACCAATTGGGTTTAACAATAGCCCTTTGCTCATATGTTCACTCACCTCCAACCCACTTATCCATTCATGTTAGTGACATGTCCTGATTCTACTCAACCAGGCATGATCTCCAGTGCTTTTCAGCCTCCAGAGCACTCTGTCTACTCCTGTACTACCTCCCTCCCAGTTATGTGGTGTCTATCTTCTCCACATAACTGGAGTGTAACGGGCCAGGACACCATCTTATTTACCGTCATGCACACTATGGCACAATAACCGGCACAGAAAAGGCAAAGCAGTGACTCTTGAACACACCTCCCATGTTCTAATTCCAGCCCCAGAGGCACTCAGACCACAGCCTCAGAGACACAAATGTCAGACACTCACACGCTTATTCCTGAAGCTCTTTGAATTCAAAATAGCGCAAGAATCTAGACTTATCTTCAGATTTCTCCTCCTCTGTTTACTGCAATCCAATAAAAGAGTGGAAAGAACTCCCCACATTCTGGGAGACTCCTGTAGCTCGCAGGGCACCCTGCCTCAGAGGAAGGGCTGAGAAAGCCTCCCTAAGCCATTCTATTTGAGGAGGTGCCCAGGCACAGGTGCCGGGTCAAACCCCAGGGCACTTGTCAGCTTGTGTTCTGCCTCATTATTCTTGAGAGGAACCCATCACGATTCTGCTGAAAACTGTTGTTCTAATGACTTTTTAATTATCTTCCTCCTTTCTTCCTCCTTAGCTGCTCACTTGTCAGTTTAATTAAAGAATTTCTTGTTTAAAGGGTGCTACTTTTGATGATGACAACCACTCCAGTTAAAATTCCACTAAGTACTTCACTTAATGAATGAAGCTAGAAAATTCAGAGAAAATTCAAGCAGATGAAAAAGCAGGGATCTCTGTTTCCATCTGGGAGATCCTCCTTGAAAATTGGACACTTTGTCTGATTAATTTCTCGATTTTTATTTTGTTATCAGTAAGTAAAGCAGGTATTCTACAGATAAATAAATAAATAAATAAATAAATAAATAAAGCTGTTTGCTAATTTGGCTGTGAAACCTTTTTGTTGTTGTTTACATTACAGAAATACTGGATTATGGAAGCAACAATGGTCACCTCCTCCAACCCCTATCTACATTGTACCAAGCTGAGGTAGATAAGGTGCTATGCCATAGGACCCTCAAATAGGTCACTGAGAGTTTTGCTTGATTCATTCATTTAACAAAAATTTACTACCTGCCAGGCACTGGCCAAGGCACTGAGTGTACAGAGTGCACAAGATAAGATAAGGTTGTTAATCTCATGGAGCTTATATGGGGGAAGCCTGTCCAGGCACAGGGAAGAGCAGGTGAAAAGGCCCTGAGGCAACAATGATAGAGATGCTTCTGAGACACAAAAAGGGAATCAGTGTGACTATAGCCTAGTGGACGAGGGAGCAGAGCAGGAGCAGAGGTTGAGAGTGAGATAGTATCCCAGTCTGAGAGGGTCTGAAGGCCTTGGCAGGGAGAATGTACTTTAATTAAGTATGATAGGAAGTCTTTAGAGAATTTAATCAGGAAACAAATAATCTAATCTACCTTTTTATTTTTTTAATCTACCTTTTTAAAAACCATTTTGGGTGCCAAGGATAATAAACACTGTCTCGGATTTGATTTTTCTTCTTATATCTCTGCTGTAACATGGAGTGTTGCCTTGGTAACTAAACTGAAGAAACCTCCTTAATGCTTCCAGGCTAGATCATCCTTTGCAGGGGAGGCTGGGAGCAGTGCAGGTGCGTAAGGCAAACACTGCAGAGAAAGAAGGCTGTCAGGGCCAAGCTCATGGTGGAGGTGGCCCCAACCTACCTCTATGCGGAGTATCAGGCTCAGCAGGTTCTTTATCCAACCAGCCTTAACCATAGTTTATGAAGAACCTTCCAATAACACCATCCAGATCATGCTATTCTCCCATAGACTGCAGTCAGCTTTTACTATAGAAGGCAGGAAGAGAACAAACCTGGATCTCTTTTCCACAAAAGCTAGCGGGAACTATAGGACTTTTTCTTTCTAACTACTCACTGCATACATTCTACTACGTTCTACGCAGAAGTAGGAAAGTTGAAAAAAAAAAAAAAAAAAAAAAAAAAAAAAAAGGAACTAGGGTTCCAGAAGGAGCAGCGGGAAAGCAGGTGGCCAGCAAGCACGGGGTGTGGCAGCTGGACAATACCTCTTTGAATACTTCGTTTTAGCTTGTTACACAGATCCACGCGGGGGTTATCTACATGCTCTTCTACACATCCCGGGCTTTGTTCTGGAGAAGAGAGGCTTCTGCTAAGATCCAAAGGTACTTTACCAGTGTGCGGCGGTGGGGACACCACGGGGCTGTGGGTGGTGGTGGGACTGCTGGACGCCGAGGCGGTGGTCAGGTCCAAGGCTCCTATCCTTGCATTCAAGGGAGAAGTCAAGGACAGTTTTCTGACCCTCACTGGGGAGGATGTTCTGGACACGGCTCGGGGTGGTGGGGAAGAGAACTTGCGACACAGCCGTGGAGATTTGCCATCCGCCAGATGTTCACCTCTGCTGTTCTGGCTGGTGGCGAAAAACAATTCCAGTGACCTGGAAATATGAGCAAAAGCCATCAACAGATTGTAGCCGAGTGAAAATGATTCCCCCGGCGTCATTTAAGAACATATCCCCGACATTAAAAGGCCACAATATCATTGCACGTTTGTTGCTGGATTTCCTTCATGTCAATGCCACCTGTGTTCCACACTTGCCAAAAAGAACACAGATACTTTGCAGGCCATGTCTAATCCCCAGCTACTAAGCTGTGGTCCAAAGACAAGGAACATGGGTGTCTCCGGGCAGCTTTTAGAAATGCAGACTCAGGCTCCCCTCCAGACCTGCAATCAGAGCCTGCAATCAGAGCCTGCAATTTTGCATCCTATTAAAGTTTGTGCATATTCAAGTTTGAAAAATACAACTGTAAAAACAATAAAATAAAATAAAATAAAATAAAATAAAATAAAATAAAATAAAATAAAAATAGAAAAGCCTCAGACAATGGAGTTAGCTTCCAAGTAATCACAAAGCAAGCAAAGGCCACTTGGGGACTTAAGGATTCTCACATTCGTCCCTTGAGACCTATCTGAGACCTCTACTCACCTGCCTTCTACTGTTCGAAGGCGAGACAGTACCCTCCGAGCAGCTCTGCAGAGCTGGGCAGCTCACCTGCGGGAGACGCAGGAGCCAGGAGGCCACGCTTTCATGGGAGGCAAAGCCCGAGGCCTACCTGACGGGGATGGAGGTAAAAGGCTTCTTGTATATGTCGGCAAGCTTCGCCAGCACCTGGGCTGCCGTTGTGAAGATACGATAGGTGTGCAGAAAGGTGTTGAGGAAATCGATACTGAGGAACCGCAAGTCGGTCAGCCGCTCCAAGAGGCGCTCCACGCTGGCGTAACGGATCTGGGGCACTTTGCAGGAGTTGAGGGTTTTACTGAAGCAAATGTCAATGTCATCTTTATGAAGACGGGCATCAGACCTGCGCACAGAGCAGGAACATGAGAACAAGCCCAGGGCACGTGCCTCTCGACCACAGCGCATTTATGCGCTGCTAAGCACACACTTGGGTACGGGCCTCCCACCGCATTTGCTAAAAGATGTTGATATGACACATTACATAAAACAAGGCAGGGCTATGAAAACATCAGCTATGCCATTATCATTTAGGAAGGTCGGAACGGATTGTGGAGAAGATAATAATCGCTCATTCATGTTGTGGATTCCTTCTGCAGGGGGAGGAAAAATAATTTCCCTCTGCCCTTTTGAGTTCTTGGCTGAGACCCCTGTAATAATGGACAGATTAGCCAGAACTGGTTTGGCTCAGTGGATAGAGCATCAGCCTGCGGACTGGAAGGTCCCGGGTTTGGTTCCGGTCAAGGGCATGTACCTTGGTTGCAGGCACATCCCAGATGGGGGCTGTGCAGGAGGCAGCTGGTTGATGTTTCTCTCTCATCAATGTTTCTAGTTCTCTATCCCTCTCCTTTCCTCTCTGTAAAAAAAAATCAATAAAATATATATATTTAAAAATAATAATAATAATAATAATGGACAGATTAGCAAGAGAAAAACAAACCATGTTATTAACATGGATACATGGGAATTACCCAAGAAGAAATGAGTAACTCTCTGAGGAGGCTTAGATTTAGGATGAAACACCATCTTAACAGGGGAAGGGGAGGAGGAATGGCAGCCAATTAAAGAAGAGTAAATTATTCGGGGGGAAGTTGAATGGGTCTCTAGAAGAACAGATGGAAGATAAAATAGTGTGTGGCAGTGCATCTGGGGGTGGTATTGACGTCTAGTCTCCTCTCCTGTGATAAGGTAAATCCTCTCTGCTGGGTGAAAATCCCTGGGAAGGAATTTTTGACAATTAAGTACCTTTTGGAGGATCTGTCTCTAGGCAGATAAAGGGAGTTTAGAGAAAGCCTCTTCTGGCATTAGCTGTTTTTCAAGTTCCTATTGCTCAAAATAATCAATATGACAAAGTGCCATATTTTGAGGTGACATGATCTGTTACCCTTCCCTTCTCTCTCTAGTTCAATCATGTTAAGAAATGAGGCCAAGCCGAAACCAGTTTGGCTCAGTGGATAGAGCATCAGCCTACAGACTGAAGGGTCCCAGGTTCGATTCCGGTCAAGGGCATGTACCTTGGTTGCGGGCACATCCCCTGTCGGGGTGTGCAAGAGGCAGCTAATTGATGTTTCTGGCTCTCTATCCCTCTCCCCTCCTCTCTGTAAAAAAATCAATAAAAAATATATATATTTTAAAAAGAAATGAGACCAACAGCCTTTAAATCAGAATATCAGAAATGCCCTTAAAAACTAATGGATGACATTCTCCCCACAGAGGGGTGAGGAGAGGAGAAGAGACAGATAACACTGCTATTTCTGTGGTTATTTTTTTTTTCCTCACTTCTACTTTAGTGCATTTGTGCTTCCCCTTATTTCTTGACTAGACTGACTAATAGATGATAATATAAGGAATTTTCCCCTCTAGAACTGGCTCTTTACCAATTCTACTGTTTTTCTATGTTTTAATTTATTAATGTCTGTTCTTATCTTATTTCCTCCCTACACTTTCCATACAGTTTATTTTGTCATTCTTTCTTTAACATCTTAAACTGAACACTTAGTTCACTCCATGCTTCCTGGATTACTGCATTTAAGGCTATCCATTTTTATGAGTACAATTTAATCTATAAGTTGTGTAAAAGGCCTTCTTTCCAATATTTTGCAGTATTAAGCATGTCTTCATTTTTTAAAAAAGTAAAATGGGCAAAGGGGGTCAATTGTGCGGTGATGGGTAGCAACTAGACTTAGGGTGCATCGCTTTGTAGTGTGTACAAATCTTAAATCGTAACGTATAATATACCTGAGACTAATATAACGTCATGAACCAACTTTACTTCAATAAGAAAAGTAATGGATGAAACATAGGCTGTGAGCCCTGGCAGAGGTGGCTGCGAGGCTCTGCTCCTTCTCATTCTATGAAACCTCCCTCCTCAACCTGATGGACTGACCCACTGGGAGCCGATGGACAGCAGACTGAGGAGAGGACTCTCAGCAGCCCTCAAGACCCTCTGCCTCGCTCAGAGCCCCCAGCCCGTGGTGTGCATTTGCAAAAAGGGCAAAAGAGGCCCTCAGAGCAGCAACGTTGATAAGAGGAAAGACTTCGAAGCAGAGGTTGAATCAGCATGAGGCTCAGAGAAATGCCCATCTTTGCCAGGACTGCCCTGAGCTTGCACATTCCCTCTTGAGAGCCTTTGTTCCCTTTCCTTGCAGCATCTCAGAGAAGGCAGTCAATGAGCCCTGGGTTTCACCACTTGATTAAAAGATATGCTACAGGGCCGGTGATGTTCAATGGGGTAATTGCTTGCTAAGAACCAGTTGGCTTGTTGTGTGAGTGCCCTTAATTATCCCTTTCAGCACTTGGAGGGGTTTCAGATTATATATTTATTTTCTCTGGGATGAAAAGGAATCGATAGCTTTCTTAGCTTGCTCTTGGAAGCTTCCCACCCCAAAGTAAGCTCAGTGCAGGTGGAAGGATTTCCTTTGCAGGCCTGAAATGGCATTTTAAATGAGCGGCTCAGCCCTGCTGAGGAATCGACTAAGGGTGGGCTGCTAGTTTTAGTCTCGTTACTGATATTGAAAATGCACAAGCACATCTTTGGGGATTCTTGAAAACTGCATGTCTCTTTTTTCCACTCACTATGTGACCCTCATCCAACTATACTTTTCTGGTTCTTCATTTCCTCACTTGTGAAAAAGACCTTAGAAACTTTTGTGAATCTGTCTACTAGTAAAGATGCCTGACTAAGGTATTCACTTTTTCTCCCACCATTTTCCACCAACGAACTCTATTTTCTAGGAAAGTTGAGGTTAACTATTATTAAAGGAAAGCAAACCTCAACTTATATATATGAAATGTAAAATACCACTTAAAGAGATATTTTCACCTTTTTAGTGTCATGATTTTGCATTTTAATTGTACTTTGAGATTTGTATCTTTTTAAAAAATATGTTTCTATTGATTTTTTTAGAGATAGAGGAAGAGTGAAGGATAGAGAAATAGAAACATTAATGAGAGAGAAACATCATTGATCCACTACCACCTGCAAGCCCTCCACAGGGGATCGGGCCTGAAACCCAGACATGTGCCCTGGGAAAGAATCTTGGGTCCTGGGTTTATGCTCAACTGCTGAGCTACACTGGCTAGGCAGATTTGCAACTTTTGACTATAATTATTTTAATCAAAACACTAGGAGGATAAAATATGTTGCAACCAACACGAAATTAAAATAAAACTGACTAATTACACCACTGTCCTTCAAAATTGTAATCACATTCATTTTAAGTAAAGAAAATAAATTAAATATTATGAAATTATTTAATTTTCTTTTATTACATCAAACAAGGTCTTTATTTCCTAAGGGATTCCCAAGAACGATATAATGTTGTTACTTATGATAATAAGTCCTTTTTTGTAAACACTTAAAAGAAATCTTAAAACATCAAACTCATATCACCTATTATATTAGGAAGTTTTCAAAGGAAGTGAATGCCTGCAAAGTGATGTCATGTCATTAACAAGACACAATTAAGACAGGATAACTTTTTTAACTCTGAAAAATTTCATTCTTAACCCCCTTACCCCGCCCCCGGTGTACTGCCAAGGAGATGCACAGGGAGGCCAGAATACAGGATTTAGGGTAAAAGAGGGGCACAGAGGAGACTATCATAAGGAACAGAAATTACAAAATCATCCCCGTTTTCTGATTGAGGAGAACCAGGCTCAATGAGGGAGAGGAAAATAGAAGAGTGAAATACATGAAACTGCCTTGGGTATAATTCTAGTATAGTATAGATGGCATCAGAATATGTGTGACTGTCAGAAAATCCCAGTCCAAGATACAGCTTTCTGTTCTTATAGGAGATCGGTTCCTCCTCGTTCAAGCGTCACTTCTGTACCCAAAAGGCAGGAAAGCCTTGATCTGTATGGGAGGCAGTTACACAAACAAGTGTGGACATGGACGCTAGCCAAACTACCTTCACAGGGGAAAGAAAATGTTTTTGGGTACCAGTCATAACCGGTCAGGTGCAACACTGAAATTTAATCTGTATTAATTTTTTCAAGTCAACAAGATATGTAAGTTGTGGGTATGCAACTGCCCTGCGGTGGAGGCTACCAAGTCTAACTTACATATTCTCATTCTAAAGCAGTTTGGACTGTCATGACTGTCTAACCTTCAAGAGAGTACTTTTTAAACAAATAACAATGGTAGATAATATATTGTGAATTGCAAAAGTAAGAATCTTATGAGTAGAAAATGAATAATAAAATTCTAACCCAATAATGTGAATTGTCAAACTAAGTCATAATATGGACCTTTTGATTTAATAGTTCATGCTTGGTTTTAATCTTAGCATCACATATTTTTAACTAATCTGGTTCTAAAAAGACTATACTAAACTAGAAACTTGGAAAACTGAACACTAAAGGAATCTTTGCCCTAGAGTTTAAAAATAATCCTACCACAGCCGAGACCGGTTTGGCTCAGTGGATAGAGCGTCGGCCTGTGGACTGAAAGGTCCCAGGTTCGATTCTGGTCAAGGAAATGTACCTTAGTTGCGGGCACATCTCCAGTAGTGGGTGTGCAAGAGGCAGCTGATTGATGATTCTCTCTCATCGATGTTTCTAACTCTCTATCCCTCTCTCTTCCTCTCTGTAAAAAATCAATAAAATATATATTTAAAAAAATAATAATCCTACCGCAAATCTTTAAATTTAACTAGTAATTCAAAATACTATCATTCTTTCATCATTTTTCTATTGTAATTATGACACTAGTATAATGTACTTGCCTCCATCTAACACAATATTTAATGTTTTAAAACTTTTACCATTCGAATCATGCTAATTATAGCTACTACCTATGAAGAGGAAAGTTAATGTTATTCATTGCCTTAACAAAAATAGCTCAGACCCCAACAGAGTCCACAAAAAGGGGACAGAAGACAGACATTTTTAAATTTTAAAAATATATAACAACTGCTTTTATAAACACATTTTATTCTTAGAATTTGGAATGAAAATACCCAAAAGAACGAGATCAACAAATTGGTAAGCTACAGAATATTCCCAGATCAATTTCTGAATTTAGAAAGAAAAATGTACATAGAGGTGAAAGCGTTAATACAGAGAGCTATGGCACATAGCTATTGATATAGTTTCTCTTTTTAAATGACAGTTTCCCTATTGATCACTTGAAATTATAGGACTTACTCTGTTAAGAAAACAGAGAGCAGGCTGGCAGCTCTGGGAAATAGCCTCTAGGACAAATCCATGTACAGGCAATGGGTAGATGGTGCCATAGAACAGCCAGATGATTCATATTAGGTGTTTTTCAAAACCTAAACATACTTCTATAACCAAATCTGAGTGATAAGATTTATACCCACTGGGAAGACACTAAAAGCATCTGCCAACCTCTGACCTTGGACACAGCTGGCTGTCGCGACTTCTTACACTGAACTTGAAAATCTCAGTAAGTTTTCCTGAGTGAAGGCATATGTCACAGTAGGAAAAACAATGTTTCTATTCTGTGAGTCAATAAACTATACATCTGAAAAACCATTTTGATAGTCTTATTTATATTAGCATGTCATAAATTATCATATTGCTGTCAAGAAACATTCACAATATGAAGCAGAATGCTACTAAAGCAATATTTTATTCATGGTTTCACATTCTCTACCAGTTTGATCTTGATTAAAATGCAAGGGAAAGTATTACACCACTTACTTAATCATATGTGGCACAGTGACTTTGGAATTCTCTTCAAATACTATAGTCATTAAACCATTACACCGTATATTGTCCACACACTGTGAAATTAAAAAATAGACAATTACAACCCACATGAAAACCTAGGCAGATCATATATTCCCAGAATTGTTTATAGTCACAAAACAATTTAGTTTCTCATCTCTCTCCCTCCCTCCCTCCCTACCTCCCTCTCTTCTCTCTCTCTCTCTCTCTCTCTCTCTCTCTCTCTCTCTCTCACACACACACACACACACACACACACACACAAACACACACACACACACACACACACACACACACACACACGTGTGCGCATAAACATTATACCGTATTTTTCGGACCATAAGACGCTCCGGACCATAAGACGCACCAGTTTTTAGAGAAGGGAAATGAAGAAAAAAAGATTCTGAAACAAATAGTGTCCTAAAATATTTTATGTGCATTAAAACCCAACATCACAGTCATAAGCACATGTAATCAACCCTGTAAAGTAAACAGCAGCATTTAGAACCATTTTAGAGCCAGGCAAGCACACAGAGACCACACAGAGCCAGGCAAGTAAAAAAACTCTTTTTAAAAAGTATATGTGTAGGCTATATTTGGACCATAAGACGCAGGGACTTCCCCCCCCCCCACTTCTGGGGGGGGAAAAGTGCGTCTTATGGTCCGAAAAATACGGTACATTATGAACAGATTCAATGTCTAGATACCAAAACTGTGCACCTGGTCAATACCTGAGGGTGGGTATAAGGACTATGCTTTCCTACAATGTGGTTCCCAAGGTTTCTGACCACACGTCATGTTGTCACGGTTCTCTGGCAGGTGCAGCACTTGCTGAGAGGTTTATTAGGTTCTCATGGGACCCCTCTGCTGAATTCATTGCCCTACGGGTGGTGTGTGGCAGGCAGAGGAGATATGGTGGCTTCCTTCGCATAAATTCATCTTCTCTGTCACTAGCAAGCTCTGTGCCTGCTTCCTGGTGTTTTGTGAAGATTTTTTTTTTTTTTTTTGCCAATAAATTTCACATTTTACTAGTTTCTATAGTAGTTTTTATTGGCACCATGTTGGTTTGGTAAGGATGCATGGTGTAATTTCTATTTCTGGCAGACATCAAACTCTGTTCATCTTTTTCTCTTTTCTTTCTAAAAGGAATTTTTACTAATTTTCTCTGCCTTCTTTATTTTATATGTATGCTTTATCAATTAAAAATTTTCTCTTTGAAATTATTTTGGGTTAGAAAGGATTTATTTTAAATTATGCATAATCCCTTTGGTGGGAAAGCAGAAAATACAAAAGATTTAAACAATTTTAAAATCAGAAATTACTTCTAGTAACTAAAACACCATGTGGAGCTTTACACTGAGTGGCCAGATTATTATGATCTCTGAACGCATAATAATCTGGCCACTCGGTGTATGTATATATATTAGAGGCCCGGTGCATGAATTCATGCATGGGTGGGATCCGGCCAGCCTGGCCAGAGGGAGGGGACATGGGCAGTTGGCTGGCCTGCCTGCCGGTCGGTAGAACTCCTGGTTGAGGGGACAATTTGCATATTTGCCTTTTATTATATACGTTATACACTGAGTGGCCAGATTATTATGTGTTTAGAGATCATAATAATTTGGTCACTCAGTGGAGGACTACAATTAAATGGTGGGGAGAAGCTGACTGCCAAGTGACTTCACCTAGATTCTCAACTCAGAGTTCACCCTAAACTCCAACATCTAATGAAAGTGTGGATATGCATATAAGAAACTACAGATCACTAGCATCACTTGACTATTCAGTCTACTTAGTCTATCAGCCATATTCTTATTTTGTTTTTCCTTTAAAAAATTGTTTCCTCATGCCATTATTTCAATGACCAGGCACAGAGGATGCCAACTCTGGAAATAAAATTGAATATTTTTAAGTCCTCTTAAACTTACTTCCTTACACTATAGCACCTTGAAAGAATATAGGTCTTTTGTAAAAAGCAAAGTAATGTAATATGAACTTTCAAAAAGCTTGTACACACACACACACGTGTGTGTGTGTGCAGCTGCACACGTGAGCAAATGTTTTCATTGGAAGAAGTGGTAAATCCTCATGATCACATAAGCATGTATTTGGCAGTATTGGGGAGAAGTATTTGTGCCTAGAGAAAATGAACTCAATTCATTTGTTCAAGAAATATATATGAAAATAAGCGAAGTGTCACTTATCTTGAAGGGCAACGTTGAACCTTTGTGAACTACAGTAAACTTTGAAATTATGAGGATAAAAAGAGCAGATTCTTGGGCCATGGATACACTAGTTCAGCAGTGATGATGATAAGTAGGCCAGGGCTGGAAATATGTGTATTCACAAAAGCCCCAGGTAATTGTGATCCCTGACACTGACTTCTTCAGCAGGGTTTTTGAGGGGCTTGCTTCAAGCAATACCTATTCAAAGGTCAGTAGTCTACTATGTCATGATGTGTTGTTGTTTTTTTGCCTTCTTAATACATCTAGGTAGAGGGAAGAAAGGTTAGATTAAGTTTTTCTTTTTTAATTCACCTTTTTGTTAAAATAGAAAATTCCCTATTGATTCCAGAGAAACTATTTTAAGTGGGGGAAAAGCATGTCGGCATGCTACAAATTAGTCTAAACAGTTCTATATTTTGACACATCTGCCCAAATCGAGAAGCTCAGAGGTGAATTTTAATTCTGCGTTTCAGTTAATACCCATAATTATAGAAAGATGTGTTTAAGACACCATTATTGTATGACAGTAAGACAAGCACAAATGAAGGTACTATCTTAAAATGAATGGTCAAATCTCCAGTCTCAAGTTTTGTGGGGTTTTTCTTTCTATAAATAGATGGAAAAGGGAATAATTATTGGTCAAGACCATTAGCCACTTGTGAGTTTTGTTGGAGGTGCCAAGGGTTAATAATGGCCTTAATGGTGTAGCTAAAAGTGCAATTAATCATGGAAGCAATTGTAATTTCTAAAAACCACAGCTTCAGAGACAGGGCCTGACTTAGCCTACAGTGTAGAACAGAGCGCTTTGTGTGAAACTGGGATTGTGTCAATACTCTGGAGCCACTTGATTATCTAAAAATCATAGCCATGTGTGCTTAATGTAACATGATAGATTAGCACAGTGACTTAAAACCAAGTCACAAAGATATTAAGATTTAGCAAAATAAAGGATGACAAATAAAAAGACAAAATAATAGAAAACATAGTCGTAATAGGAATTGAAAGAAAAATGTTCATTTCTCTACTCTCAAGAAGAGCTAAGACGAATAAATGTCCATCCGGCACGAACGGACAAGAAATAGAAATAGTGGGAAATGGTCATCTCCTTGACGATTACAGACATGTAAACTAAAACCAGTAGGAAGCAATACTGCTTTTCCATTAAACAGGAAAATATGATAAATTGTGACAAATATGCAGCAGGACTTAAAAGAAAGCTACCATAGATTCCTCACTGATGGTGTAGTGAAATGAAGAGTTCTGTGCTTCTTGAAACATTTTGGTAGCCTGTCGAGTCATGAATTATGAAATCATGAAAGCGATCAGATGCCTGTACCAGCCTCACCGACTGTGGGAAAGATACACAGCCAGGAATCTTGAAAGGGAAAAAACTCTTTCAAAGATATTTAGCACCATGGCATATAATAATACTAAAACCAGGAAACTGCCCATATGATAAGCCTAATATTTGAAAAAACTAAAAAAAGTGGTACATTAATGTGGTAGAATATGCCTATATATAAATACATATTCTAATACATACATATATATATAGACATATATATATAGACATATATATATTAGAAGATACCAATATGAAGAATTTGCAGATCTATAGAAAGATGTATATGTATATATTGAGAGCCAAACTGTAAAATTATTTCTCTATAGCCAGACTGGAGGATTTAGAGATGGAAACAGCTGATTTTCAGGGTAAAGGTTTTCTGATTTAATTGTACTAAAAGGATCTTGGAGCTTGTTAAACCTTTGGGGTATCTGGAATGAGGGTTCACGAATCTGCATTTTTAAAAAGCCCCCAGGAAACTCTAACAGAGTCATCAGTGGCAATACTTCGATAAACATTTACTTAGTGTTCTGGGTGTTGGAAGTAATTTTAGTTCCCTTCTGTGTCCATATTTTTACACATACTAGTACATCATCAAATATTAAACAGTACCTTTTAAGCATTCAATAGATTCAACTTATTAATAATGAATATGTCCAGAGACATACTTGGGAGACTGATAAATTCCATCAATGTATGTATAGTACATAATTTCTTCCAAAAAATGAAAGCGCTTTACCCAGAGAGCAAAGCCAGCTGAGGTGCAGGCTGCTGGGCAGCAGGCCAGGCTCAGTCAGCAGGGGAGCACTGCTTCCCTACCACTCGCCATTCAAACCCCACACCAGCCAAAACCAGTTTGGCTCAGTGGTAGAGCTTCGGTCTGCAGACTGAAAGGTCCCAGGTTTGATTCCAGTCAAGGGCATGTACATTGATTGCGGGCATATTCCCAGTAGGGGGTGTGCAAGAGGCAGCTGGTCTATGTTTCTCTCTCATCGACGTTTCTAGCTCTCTATTTCTCTCCCTTCCTCTCTGTAAAAAATCAATAAAAAATATATCAAACCCCACACCAGGAAAATCACCGAGTAGCAGAGGACACTCATTAGTAGCAGTTGACAAGTGACCACTCCCTCCTGGATATATTTTATTCGTTGACTTCCAGGACAGCATGCCCTCTTAGCTCTCCTCCGACTGCACTGGGGGTTCCTTCTTAGTCCTCTTTGCCATTCTCCCTGATCCCTCACGGGAGCCATGGACCTCTTCTCGTTTCTGTCTAGTTACTCCCTGCGTGATCTCAACAGTTTCGCAGCCTGAAATATCACCTACATGGCAGAGCCTGGACCTAAACACTGAACGCCTATGTCCCATGGCTTAATAACAACTCCACTTAACAACTTCTTTCGTTTCTTTTCCCCTCGCTGACATTCTACTCAGCCACGCTGACTTTCATGGTATTACTCAATATATGCAGTGTCCTCTTGGTTTGGAGCTTTTGAAATGGCTGCTCCCTCTGTGTAGAATGACTTTCCCTTCACCACTTACCTACATGTTACTTCTATCACCAGCTAAAGTTGTTAGATGTCATCTTCAGAATGAGATGATGACAATTGAAAAACTATATCAACCCACACAGCCCCAGTAGCCCAATCACCTTCTTACCCTGCCCAATCACCCTCTAACATAAACAGTGTGTAGCCCTAGGTGATTTGGCTCAGTGGATAGGGCATCAGCCTGCAGACTGAAGGGTCCTGGGTTTGATTCTGATTGCGGGCTCGATCCCCAGAAGGGGGTGTGCAGTAGTTAGCCAATCAATGATTTTCTCTCATCATTGATGATTCTATCTCTCTCTCCCTCTCCTTTCCAATCTAAAATCAATAAAAACATTTTTAAAAATAAAATAAAAAATAATAAAAATAGCGTGTAAGTTATTCATTATGTTTATTTTACATTTTCAGTCTTCCCTACACTAGAATATAAACTACACAAGCAGGGGAATTGTTTGTCATCATTGACTCTTTTGTTCATGATACATCACAACTACCTAAACAGTGGCTGACATATAGCATCACCTGAATGAATTTATTTGGTGAATGAGTGCCATCCTAAGTGTTAGAGCCACATAATACCAAGGCTCTACTAAATAAAGTAATTTCATTTAATGATGTTATCATCCCTCAAAAAGATATAACTTTCTGTTAGTGTCCTTCTCCATATTTATAAATATATTCAAATGCAATTTAACATCCTAATCACAGAAAATTGGAGAAATAGGAGGAACTTGTACATTTCTGCCACAAGATGCCTTGAAGAGTCCCACTTGAATGCTTGTGGCAGCCAAAGCATTGAGTACCTATCTTTAAAGAACCATTCACGCATCCCAAGGACCCTTCTCTTTTGATAATGCCTCACTGGGAACCCTACGGTCACTTGAAGCTATTATCAATTTTGTACTGTAGGAGCCTCAGGTACATCCGAAGCTAGAAGCATGAAGGAACTAGAAAAACACCTTTGCCTGCTGCTATTCTCCCCACTCTTCCCACTCACCTTGGCTTCTTAACACTCACAAAGTTTTGTTGCATTAAGTTGTCTACTTCCTTTTGTTCCTTACTAGCCTGCCTGTCTTCTTGACAGCATGGCACCTACACAACACCTGGCAGCACATGGTGATCGCACGATCAACAGTCACGGAATCAGTGAATGATTCAGAGTGCCTTGAGGTCAGAGATGCATTACAAACAGAAACTAAAGTATTAATAGAACATAAAGTTAACGAAAGCACTAATAAATCACCACAAAGATGGAATTATGCAAATCTAGAAGATCCCACATTTTCATTCCTTCGTTAGCCAAAAAAGAAGTACCTCCACTTCTAGCTATTCACCATCAAAGTAGTAGTGGGCGTGTATAAGTAAAAATCCATCATTTCCATAAAGAATGTTGAGAGTGCTAATAAAAGACCCTGGATTAGATTTGAGTCCTGACTCAATTCAGTTATATAACTTTGGACAAACATTTAGCCTTCCAAATCTCAGGTTTTTCACCTGTGAAATGGGAATAATATTGCTGTTGACCTTCAGTATACTATTGTAAGGCTCAAATGAGACTAAGTCTGAAAAATTTCTTTGATGTATAAAAATAATTATTTTTCACATTTATTTTCTTTCTATTTTCCCTCAGTTTTCAGTTACTCAGAAAAAAAGCAGTTAAAAAACTATTGTATAATTCAGATTTTTACTTAAGTCTTATATAATAAATACTTTTCATAAAAAAGAGGCTAAAGAATCTGTAGTATATATCTTTTCCATTTACCCAATCCTCCTTGAGTTAACAACTTTAAAGATAATTATCAAGCCTTCTTTTAGTATTTTCCTTATACAAAATTTTTCTCCTGTATTGGTTAATAGAGTGAAGAGCTTGGGTAAAAAAAAAAAAAAAAAAAAAAAATGCCCAAGTCCAATCCTGACTAATTTTTTCATGTCTTTATTGTTGAAAGTATTACATATGTCCCCCTCCCCCCCCCATTGCCCCATGATAGCCCACCCCACCCCCACTTCAGGCTTCCACCACCCTATTTTCTGTATCCATGGGTTATGCATATATGCATAAAGTTCTTTGGTTGATCTCTTCCCACCCTCCCACCAACTCACCCCTGCCTTCCCTCTAAGATTCGACAGTCTGTTCCATGCTTCTATGTCTCTAGGTCTATTCTGTTCAACTGTTTATTTTGTTCATTAGATTCCACATATAAGTGAGATCATGTGATACTTGTCTTTCTCTGACTAGCTTATTTCACTTAGAATAATACTCTCCAGATCCCTCCATGCTGTCTCAAAGGGTAAGAGATTCTTCTTTTTAACTGCTGCATAGTGTTCCGTGGTATAAATGTATCACAGCTTTTTTGTACACTCATCTACTAATGGTCACTTGGGCTGTTTCCAGATCTTAGCTATTGTAAATTGTGCTGCTATGAACTTAGTGGTGCATACCTACATTCTTTCTGATTGGTGCTTTGGGTTTCTTAGGATATATTCCTAGAAGTAGGATCATTGGGTCAAAAGGCAGTTCCATATTTAACTTTTTGAGGAAACTCCGTAGTGGTTACACCAGTCTGCATCCCCATCAGCAGTGTACTAGGGTTCCCTTTTCTGCACATCCTCATCAGCACAATCATGACTAATTTTAACATTTTTCCAAATCCTGAATAAATACAACAATTCTCTAACTGGATACTGCTGATAAAGGAAAAAATAGCAAATTTGATTACTATTATGTTCCATATGAAATACAGGAGCTCATTTTCAGATTTTACACTACATACAGTATCTCTTGTCTGATGCAATTCCTTCCTTTGTGATCCCTCACCATAGCCCTTGTTAGCTGATTTTGTATTTCTCACCATTTTCCTACTTCAGAAACAAATAAAAAAAATTTCCCTGGGTTACTAGAGAATGTATTACTAACAGGGATATTTTAACTCCATTCAACACTAGTGATTACATTTAAAGATTGTACAAAATGCCCAGGAACTAAAAATGTAATTGGTACATTTTATGTAAATTTTAACCATAACAAGAAAAACAAACAAAAACAAACAATGAATGATTCTAGCATATCAAGATACATAGTGGTAGATGTGTTTTTAAAATAAAAATAAATTAACTCTAAAAAAATTCCTCTCCAGAAGTTAATGTTGTGAAACGTAAAACCAAAACAAGAAAATAAACTATGGCAAAAGCCACTTGCTTACCTGACTAATGTCACTCATCCAGGCAGCTTTCTCCTGGCGTGAAGGTGCTAGCAAGACTACAGTGAAAGGGGCGGCACCAGGAGGCTCCACCACTATTTTAAAATCCAGGTGTCCAAACACTTGCCCAGAACCTTTGGCTTCAACACACATAAACCAAACAATTAGGTGTGAATGCAAAATCTGAGTAACAGCTGCTTCCACGTAGTTCTAGTAATACGATCAGTGTCCAAGCCCAGAATCTCATTGCAATGATATGGCACCTCTCCAGCATGGGGGAGGCTTTGCTACGCTCATAAGCAGGTAAAAGGCTGAGATCAGTAGGTTACTCAGGGCTACGATCCCAGGCTCCTTCTCATTTCATGGTTTGTTTTGTTTTGTGTTTTAATTTCCATAATCTACAGAATTCTAAAGCTCTGCTATAATCCCTTTCTTTTCTGCCTAACACTGAAAAGTCATTATTGTGAGACAAATTTTGTAAACTGTGAATTCCCAAAGATGGTTTAACAAGGTTTACAGGTTAGATGGTTCAACAGAATTTTTCATATAGAAATGACTTCAGGGAGTTTATTCTCAGCATCTCTACTGCCTCCTTAGTTAGCTTTTCTTAGCTATAAAAAATAAAAAACCATAGGAATGCTTAATTCTAATGTAATTCTAAGTGATAGAATGTGACTTACAGTCATCATCGCTTGCGTCTGACTCCTCAATCAAGGTACATTCTATTAGAGAGAGAACCCCACCTGTCTGGAAAGAGCCAGTTTTCCATTAAGAGACTTGAGAATCATGCAGAGGTTCAGAAACTCTGATTTGAAAATCTTATACTCAAGTTGCCACAGCAGAAAGCATAACAATTCTACATCATAAATACACTTGTATACATTCCAAAATGAAATTTACATGTGTATAAACAACTGAGCTCATTTAATTTCATGGTTCTTCTCCCCAAACCACTCTCACTCCCAATGCTTACGAAATTTAGCAAGTCAGTCTATGGCAAACTAGATGGCCCTTAGGGACCCTTGAGAGTGCAGCTCAGCAGAGGTTGAGCTCATTAACCAGGAGGTGACGGGAACAGTAGAAAGCAAATATTTTCAGGCACTAATAACAGAAGGTATAGATAGGCAAATCATTCCTGTCAAGGGCCAGAAAGCAATCTTTGAGGTTTTGCAAGCCATCTGATTTCTACTGCAGCTACTCAAATCTGCCATTGTAAGAAGCATGAAAGCAGACACATAAAATGTGAACAAGTGACTATGGCTGTGCTCAATAAAACTTTATTAACAAAAATAGGCACTGTAATAATTTGACAAGATTGTTATAGCTCAGTAGTCATCAACTAGTAATAATTTTGTCCAAGTTAGGATTTTAATTGCACTTCCTAATGGTAATGCACATTTACATTTCTATTACTGTAGACCCAAGTGACAACATAGTGAATGTCAAGGGTGGTAACTGTACATGGCCTCACTTTTCAATTGCGATAATGTTTTGTGATACCAGGCATTGGAAAGTCACAATTAAATTAACCTGAATGTCTCTTGAAACATAAATAAAATAATCATGTAAAACCAGTACCTTGAGCAGATGCAGCTTTCCTCCTGAACTTCTTGTGCAAATTAACAAGTGTTTTGTAAATAAGAAGCATTGTCTTTCTCCTTCCTTTTTCAAAGACAATGAACCCAGGCGAACTTTACTAAGTTTCCCCTTCTCCACTGAAGGTACTTGAATAAGAGAACCTGGTGATCAGGAAAGTGGAGAATACATAGCAATTAAAATTCTGTGAAGTGAGAGCCCTTCCTGATGCAATAAACACCAATGATTCACTGAATACACCATTGGAACAAGTAAATTCCCTACATTCTGAGCAGAAGAAACCATATATTGTGTTTTTAAGAGTCATACTAATTCCTATTATTTTTATAAAACACTTTAAATTTGATTACTCATCTCTAAGTGGGAAAATAAGTTTGAAAGAAAGCCAAACTGAATTCAAAGAATGAGGATTGGATCTCAATCAACTGATTAACAGTAAGATACATATTGTATAGTCACATCTATATATATAAAAAGCCAGCTACCAGAACACCCACTGCTGCTAGCGAACCAGCTCGATCAGGGGTGGGGCCTGATTGGGGGCGGGGCCAGCTGGCCAACTTCCTGCGGCCCTTCCTGCCAGCCGGCCCCACCCTAATCAGATTCTCCCACCTCGATCAAGGGCAGGGCAGCCAACAAACACTGCCCCCTCTCAGCCCTTCCCCCTGGCAGGCCCTGCCCCCTGATGGGCCCCCACAATCCCATTGGACCACAGCCCCTCTCCCCAGCCGGCCCTGCCCCTGATCACACCCATCACCCCAATAGGGGGTGGGGCCAGCCAGCCCACAGCCTCTCTTCATAGGATGTTTCCACCTCCAGTTGGCCCCGCACCTCAATTGGGGGCAGGGCCCACTGGTCAATCACCTGTGGCCACTCCCCCCAGCCTGCCTGGCCCTGATTGGGCCCTGATCCAGGAAGGTCAGCCAACCAATCTCCCACCATATCCTCCTCCCAACAGGCCCAGACCTGATCAGCCCCTATTGGGGCCAGGCCAGCCAGACCCCACCAGTACACAAATTCATGCACTGGGCCTCTAGTATGGTAATAAAATAACAGTAGAAAGCATAAAGAGTTTAGTTTTCCTGAAGCACTGAAGAAATATAAATAGTATATTGATAGAATTTACATAGTATCTAAAAAATAGAATATCCAATACATGTATATTATAACAATATACAAATTATACAATTTAACACAATCTATTTAACTTGAGGACTATTTTTAAAATCCAATTATTTCAGGTTACATTTATTTTTATTTACTTTTTTATTGTTTATTTCAATTTATTGAGTGACATTGCTTAATAAAAGTATATAGGTTTCAGGTGTACAATTCTATAATACATCATCCATATATTGCATTGTGTATTTACCACCCAAAGTCAAGTCTCCTTCCATCATTATTTATCCCCCCTATACCCTCGTCTACCTCCCCTCATCCCTCTTCCTCTCTGGGAATCACCGTGCGGTTGTCTGTGTCTATGAGTTCTGGTTTTCTTTTGGGGGTTTTGTTTCTTTGTTTATTGTTTGCTTAATCCCTTTACCTTCAGGTTACATTTAAACTGTGCAACAAAAATTCTTTGTGCAATCAAAATGGAAAAGAAACCATACAAAGTCTATACCCAGGGCATTCTTGTGAGCAAAACTCTCTTCCATTCCATGTGAGAAGCACTGCATAGCCTTTATATAATCTCACCCTAATGATGACCTCCCTCTCCCCACAAACAAAATTCCAACATAAATTAAATATGAAACCCCAAAACACTAAGATTTGTGCAAATACCTTGCCTCTGACTTCTGAAATGGCCTGAGCCAGTGTTATTTCTATTATTGGTTTAATCTATAATTTACCCAAAGTGCAGCCTTAGAAAGTTTCAGATCAGCCTCTTGAGAACCATTCAGTGCATCCTGACCCCTTAAATATTAACAGTGGGTCATCTCTAAGAGGTAAGGTAGGTTGCAGGCAGCCCTATTTTGTTTTTCATACAGTTTTTAGGTTCCATTATATTTTTTAATGAGCACAGAATAAAGTGAACAGAAAAGCAGTAAATTCTTCAAAGATACAAAATTGTAAAACTATGATTGTGGGTCACAAAATCTTCACATCTGAATATTCCAAATAGCATCTGAGAGGGCAGGGCGGGGTGAGAGGGCAGGGTGGGGCTGGGCCAGCTCCTGGTAACTGGACCCTAGCCCTATCCCAACCAATCAGGTCAGCCAAGGTAGTGGCACCACCCTCCCTATAAAACCCATTGATATGTTAAATTCTTTCTCTACTTTTTAATAAAGATCTAGGCCAAAAGCAGTTTGGCTCAGTGGATAAAGTGTCGGCCTGCAGACTGAAGGGTCCCAGGTTCGATTCGGTCAAGGGCATGTACCTTGGTTGCGGGCACATCCCCAGTGGGGGTGTGCAAGAGGCAGCTGATCGATGATTTTCTCTCATCGATGTTTCTAACTCTCTATCCCTCTCTCTTGCTCTCTGTAAAAAAAATCAATAAAATATTTAAAAAAAAAACATGTTTAATAAAGATCTAAAGGTGTACAGGTGGTAAAGGGCTCAAAGCTTCCATGCCCAGATTTTATCTATTTAGGTGAGTATTAGGTGAGGCTGTTTGACAAAGAGAGTAGGCAGCTATTGGGGCCTCAAGAATAGCATGGAAACCATCCTGGGGAGGGCATGGGACTGGGGAGCAGAAGGTGGGGGAAGGCTTGATTCCATTGAAGGGAACAGGCAAGAGGAGAGTGAATGAGAGAGGTGGCAAAGATGGGAGCAAACTGGCTAAGAACAGAGTCAGTAATTAAATTTCAAGCATAAAGAAGGGATGAGGAAAGCTCAAGACAGCACGCTTAGAGAAGTAGATGAGCAAGCAATTGCAGCAAAAAGATTGTACTCGTGGGACTTACAGGATGGAATCAAAGCCAGAGGAGATAATAGACACAACCAAACCAAAACAATGCAAACGTCCCAGACTATCTGTAATTCAATTACTTCCTACTTTCAGATTAAGGTCTGACTTTTTAAAACCACCTTTATTAGATAATTCCTAAACAGACAAACCAAACCAAACAACTCAGGAAAACACTGCTGAAAGGCAAATCAATAAATCAACATCAACACAATAACAACATCAAGTATATTAATAGCTGACAGGAGTGCCTTAAACGTGTGACACAGAACAATCGATAAATAACATCTGGACTTGAGTTAAAGGGAGAGGTGGCTCATGATTGATTTTCTTCCAGGCGCCATAAAAAAAAAAATGATTTAATCAACATATTTAACCTTCGGGCAGTTTTCATTATACAATAGATGTTTTTCACAAACTTAGATAAAAATAGTCTAAGTTTGTACAAATATTCTAAATGGTTATGTATAATCATCCTTTGCAATTAAAATTCCTTTCAGAAATCAGAGAAATAATAGAAATAAACAAGAGAAATTCTTGTTTCCATTTCCACATATTATAAAGCTCAAGCCAATTAGTATTCTTCAGTAAACTCTAAACACAAGAAAAATACAAAAGAAGACACCTTCCAACCCACATGCAATTGAACAAGCGTTTCCATTTAATCCCATGCCCATCATCCAGGTATCATGGAAAGCATTGTATTATACCAGGCAAGAGAGAATTCACAGACATTGCCCTTCAGAATTCTAATTCCTGGGAGAGACAGGCATGCAGACATGGACTTATAATATGCAAGAGCCTGAGACACATGCACCAAGAGGAAAGGGCCTTGGACACAATGAGGAAGGAAAATTCATTCTAACTGCATGGGAGGGGACGAGAAGAAGCAGAAATGTTAAAAAGGCTACTTAGAGGTGTCTGACCTAAGCCTGGTAGGACAAGTAGACAAAAGAGAGGGGTAAGGGCATTCCCAGTCACCAGGCTGGCAGACAACACACTAAGGACACAGAGGCAGGGAAGTGCTGGGAAGGCCAGAGCCGATATGGGACACAGTCTGTGCAGAGCAACAGAGGGGACATTCAGAAGGTCTGGTGTCGTTAGCGTTATACTCCACTATTGTTATTTTTTTAAATTAATAGTGAAAGCCCAAAATGAGAAAAGGTATTGTTTCCTACAATATACTTCCAAACTTTAACATCTGTGTGATTCCTCTCTTTGTAAATAAACAATGGGAAGTAGAACTGCATGTATTGTTTTTGAAGTATTCTGTGCAAAAAATTAATGTGCTCAGCACAAACGTTTGGTTTGATGAGCTAAACAATAGTTTAAGCAGCACATTTTGGTGTGCAACAGAAATGCAAATGATCTTCAAACAATATTGGCGTTTTGTAAACAGAAATTTAAGACTAGTCCCAAATTTCTGTGCCGCTCCTCACCAGGTTCAAAACCATACCAGTGTATAAAACACTGTCTCACACCAATTCCATGAGGCATGCTCCCCTCCCCGGGCGCCGCAGCTCTTAGAAATAAGCTGGGACGCGGTTTACTTTCTGCCTTGGTGAGAGCCGCGGAGAGGTATGCACCGCGAGGCTCTTCTTTCCCCATAGTTTCCAGCACAACTATCTTGAACCCTGCAAAAGCTCAGTTTACGGGGTGATGCTACCAAAGCACGCCCCACAAACAAATCGCCTTTGTCACTTCGAAAGGCTGGCAGGGGTCAGCATGGCATTTCCTGGTAACTGGAGCCACCAGCTGACTCCGAACATAGCGTGCGGGGCCTCCAGGAGTGCTGATGGAAAATGGGAACAGGACACCGCTGTTTTCACTGCGGACACTGTCCGCACTGCCACCTGCAAGGGCTTTCAGTAATGCAGCTTTCTCTCGGGCCTCCGCCTGGGTGTCACCACCTGGCACAGACACTCCCATCGGCCAGACAGACTGGAGCTGCAGAGAAAGTCTGGCCCTCTGAGGAGGACAGCGGGTCAGAACGTAAGGGGCTGGGCCATGCCTGCGGCACTAGGGGTGTGCTGCTGTTTTTCATGGCCCCTGAAAAGAGACAGCACGAAGGTGGGCCTGGATCACCGCCTCCCTCAAGCCCACAGGGAGGTCCTGCAGGAGCCGCACGCATCACACCGCTAACCCAAGCCCACTCCCAAAGGCTCTCCTGGATCTGATAACGTAACAAGCGCAGAGACCACTCGGATGGTGGGTGCGCGGCGTGAGGACGTACCTTGGCGGATGAACGTCTGGCTGGTGTCCAGCAGAATATCACAGCCCTCCACAATCATTCTCTCTATGGCAAGGTTCTTCCTTATGTTTTCAGTGTCGCTCACTTCGTCGTGCATTATCCTGTCGGACAGGACGCAGACAGGATCACTGTTAGAGATCTTTGTGCTGTTCTGGCCCGTGAACAAAGAGCCCCACCCGAGAGCGTGTATCCGTGTAAGTGGGGCTGTGAGGGAAGCAGCCTGGACGTCCCGGCCTCAACAAGCCATGACCCAAAGCAAGGCCAATGTGCACCGTGACCACAGACCGCTGGGTCCGTGATCAGGGAGTACCCTGGGGATGCTGCTGGTAAATGCAACAGGAAAGCAACATGTTATTTTCTGAAAAGCTTTCAATGGAGACTGAAATTAGGGTGCCATTTCTTAGAGGCGGGGTAAATTAGAAACCTTTATATCATTTATCCCAGATAAGGTAAGGAAGCACAGATATACACGACTATCTAAAACACTGGAAAGCTACTGATAAATCCAAGATATACATTCTCCAGCTCCCTTGCAAATGTGAATACAAAAATGCAACAAAAAGTCGTTTTTCTATTACACTGAAAGAAATGTGAACATTCTCCACCTTAATCCAAAGTCCACCCGATCTCAAGGCTATCGTTAAACTTTCGGGTGAATCTGAGAAGCTGTGTGTCTTGCCTCTTGTTCCCTAGACATACAATTAGGTTTCCACCGAAGACTAACTTGATGCTTTCCTGGAACAGGCTGCTAGCCTAGGTTCTATGCGCACCTGGACAGATCCTCCAGCTTTGATTTTGCAAATTCCAGACTCTTCCTCTCCACATGCTCATGGGGGGTATGAGCGAGCAGTTCATGAATTGTGATGATATACCTGGGGATCTAAATGCAAACAAAGGCCAGTGTGAGCATGAGGTGAGGATCAGTAACACCTTCATCACTTCCAAGAAGTTCGTCTCTACTCTTATGGTTGTAATTGTTCTATTGAATACAAACATTTTTTAAGAAATACATGCATGGGGGAGTGGGGGGCAATAAGGGGAATAAGGACACATATGTAATACCTTAATCAATAAAGAAGAAAAAAAGAAATATATTTTAAAACACTTAAAATGAACTACATTCAAACATCTCACATACACACACATATATATACACACACACACATGCAAATTCCCCAGGAACACATGAAAAGAGTAGATAAAGTATTGTTAGTTTCTTTAGAAATTTTAATATAATCATGCAGTTCTTAATCATAATTTTTGAAAATTGGTTCTTAGGGAAACAGATATAGTTATCATCAAGTCACTAGAGTCTGTATGTTATATATATTTGTCTGTTTATAATTTTTTTTAAAAAATTAACAATCCTACTGTAACGTTCTCTTTACCAGGTAAGAATTGAAACTTGGGCCTGAGCCAGTGTGGCTCAGTTGGTTGGCATTGTCCCATGCACCAAAAGGTTGCCGGTTTGATTCCTGGTCAGGGCACATGCCCGGGTTACAGGCTCTATCCCAGGTAGGGGGAGTGTAGGAGGCAGGCAATCAGTGTTCAGTTCTCACACATCAATGTCTCTATCTATCTATCTATCTCTCTACCTCCCTCCCCCCCTTCCTCTCTCTCTAAAAATCAATATTTATAAAAAAAATAATTAAAATTTGGGAGAAGGTATATTCACCCTTATTATATTCTGATCCTCCTTCTAGCAGAAAAAAGTATTGTTTAATTAGGTTACTTACTTGTACTTTTGTTTACAGACTACCCACATTCTGCCAAAGGCAGAAGAAACTCCACCAACTCTCTGAAGGTTTTAATAGACTATAGCAGAGACTTAACTCAAATTTCAGTGAGTCAACATATTTGAATTTTACTGGCTTAGAAACTGAAATTTGTTAGAAACCAGGGGCAGAGTTTAATTTTAATAACATACATGAACAATATCGATAGCTGCCATCACACTGCTCACTGCGGGTCAGATCAGGTGCTCATGGTTTACATATGCATATATCGTAATCCTCCAACAACCTAAGATTCCTTCCCATTTTACATATAAGGAAACTAAGTGTGGAAAGGTCAGTAATTTTCCCAATGTGTCCTCATAGTAAATGGCAGAGCCAGCCATGAGCCCAGCTCTGACCAATGCACTAGCCCAGTAAGCCTGCTCTAGGACTGGGTTCTCACTCAACACCTGAAAGCACCCCTGAGAATGAAGGAAGTAAAAGTTTCCAGGGCCCCGTGGGTAGCTCTTGCATTCTGACCTGACATGGGGTTGGTGCGTCTCTCCACAGATCTGCTTTTGCTCTCTTGGCAGTGGCAGCCTTCACTGGGTAATTTACTGATATTTACTGGATGCCCACATTTATGTGTGAAGCACAGAGGGCAGCGCCATCAACACAGGCATCAATCTGCAGCTCCTGCTCGGGATCACATCCTAGAGAATGCCGTCAAGGTTTCAGCAGTGCTCCAGGCTCCCTAGTCATGGGAGGTGGGGAAGAGCAGACCCTTCCCTCTGGAGTCCTGCTGCCTCCCACCCCATAGACTTCTCAGCGAGACAGCCTGTAGGGCTGTGCCACCTGGTGAAGCTCCTGGGACAAGTATGCTTTCAAATACCCCTTTTTCATAATCCCATGATTGATGAAAGTTTTCCTCTAAGTTAGCAGTCCACAAAAAAAAAATCAAGGCCATCACCAGCTAAGATACTCAGTTTTTCATAACAAAGAGGGCAGGAGTGGGAGAGCCTGACTATACTTATAGTACACCAAAACCCCACTAAACTGAGTTTAGTCAATACCTCCATGATCCTCCCCCATTTATTCAATCTATTTTAGAGAGCTCCCTGGCTGAGGTTCAAGAGAATAGATTTGAAATTTAGTAACTGGCCTTTTCCATGAGAAAGTGAAGGAACAAACATGCCTGAAACTGCCAAAAAGTGGGCAAAGAACATTCTGCAGAGAAGTGGACGGCTCTCCAAAGAGCTTATCTGTATATTCAAGTGCTGATTATAAATCTGCTCCCCCAAAACCCAAGAATTACAAAAAGTACTGTCCAGATCAGTGGTTTTCGACCTTTTTTTTTTTTTTATCTCATAACACACATAAACTAATTACTAAAATTCTGTGGCACACCAAAAAATTCATTATATTTTTTGCTGATCTGACAAAAAAAAAAATAGGTATAATTTTGATTCATTCACACCGGATGGCTATTGTTGTGTCAGCTGTTGTCATTTTTTAAATTTGACAATCTAAGGAAAAAGAGGTCAGTGCCCCTCACTAAATTAGCCAGGTATTGTGTCTTTTAAAAATTATTGCGGCACAACAGTTAAAATCACTGATCTAGGCGAACCATCATTCCGCTTTCAGTTATGGAACAATAATTGTCACTTTATAGACATTAATTAGTTTGTTCTCCAATAACCATAAACAGGCGGCTACTTTCTGGTGAACATCTAACGATGCTGGTCTCACCAGAAGCAGATTTCATGATCAGCTTACCTGTGGATTTATGAGCAGCTGAGGCCAATTTAAACAGTTCTAGACAAGCCACTGTCTTTGCAACATAAAAAAAATTGTTAATGACTACATTGTTTTCCATAACAAAGTTCTTGACAACACTTGGTTTTGCTTATCTGACAGTTCAATTGAGGATACTAGTATATTCACTGTATCATCCGAATTCTACAATTTCTCCATGTTTCCATAGCTCAACACAGTTCATTAAGAGCAGCAATTGACCTACCGGACAAGGGGCCCAGAAAGAGGTAAAATATAATACTTTTCTACACATCCACAGACTAAAAGTTGCCAATCACCTCTCCCCTTTCTCTGCTCCACACCAACCTCTATCCCCATATACAGGCTCAAAAAAGAAACCATCTGGTGGTATGAACTAGGCTCATCTCTTTCACTGTTGATATACAGCAAAAAACTGAAATGTGCCACCCTCATCCCAAGGTGTCCAGCCGACATCAGAGCAAGGCAGAAGTGCCACTGCCAATACAATGCACACAGAGGGACATAGATGTGCCTCAACCATCTGAGAGAGCAAGTGCCTCATGACTATTTCATCTCGTTAGTGAAAGGACCAAAGGATAACAAGAAGAGTAGAATGGACATGGGCCTAGCAATAAAAACCTTTCACCTTCTAGAAAGAGCAACCCCACCTCCAAGTGTTCCATGTGTCACGTGGAGAGACAGCAGGAGGGAGAGACACAAATGAACCAGACAGAGGAGAGACATCAATGAGGGTGAAGCCCTTGGGCAGCAAACTCTGATGATTTTCCCTCTTGGTCTATTCAAAATAGTTATAAGGAAGCAAAATTGTTACCAGGAAGCAAATAAATAAAGAGCACAATCCTGTGCTCTTTCAATTTGCCCATTTCTTGCAGTTGGACCAGTTCTGGCCAAATTCTTTAAATTTGAGGTTTCTCCCAGAGCAAGCAATGGTTCTCATAAGCTGAGGCTTTTGTTACCCTGATTTGGACGAAGCCAGAGAATCTCAACATCTGACCCTTCAGCTAAATTCTAGGGTTTGAGGCCACCACAGTCTTGGCAGAGGCGGAGAGGGCTAGGGCCTAGACTACCACCACCATGTAGTTACCTAACCAAACTTTCAGAACCAGTCTAATGCAGGTAGTATCACAGAGATAGTGCCTGGGAGATAATCACAGCTCAGCTGCCTCAATTTTGAGACCTGGAAATGGGGATTTAGATTGGTTCAATTATTTTCCCCAAAGCTATTACTACAGGGTGAGCAAGACATCCAGGTCTCCTGAAGATTCCCAGTCTAATAGTCCTTGTCTGTATTCTGGGAAGTCCTTGGGTCAGTCAAAATGCCCATTGTTATTGGGCTTAAACTCCATGGGCAGGGAGGGAGAGGTGGTGGAAGTGTATCACAGCATTTTTAAGAAATCCACAGACCTTTCCAAGGCCCTACATTCAACTTTTGGACAGGTCACCTAAAGTGCAAGTGCAGCCTGCCATTTTAAAACATTGAGAGAGCTTGACCAGGGGGAGTTACCGTATTTTTTGGATCATAAGACGCACTTTTTTCCCCCCAGAAGTGGGGGGAAAAGTCCCTGCGTCTTATGGTCCAAAGATAGCCTACACATATACTTTTTAAAAAAAGTTTTTTTACTTGCCCGGCTCTGTGTGGTCTCTGTGTGCTTGCCCGGCTCTAAAATGGTTCTAAATGCTGCTATTTACTTTACAGGGTTGACTACATGTGTTTATGACTGTGATGTTGGGTTTTAATGCACATAAAATATTTTAGGACACTATTTGTTTCAGAATCTTTTTTTCTTCATTTCCCTTCTCTAAAAACTGGTGCATCTTATGGTCCGGTGCGTCTTATGGTCCGAAAAATACGGTAAGTAGCAATCGGAAAGACATCGGTGGGGAAGGACCTGGGAATCTCTCTGAATGTTCCATGTGTCTTTCAAACTCTGCCTTTGTATATTCACCTGAGTTGGGTTTGCTGAACAGAATCAATTTAGAGTATTTTAATCATAACCTAGAGGCAATTGCCAAAAAATCAAATAAAATCCCAGGAGAACATTGCACTATCCAAAATTTGTTTCACCGTAAATAAATCTTAAATTACAATTTTGTATAAGGTTACCAAAAAAGAAAACTTTTTTTTTCTTTGAAGCTTTCCTTGTGAAATATTTCCTCAGAGAGGCAAAGAGTTCAAACAATTCAGTTCCATGAAAAAAAAAAAAAAACCACACACACAATAACATTACAAAGTTCTACTATACTTAAGTTATTTCAAATGCATCCTTTTGGTTTTTATAGAGATTTTACTAAACTTCTAGAGTAATTCCAGGATTTCAAACAGATTTGACAAACTTTAAGATAAACTATTGCAAACCAGGCCAACATTTCTTTCTGAGACTAGAAAATGATCCACCCGGGTCAGCATTGAGGGGGACAAAGCTCCCCACAGAAACCCTAACACACATGATTCGGGGATTCGGTTTACCAACATGACAATTTAAAGGGCTGGCCAGATGCCCCATAAATTCCACATTGGAACACTCCATGCCTTTCCAAAAAAAACAGCATCAACACTTTTCAAGAGAACAGGCAATTCAGTTCGCATTTTGGCCTCTGCAATTCTCACTCAAGGGCTCTTAATGGTAAAGCCCAAGATACAGGAAAGAACACAAGTGTACTTGACCCCTTGGGTTGCTCCCAGGGGTCCTCAAACTTTTTAAAGTGGGGGCCAGATCACGGTCCCTCAGAGAGCTGGAGGGCCGGACTATATGAACTACTAATTCCTACTGTAACACCTCGGCTGCGCTCACTGCCCAAAAAACATGGCAGGCTGGATCAGACTCCTCTGCGGGCCGCATGTGGCCCGCGGGCCGTAGTTTGAAGACGCCTGTTAGACTAATCCCACAAAGTGAATGTCACGACAAGCCCCAGCCTCCCTGCAGCAGCCCGAGAGAGGCCAAGAGTCCCCAACCCAGCTAATGCCTCTGGCTCCTAAGTCTCAACAGCCTCTGTCGCCTGGGAGGTCCTCCTTTGCTCTCCACAGCTCCAGCCAAGGGGGACTCAGCAGCAATCACAGCAGGGTGGGGAGGAGGGCCAGGAACATAAGACTTCCCACTGGTCCACTCAACTTCCCAGGAACCTTTTATGCAACCAGCATATCCTGGAACATTTGCACAGCATCCTATTTCTGTAACCCTAATAATATTTTTAAACATGCTGGAGGAGGAGACTTCATGGAAGAGGTCTGCGTGGAATCTTTCTATAAAGAGAACATTGTGCTGCTTTTCAAAAGAAAAAAAAAATCATTTTTTATGTAATTGTCTCAAAAATGCCTGGCTTTCTTACATATATTAGGCAGAGAGCGAGTTGTGGGGCATAAATGTGATTATCTCAAGGTCAAGATCAAGATGAGAGGTGATGCATGTGTGTGATAATTCTTCACAGGGATCCTTGCACATCTCCCTCTGGTCATCAGGAACACTGAGCTGGAACCAGTGACTTGTACAAGGCACCCCAGAGGACTCACCTGAAACATCGGGTAGGTCAGGAACGTTTCCAGCATCCTCCCTTCGCAGGCCGGGTTGGCTTCATACTGTTTTAAGAGTTTGTCAAAATCTCTGTTTTGCTTACAATTGGCAAGCACTTGGAGGCTGTACTGGTGGTTACGCACAAATTCTTGATATATGTTCAGCATGGGGAGCAAAATATCAAACAGATCAGCTGAAAGAAGAAGTAAAATGGAAGTTTCTCTCGGTGCTCAGTAAATTATCTAAGGTACTGGGGTGGCTCCTCCCAGTGCCAGGTGTCACACATGCTTGGAGACCAGACTAGATGCCTGAATGACCGATCGGGCAGAGTGTTCTTGGGGCAGAGCCTGACTCTAGCCCAGAATGACCATGACAGGCCAGGGGGAAGGCAAGTCGTAGGGCAGGGTCCAAAGGCCAAGGAGACAAATTCCCAGTGGCTAAAGCAGCTCAGATCAGTGGGAAAATTCAACAGCTTCAGCTGAATAATGTTGGAATTATTTTACTCTAATGGTAGCCAGAGTAAGAGGAACCAAAGCATGCACTTACCTAAAATTAAAGTAGGCCAGTTTGCTAACCTTGCCTTCAGTCCCTGATGAAATATTTCATGCAGAAACATGATTGTTTCACTATAAAAATGCAAAAAGAGTATAATTTAGTCTTGAGTAGAGCCATTGCCACCCAATGTGGGGAAATCTCCCTCCTTCCTCACAACAGCGAAGCCAGGCTTTCAATCACATGTTATCAGACTTCTCATTACACACACACACACACACACACACACACACACACTCTTTTATTTATCTCCAAGTACCACCCTGTTTCTCTGCTTTTCTTTCTTTTTTTTTTTTTTTTCATAATATCCCTCCTTTGAAAGAGTTTTCTATACATACTCTCCTCCAATTCCAATCCTTCCATTCTCTCCATTCTGGCTTTGGGCCCACCCTCTCATCAGTTACCAATGAGCTCCATGTTATTAAAGCCACAGTCAGTTCTAAGTTATGATTTTATTTGACCTTTTGATATAGTTATTCATTCCCTCTTGCCTTGTTTTCAGGACAACTCAACTCTTCTGTTTTTCACCTTGCATTTCTAACTGATTCTCTTTACTGTCACATTATAGCTCTTCATATTCTAACTTTAAATGTTGGAGTTGATCTTGTTCTTCTCTCATTCATCTGTACCCACTCCCTTGGCAATCTCATGAATACTAACAACTTACTAATCATATGCTATTGGACTTCCAAATTTATATCCCCATCCCAGACTCCCACCTTGAATGCCAGTCTAGTATCCAATCCCTGCTCATTTGATTTCTCCACTTGGATGGCAAATAGCATCTCACACTTGGCAGTTCCAAAATAAAAGCTCTTCATATTTTCCCTAGTCTTCTTCCATGTAGTAAATAGCAACTCCGTACTCTAGTTGTTCAGGTCAAAAACCTTGGGAATTTTACCTGCTTTTTGTTTTTCCCTCAAAATCCACATCAAACTCATCAACAAATCTTACTGGCTCTGTACTAAAAATATACGCAGAATCCAACCACTTACCACTTTCTCCATCACAATCATCTCTTAGTTGGTTTATCACAACAGGCGCCTGACAGGCCTCCCTGCTGTAACCATCCATCACCTAGCTTATTGATCTCCCTATAGTCTGCTCTCAACTGAGAGGCCAGAGTGAGCCTTTTAAAACATAAGTCATGTCATGCCACTTCTCTGCTCAAAACCCCACCAACGTTTCCCCATCTCACTTAAAGTAAAAGTAAACAATTTTATAATGTCTTACTGTTAACACTTTAGTTTCCCCCTGCATCCACACAGACCTTGGCAGTTTCTCAAACAAGCAAGTCAGGCCTACTCGGGTCCTTTGCACAGGCAGTCCTCTCTGTCTACATCACTTTCCCCCTAGGTAGTCATATGGCTTACTTCCTCACCAACTGAAGCCTTTTTTCAAATATTAACTTATTTTTTAGTGCTTTCTATACATACAAAACTGGCACATTTACACAATGTATTATAATACATTGTAGCAATTTAAAAAATATAGAATGTTCTTTAGATATCAATATGAAAAGATGTTTATGATATATTGATACATGAAAGAAAAATCTATATTAAAAATGCGTTGCCTTTTGTGTAATAAGGGGCAATGTAAGACTCAAAATCCATATTTTCTTTCATTTACACTAATAAACACTGGAAGGGTATATAAGAAATTAATTTAAATTATTACATACAGAAAGGGGGGGAATGGGGTGGGCGAAGGCAGAATAAGAATGAGATTTCTAACTGTTGTTTGATGTTTTTCTATTATTTTGACTTGTGATCCTGTATTATCTACTCAAATACAAATCACTAAAATTTTAAGTGAAATACCCAAGCACTTTCCTTCCCTCTTTATCTCTTTTGCTTCTTTTTAAAAAATATATTTCTTTATTGATTTCAGAGAGGAAGGAAGAGGGCGAGAGAGATAGAAACATCCATGATGAGAGAGAATCATTGGATTGGCTGCTTCCTACACTACCCCCACTGGGGATCAAGCCCAAAACCCAGGCATGAGCCCTTGACCGGAATCAAACCTGGGACCTTTCAGTTTGCAGGCCAAAACTCTATCCTCTGAGCCAAACCGGCTAGGTCTCTCCTTTGCTTCTTCATTTTTCTACAGAACTCAATACCACATGATATACTACACAGTTCACTTAATCACTATTCATTGTCTGTCTTCCTACATCAAAATTTAAGTTCCATGAAGGCAGGGATTTTTTTTTTCTTTGTTCACTGATGAATCCTCAGCAGTAAAGCAGTATATTCACATTGTTGTACTATAAATATTTATCGAGTGAATAGATTTACTAGAAAATCTCAGGCCCTCTGTTAGTTTTTGCTCTTCCTAGAGTACTTTTGTATAAATCATATGTAAAGACCCATTAATCACTCCATTTCCTTCGTTTTGTGAGGGAGATGATCTTCCCCAACATACACATACCCCCACACAATGATGAGAAAAAATATGTCAAACAGAAAACTACATGCCAAGATTCAAGATAAAGATATACAAATTGGACTAATATTGAAACACAAATAATAGCCTTCTTATTTTCAATATCTTAAACTCAGAAAAGTGAATTTATGAAACTCATTTTTTACGAGTAAACATTTTGAGAAATACAAATGGGTTTTCCACAGGACTGATTTGTGCCAAGACAAACCTGTTGAGGAAAATACTACTGACGTCGTCGTGGCTGATGGGGGGCTTCTTGGAGCTGGCGGCCATGCGTAGGGGCCGGAGGAAGCAGTTGACCAGGATGTAGAGCTGGTGAACGTATTCCGACTCGGCCTCTACCATGGTGAACACAATCTGGTTCCTCTTCCTCATACTTTCAGCATGAGGAGAGCAGATGTAATCCTGCACGATGGTCTTCCATTTCCTCCTACACAACCAACCTCGCATGAAGCTTTGAACCTAAAGAGCAAAAAAGATGGAAGAGAAGGGGAAGGGGAAGAAGAAAGAGAAGAAAAGAAAACCTCAGGGAGTTGCGAGACAGGCTTTTTACGTCTGTCAGAAGAGGTGTTCAAAGGCTCTGCAACTAACCTTCTGACTAACCGTGACTTTTGGTCCTCTTTTCTCATCTATAAAATAATTGACCAAATGTATCTGAGGTGCTTTCTAAATATAAAAAGCCTATATGATAATTCATTAGGATTTGTTATTTTAAAGTGGCAGATTCAGCAACAAAGCAGGTTGCAAATTTACACATAATTGAGAGCATTAAATCACTACCAACTCTGTTTTTAGTATCACTGTTATCTATTCAGTCTTACACTTTATTTTTTTCCATATTGTTTTACCCTTGTAGTCTAAATTATCATGTATTTAAACAACTACTCTTCTTTTGCAATGTCTAAATTCTCTCATTTACCTACTAGTGTTGTCAGCACACTATCAATTTTCTACAGACATTCATACAGTTGACTTACCCCAAACAATAAAAATTAACCATGTTTTAATAGAATTATATAAGCAGAAATTACATGTATATTATTGGGGAAAATCTAATGGCAAATTTCTATGAGTTATAATCAATTTCAATTTTTGGTCTCTTGAAGTTAACAAATTGTGTTGATCAGAATACAGAAAATAATTCATTTGTAAACAGCCCTTTTTCACATAGATATTAGTTTGATTTGGAACAGAAAAACAATATAGTTAATTTCAAAATCTATTTAATAAATTTAAAAATAGTTTTAATTTTTTTCAATTAAGAAATGGGAAGTTATTAAATGTAAAATCTATTTATTTTTTTTGTTATTCTTCCATTTAACAGAGTATATTTTTTAAATAAACTAAATTGAATTTTATATTAAATAAAACTTTTTATTTGGACAGTTATCTCTTGCTGAGCAAAAGCTGATTCATTCACTTCCTAACAGACCAGCTTCTACAACTGCACTGAAAATTGTATTTTACTGATATTGTTGCTTACATGAACTGCATACTATCAAAAGAAAGGCAATAATATGAATCTTATAACATAATAACATAAAACAAATTCAACTTATAAAGTTATAAATTCTAAGAAAGACTTTATTTTATTTTACTTTTTTATTTCTTAAAAACTAAAAGAATTATAACTTAGTCCTAAGAAGCTTTTCTATTTCAAATTCTAAGCAATATTTAGCTAAAATTTTGCTACAACTGAAAGGGAATAATTATTCAGCATAGGAAAACAGGATTAAGAAATAAAGAACATATAAACAGTTTAATGGTGAGGCTTTCCACATAATGTTAACAAAACCAAGTAAGTGCTTCACACAGAACTATTAAGATTACTGAACTCAAAATCCAGATGACCTAAAGCAAACATAGCAAGCTAGACTGAGCACCAGTGTCTGGCTAATTGCAAAAGTTGTATGGTTATACATAACAGTAAGATGGCAAAGGATCTGCTGATTTTGTGGACGTTGAACAAGAAACAAACAATAATAAACCAGACATCTGAGCAGATGTAGCGATTTACACTAATCTTCTCACATGTTCAAAAAAAATAAGTGCTAAAGATTATGCTAAAAGAAATAGGTTTGAATGTAATTTAAAAAACACTCCCCCAAAATAAGAAGCGGTATAAAATTAAGTTACACAGCACCTAATTAACCCAACTGGGGAACACCATTATTTTTTTTAAATATGTTTTTTATTGATTTTACACAGAGAGGAACTGAGAGGGATAGAGAGTTAGAAACCTCAATGAGAGAGAAACATCAATCAGCTGCCTCTTGCACACCCCCAACTGGGGATGTGCCCGCAACCAAGGCACGTGCCCTTGACCGGAATTGAACCCGGGACCTTTCAGTCCGCAGGCCGAAGTTCTATCCACTGAGCCAAACCTGTTTCGGCACACCATTATCTTAATGTCTGGTTATAGCATCCTTCCCACAGAATCCAAAAGGGGATTCTCAGGACTGGAAAGAAATCTCAAGCTGAAACTTTTCTGAAAAAGTAGTCATGTCTGGATCACTTTGAAGGGCCATTAGAATGGAAACACCAATGTTCTCAGCGCAGGGATAGGGTGGCAAAGACATTATTACAAGACAACTGGTCGCTGTGCTGCTCTGCAGCCAGAAACCAGTAGCATCCTACCTTTTTAATCTTTTTGATGTCTGGATCATCCTCTTCTTGATTGCTTTGGTAAGGCCGCATTCGTTCCTTGGTTTTATTAAGAGCGATAATCTAGAACACAAAATAGGTCCATTCCATGATCTGGAAAACACTGGATTATTGCCATAACTCATAAGAAGTCAAGCCTACAAGGTAGCATATGAGGTTCTCAGGAAACATTCAGTTTTTATTCACTCTCTCTGGCTTTGGTGCTGTGGCAGGGGAAGCATGAACTTCGCCCCAAGCCTGCATCGGTTTGTTATTAACGAGTTATTATAAGAAGTCCCTGTGGAAGTGTGAACTGGGATCTGGGTTAGGAAATGTTGGGCCAAACTCCACCCTAACTGCCAGTGATGACCAAGCCAGTGATGACCAAGCCAGGCCTTCTCAGGAGCTGAGTGACATGTCAACCACCTCGCTAAAGGGAGCTGCCTGAAATATCCTGTGGTCTCCAAATGCAATGGCAGTCAGCTCCATGCTCATGCTTTCCTGTGGGAATAATTAGCCTGTAGCCATCCATCTACACACAGTACAGAGACTCACAGATCTCCTTGGGGAAACGGTAACTGCATAGGGAGCTTCAGACCCGTAGGATTGGTCCCAGCTAGCCAAGAAAAGGTTAAAACATAAAAAAATATGGAAACAACCTGAGACCTTTTTCTGTTTCCAGCTCAGTTCTGTGACTGCGAGGGGCAAGTCAAGACCAGATGGCCTCTCAACTGCATTGAGTAATAACATTTACTGACTGCCACTCTATTGAAGGCTCTTACATTTGTAAGAGCCTTTATAGATTTACTAACCAGCAAATTCAGAGCTCCCTCTGGCCTGTCTACATTTTATCCTCAAGGCCAAATACACATCTCCACCATGTTCTGGCAGGGAAGGGGGAAATAAAAGGAGGAAATAAATTATGGCTCTTGTCAAGCAAACACACAAGACATACCTGCTACTGACAGTTTTTAGCTGCAGTCTGTGTTCAGACTAAAATAGAATGTATTGAATACAGAGAAGCACACACAGATAAATGTTGGGGAACATTGCTCAGTGCTGAGTTTCTCTTATAGAGGAAATGCCAACCTCTTTCACTTAGCAGACAAGAATCTGCTCTAGCTGACTGTGGCAAAGAAAGAACACAATAATTTTGTTTTAAATTACAGTGCCTGATATAGTTTTTTAAAGGCAGGTTTGTTACGTTTTCTGTTTGTTTGTTTTTTTTCACTATATCAGATTTCAGGGTTGAATCAGGAAGTGAACAACACTAATGATATGGTGAGCATGATCTGCAACTTATCATCACCGGAGAAGCAAGCAGATCCCAGATGGAACCAGCTTATGCCCATGCTCTGTACATGGAGGTGATGTACACAGGCACCAGAGGGTGAAACCCCTCACAGGATTCACAGAGTATGTCTAAGAGGAAGATGTGAGGAAACGAAGAAGACAATGTTGTCCAAAGCCAGAAAAGTGATAAAGTTACCAAGGCTGAAGAACTTTTTATTTCTGTCATCAAGGATATAATTAGTAGTAGGTTTCATTCTATCTTATTCTTGTCTTCCAAGCTAAGAAATACTAATGCACTGCTGGTCAGAAAGGGGAAAAAAACTCATTTTCTACATTCCTCTTCAAATCTTTAACTATTGAACACTTCCCACAAGGAATGACAAGATAGCAAGAAAAGGTATGTGTATATATATATATATATATATATATATATATATATATATATATAGTACACACACACACACACAAACACACACACACACACACACACACACACGGGCTTCTTGGAGAGAGGGAGGACCAGGCACACTACCACTGTTGCAGACACTAGACCACCTTCAACTCTAACCTGGTATCGGTCTCACTACCTAGGAGTATAGGGCTTGAAGTTCATGCTAAGGTGATGGGAGAAGAAGAGGGATATTGGAATTACAACTTCAGGAAAAAATGCACCCTAATACGTGGCTTATATTTTACTTTAAATACGTTTTTCAAAATTCTAGAGAGGAGACATTGGAGTCTTATATCTTAAAAAAAAAAAAGAAGAAAAAAAAAAGGAAAGTCATTGTTAATTCATTTTTTGTCCTTCCTTAGTTATCGTTTAGATTTAATTGAATCTATTGACAGACTCACAATTACCATTACCCTAGAAGTCTATCTGGAAACAGTTAAATATTGAGGTCAACTCTGCATATCTGATCAAATGAAGGACATCAGGAGCACAAATAATTTTAAAAAGTCTATAATCCTGATATTTTATTGAAGCATATTTGCCTAATTTTAACATAGACACATTAGAGTCATTCCTAATGGAGATCAGTAGCCTGGCCATGTATGTGTTGAAAGCATAGAAACTAAGTTGGGGATTAAAATTTACCCTGATAGGCCATACGATAGTCAACATGAAACAATGAGAAAGAATCCATCTACTGGGAAATACCTCTGATTTAAGCCTTTCGATTTCGGTATCTTGATCTTCGAGTTGATGCCGTAGTTGGTTAGCTGCAATTTTTTCTGTCTCTACGATCTGAACTAGATGAATGTACTTCTGCATTAACACTTCCCTCTCAATCAAAATGTCTGCATAACTTGGGAGAAAAATAGTTAGTCATTGAGGTATTGTTCTACTATAGTTCCATTTAGAAAAGCATGCACTACATTTTAAAAAGAAGCCATAAGCATAGCTTGTTTGGCTAACTCTATGTAAACATTAACTTTGGTTTACATTTGGTATCCTCCATCTGTAAAGAATTTGAATCATTATCATTTTACATATATTGTTTTCACAGAGTTCATTTAAGTTTTGGCTTACGTTTGGCATCCTTTAACTATACAGAATTTGAACCACTATCTTTTTACATATTTTTTATTAGAATTCATTTAATGACATCTGCCATCCACAATTTTAGCTCATCAGTGAGAAAAGTGCAAAGGAAATCTATTGTTTTATAAAGAAAATAGTACATCTCTTTAAACAAAGAAACTGAAGTCCTTTGAATTGATGGCACATACTTGATTTCCTGGGATGATATTCAAAATATTTCACTGGGTAAGGCACTAGCCAATCAGAACAGACTTGCCACCAAGCAGAATCAATGAAACAATCAATGGAATTGGCACTGGCTGAAAAGAACTATGATGACTGTACCAACAACCACCAGTCTTGCTTAGCTCTCTTTAATATTTTGAGACCACTGACTGCTCTTGCACTTTCCAGAAATAACAGAAGTAAAAAATTTTATTCTGGAAATAAGTGTAGATTCTTTGAGCCCTAACTCCAACAATCTGACCTATGTCCATTTCTTTGACCAAATGTGATAAAGGCAAACTGACTGTGAGATTTTTACTGGTTATGCCTGTCTATAGCAACTAAATTTTGTCTCCAGATCTTCTTGCACTATTCAAGGTGGTAAAATGGATGTTCTTCCATTCACATAATCTTTCCCAAATGGTATAATGATAGCAATAATTAACAATGGTTTCTATTTATTGCATGTGTAGGGAATACCATACATATTCTCATCTCATCCTCCCAGTAACCTGAGAAGATAGGTTTTATCATCCCAGTTGTACAGAGAAAGAATCTGATCCTCAGAGGTCAGACAACTAGTAGGTAGCAGAGCTGAGTGGGATTCCAATCAAGGTATGTCTGACACTAAGCCCATGTTCTTCACAACAAGCTAAACTTTCTCTAGTGAGAAATGGTGCACCGGGTATAAACAATAATATTGCAGCAGATACATTTTGAGATATAAGCACAATCTTCTACCCACTTACATCTTTGGGAATGTGGGCCCTAGCAGCTATATTTGTACCACAATATAAAAGGGCATAACTGGCCCAAGCTAAACCAATTAGATTCTTTCTCCCTAGAATCTGAGATTGTGCCTCTGACCTATTTGCTTGAACTGAGAAGATCTGAACTTGGAAACTCAGGTTGACATTGTTGGGCAGCAGTATTTGGCCACATCGATGCCCAGAAAAGTTGAGTCTTCTGAGAGAGAAAAGAATAACAGATGTTCAGAAGAGCAGAGACAGGAGACACAGAAAGTCTGAGTCAGAAAAGTAATGACTACCTGGTTCCTGTCAGCTTTCTAGTTTACAGGTCGATGAATGTGCTAAGCACTACACCAGACATGGCTGAAAACTAAGCTGGGTAGTTGGCGAGATAAAGAACATTGAACAAAAATACTAGGAGACTGGAAATAAAAGAAAAATGGAACAATATGGAGTATAGATCCAAGAAGTCTACTCGCTATTATATGAAAGTTCCAGAAGGAAAACAACATAAACTGTGATGGGGGGGGGAAGCAT